>NC_136919.1:37420337-37907684 GCF_949752795.1 Hyperoodon ampullatus
ACTATATTTGTGTAATTCATTCACCACGTTTTGGTTTTATTTTGTTTTGTTTTGGCGGCAACACGCAGCTTGTGGGATCTCAGTTCCCCAACCAGGGAATGAACCGGGGTCACAGCCGTGAAAACCCGGAATCCTAACCACTGGACCACCAGGGAACTCCCCAGCACGTTGTTTCTTCATTCGTCTTGTGGTATAATGTTCTATTGTGTGACTACACCACTGTTGACAGTCGTGTGAGTTTTTTCTAGTTTTGGTTACTATAAATCTCTGCTGCTGTGGAGATTTTTTTTTTAATTTATTTCATTTATTTTTGGCTGTGTTGGGTCTTCGTTGCTGCATGCAGGCTTTCTCTAGTCATGGCGAGCAGGGGCTACTCTTCGTTGTGGTGCGCGGGCTTCTCATCACAGTGGCTTCTCTTGTTGCAGAGCATGGGCTCTAGGCACATGGGCTTCAGTAGCTGTGGCACGTGGGCCCAGTAGTTGTGGCTCATGGGCTCTAGGGCACAGGCTCAGTAGTTGTGGCTCCTGGGCTTAGTTGCTATGCGGCATATGGGATCTTCCTGGACCAGGGCTCCAACCCGGTGCCCCCTGCATTGGCAGGCAGATTCTTAACCACTGCGCCACCAGGGAAGCCCACTGTGGAGATTCTTGAATCCATCTTTTGATGAATATACATATGCATTTCTGTTGTGTTCTGGGAGTGGGAACTGTTGGGTCATATGATGTCTGAATGTTCATCTTCTAGATGCCTTTAAAGATCATTCCTAGTGATGGAACCAAACACGCTCATGGGGCACATAGCCAATAAACAGGCTTTCCATCCTATCCAAAGATTCACTAAGACGACTCAGTGCCAAGGCTTCCAGTACTTGTCAGCTCAGTACTTTCTCCAGCCCAACCTCTGTAATGGATAGTGACCACAAAGGAGTATACACACAGCCACACACTCCAGAGCTGGCTTGTGAAGAAAGCCAGGTTAACAGGTAGCCCTCTGTGCTGGCAGTAAATTATATTTCTGTGGCCAGGTGAGGCCCAGCTCCTAGGAGCCTGCAGGGCCAGCCAAAGAAGTTTGGGGGACTTTGGAAAATATCTACTCCACTGTGAGGCTCTTTACAGCCAGACCTATGACATGAATCTGTCAACAGATAGTTTAGTTCATCTGAGATCTTCTCCCAAATTTTAAGCACCTGGTAACTGTTCAATAAAAATAACACTAAAAGTTTAGAGCAAAAGGACCCAGTAATAGAATTTTGTAAGAGAAATCTGCCTATCTAAGCAACTTTTCAGCAAACAGGAAAATTTTCCAAAGTAAGAACTTAAAAGTGCTATTGACAATAAGGGGCATGTCAATTTATGATTTAGAGAAATGGGTGGAGGTATGAGTACAGTATTTCTTTTTTTTTTAAGGTTTGTTTAGTCCTTTTTTAAACATTTTTATTGCAGTATAATTGCTTTACAATGGTGTGTTAGTTTCTGCTTTATAACAAAGTGCATCAGTTATACATATACATATGTTCCCATATCGCTTCCCCCTTTAGTCTCCCTCCCACCCTCCCTATCCCACCCCTCTAGCTGGTCACAAAGCACCGAGCTGATCTCCCTGTGCTATACGACTGCTTCCCACTAGCTATCTATTTTACGTTTGGTAGTGTATATATGTTCATATATACACTACCACTCCCTCACTTTGTCCCAGCTTACCCTTCCCCCTCCCCATGTCCTCAAGTCCATTCTCTAGTAGGTCTGCATCTTTATTCCTGTCTTGCCCCTAGGTTCTTCATTTTTTTTTTTTTAGATTCCATATATATGTGTTAGCATACGGCATTTGTTTTTCTCTTTCTGACTTCATTTTGTATGACAGACTCTAGGTCCATCCACCTCACTACAAATAACTCAATTTCGTTTCTTTTTATGGAATATTATAGTAATATTCCATTGTATATATGTGCCACATCTTCGTTATCCATTCATCGGTCGATGGACACTTAGGTTGCTTCCATGTCCTGGCTATTGTAAATAGAGCTGCAATGAACATTGTGGTACATGACTCTTTTTGAATTACGGTTTTCTCAGGGTATATGCCCAGTAGTGGGATTGCTGGATCATATGGTAATTCAATTTTTAGTTTTTTAAGGAACCTCCATACTGTTCTCCATAGTGGCTGTATCAATTTACATTCCCACCAACAGTGCAAGAGGGTTCCCTCTTCTCCCCACCCTCTCCAGCATTTATTGTTTGTAGATTTTTTGATGATGGCCATTCTGACCGGTGTGAGATGATATCGCATTGTAGTTTTGATTTGCATTTCTCTAATGATTAGTGATGTTGAGCATTCTTTCATGTGTTTGTTGGCAATCTGTATATCTTCTTTGGAGAAATGTCTATTTAGGTCTTCTGCCCATTTTTGAATTGGGTTGTTTGTTTTTTTGCTATTGAGCTGCATGAGCTGCTTGTAAATTTTGGAGATTAATCCTTTGTCAGTTGCTTCATTTGCAAATATTTTCTCCCGTTCTGAGGGTTGTCTTTTGGTCTTGTTTATGGTTTCCTTTGCTGTGCAAAAGCTTTGAAGTTTCATTAGGTCCCATTTGTTTATTTTTGTTTTTATTTCCATTTCTCTAGGAGGTGGGTCAAAAAGGATCTTGCTGTGATTTATGTCGTAGAGTGGAGAACAGTATTTCTTATAGTCTGTAGACCAGAATCATCATGAGCATCAGCTAGGACATTGTTTAAGAAAAGGCAGATTCCAGATTCCCATCCCTGAATCAGAATCTCTTAGGTGGGCCTAGAAATTTGCATTTTAACAAGCACACAGGTGGTTCTTAGGCACCGACTCCATGATCTGTATTGCATTCCTCGCCTTAGAGGGTCTCTATGCTTTCAGGGGAGGAGCTTCTACATGGAAAGGTAAAACGATCCTATCGCTTACCCACAAGCCGCTCTGCCGGTTCTGGGGCAAATTCTAATTTCTTGCTTGCAAAACTCCTCAGATCCTGGCCTCAAGTGGAACTGCTGGCTTTTGCTTTTTCCTGGAACATCACTGGCTGAATTAAACTGTGCATACAATTTTGCCTCTGTTGGCGATAGTGCCATCTCAGTGGCCCCTCCTGTTTGAGGCAGCCCTCTGTGGCCTTCTACACGTCACTCTGAATGCTCTTTGAAAACCTCCTTTGTCCTCATCAGCCGTCCACTTCAGAAGTGGTGGTGTTATTTTGAGGCAGGGTTTGGGATGCCACATAAAATAAAGCTATGATTGTATTAAAAACCAGAAGAGGATAAGCAGCTAACGCAAACATGAATAAGGCCTAGACACATGCTGTACCAGGAGAGAGAAAGAAAGAATGCTTCGTTGTGACTGTGCTTTGTTTTTAAGGTCTGGGTCTCATGTAAAGCCCTGATAGACTCGCTGTGAGGCTTTGGGATTCTGGCTTGGCATACTTACTGAATTCTGGGGCCCAAGGCCCTGTCTTCTGAAAGGTTCCAGCCTAAGTGCCTAAGGTTCCTTGTGGACAGCAATGGGGGGTTGGGAGGTGGGGGAAGGGCCCATGCTGTGTTCCTGGGTTCTGGTGGCATCTCCCCGTACCCCATGCACACACATCCAGTGCGTTTTCCTCAGAGCTGAGCCCTAGAAACCCAAGCTTCCCTCCATACATTCCAATAAACACTACAACCTTTTGCTCTGATACAGAAACTTCACGTTTCCTTCTCACCACCGTGTTGCTTTGAAAACTTTTAGTAAAAGCACAGTCACATAGTCTGGGACACTTGCTCTGTTTCAGTGACAATTTCCCACCACAAGGAACACTGAAATACAACAGGAAATAGTGAATATGAATAGGCAGTCCTGGGCTAAATTTGACTGGTGGAAACTTTATCCCAAAAATGTTTTCCATAGAAATTCACTTTCTTTAGTTTTGATGACTACCCTCTGGATCGTTGTGGCCACATGCCATTGACCAACGAGGAAACTGGAAAATAAACTGTTTCATATGGCCTTTCAGGAACTCTGTTTTGTTTTTGTTTTTTAAATGGTGGGAGCATAGAAAAATGATACTCTGACCCAAAATGAGCAAATAGAGGAGTTTGGAGACAGCATGTTTATTTATGAAAACTTTATGATTATCATTTCATAAGGATAGTAGAGAAAGCATGAGAGAGAGGGAAAGGAAGGGAATTAACATTCAGGGAGCATCTATTCCATGGCAGCATTTGGCTGGGAATATTACATACCGAAGGCTGTTTCGTGCTCACAACCACCAAGTAAGGTAAATATTATTACCTGCTCTCTGTCCTTCTTTTTGGGTCAGGAAGCAGGTTCGTTTAGGTAACTTGCTCATGATCACCCACTTATAGTTAACAATCAGGAATTCAAATGTGGCTCTTTTCACTCTTCCCTGGCATCTTGAGGAGAAAGCTGTGTGGAGTCTTAATAAAATGAGATCTCAATTGTGGGAAGGTGGCCTGGCTGTTAAACAACATCATTCAATAAAAAAAATACCTATGTTATACATCTATAGAACACTCATTTCTAGTTATATTCATGCTATTTGTTTTAATCAGAAGAACAGATAATAGGGTCTGTTGTAGTTGTAAGCAGCCCTTGAATATAAAAGTATTAATTTTACTCAACTCCAAGAGGACCGGACACTGGCATTCCTGTGAGGTAGATGCAGCATTTAAAAAATTGTTCCCAGTGTCCTCTGAGTTCTATTTTCCCCAACCAGGGCAGACCCACATGGGGGAGAGAAAAGATAACTTGAGGACTGAGGCCGGATGACTTAGACCAGGGGAAATAAGGGAAGGTCTCTGAAGCTCAGTGAATCCCTGGATGATATTTTGGGTCAGCTTCAGCTCTCGGCATTCTCCTCCTGCTGAAGTATCACTTGTTTCTTTAGAAGAAAAGGGTGGTGGAGACCACAGTGAATCCCGACTTCAAGATTAGTCAGGTAAAACTGGACGAACCTAAAGAGTTTGGGAATAGATCGGGAAAGTGTGCTCCCTTACAGCGGGCCTCCTCCCCATTACTCTTCTAGTATCAACTTGTTCTTACATGGGCTGATGGCCTCTACTGACTTGGCCCTGAGCACAGAAGCTGTGAAGCCAGGTAAGGTGGAAAAAAGAGGTGAACTTCCACCGTCAAATAGCCAAGTAACGCCTTGACTATCTCCATTCTGCTAGCAAATAAAGCTCAGAATCCAGCCCAGCCAAAGACCTGGAAAGGAAGCACAGAAGCATGAAAAAAAAAAACGGGAACCTCACGATTCTTTCAAACGGCAGTTTGGTCGAGGTGTGAGTTAAAGAGTCTTAGATCATGTGTAGCATTCCCTCTTTATTTACTGATGCTCACTCTTCTGAGGTTTAACCTTACATAAACCCGGTGAACTGCAGAAGCAAGATGGCATGGGATCTCAGCGGGCATTTGAAGAAACTCCACACTGCGTCTTTGAATTTCCTTCTAGGTTCCCCGCGTGATGTCTCTATCTCCTGGGAGCCTCATAACCTTTTACGTCATTCTTATAAAATGTGTCATAATTCCTCCTATCCTGGGTTATTTCAGAGGCCAGAAGATCCCGACTCACGTGCGTGTCCTAAAGCCCCCAGCCCCAAGCGTGGCTGCCCCTGGGCGCAGCAGTAAACGCGGGTGGGATGGAACAGGATCCTCCAACATCTTTTTCCACCTCTGATTTCCATTAAACATTAGCTCCGGGGTCTGCGCGCACCCCCCCCAACGGGCCAGGAGGCGAGCTTAGACTCTCGGTGGGTAGCGGCGGAGGGCCCAGGGCGCACTTCCTGCGGGACGGCGGGAGAGGGCGGAGCTGCCCGCCTCGCCCTCCCCCTCCCCCGCTCTCCCCGCCCCCTCCCCCTCCTTGGGCTGCCGGGGGCCGCGGGGGCGGGGCGGCGAACGGGCTGGGCGGCGTGGCGGGGCGGGCTGGGCTCCCTGGCTAAGGTGCGAGCGTGTCCGCCACGGGCTCCGGCGCGGAGCGGAGTGGAGCGGAGCGGAGCAGTCCGGCCCAGCCCGGCGCAGCGCGGCGCGGGCAGACGCGAGCCGGCGGGTGGCGGTGGCGGTGGCTCCCAGCCCGGCTGGTGCTGGGCCTCCAACCGAGCCGCGGCCGAGCGGGGCCTCGGCCCGGGCTCTGGGGAAGCCCGCGGCGGCGGGCTGCAGGAGGAAGCGGCGGCGGCGCGTCCCGAGCCGTGCGCGCCATGTCGGCCGGGCCCCCCAAGGCCCTGCCGTCCACTGGGCCCCACTCCCTGCGCGACATGCCGCACCCGCTGGCCGGCTCCAGCAGCGAGGAGGCCGTGGGCGGCGACAGCACGCCCAGCCCGGACCTGCTGACGGCCCGCAGCTTCGGCGACAAGGTGGGTGCGCGGGGCTGGGGACTGGGAGGCTCGTTTCGCTCCCGAGCGGGATGAGGGATCTGGAGCCCCGCTGGGCACCGGGCCGCGCCCACCCTGGCGCCCCTTTCCAGGGGACAGGCGTGCCCTCGCCCCAGAGCCTTGGGAAAAAGCGTCTCCTCCCTGCCGCCCCCGCGGGGTCCCAGCCTCTGGCGGAGCGGCCAGAGGGGACGGGCTTGCCCGACTGTGACTGGTCGCGAGGCCAGTGACAGCTGGTGGGGAGGGGTCCCGCCTGCCCGTTGTGGCTGGAGGCGTGCGTGCAGTGCTCAGAGCCTGTGTTCTGGGATGGGGTCCCGGTTCCTCCAGATGCATCTCTGAAGGCTGAGCTGCCGAGTCACTTGTAGCTCCTCTAGTTTGCTGCGACTGCAAAGAAGCAAGAGTTAATGGTTTTCCGTGGTCATACTGCCAGAGGCTTCTTACCCCCGTCTGTCATGGGGGCAGTGATCTTTGTTTAGGTTTGCTTTGTGCCCTGAGGAGTCACCTGACTCCGACCCCAGCCGGCAGCGGGAGGAGAGTGGCCCTGGGGTTTTCTGTCTGGGGCTCTATTTACCTCTCACTGTCTCCCACGCTGTTTAGGTTTGGCAGAGGCTGGTTTTGTGGCTGAAGGGAAGAAAGGTCGCCCTTTGACCTTTTTTGCGTAGAGGGGGGCTCCTCATTTTCTTAGAGCAGCATATGACCCTCCTGCTGCTTTGAGAGACAGTGGGGGGTTAGGGGCGGCACCTCCCTTCCCCCCGTTGCCACTTCAGCTGTGATCAGGACTTGAGCTGTGATTGTATCAGCGCTGCTGTTGCCACTTAGTCACTAATTGCAGGAATTAGTATTTACACCTGATCACAGGTGTGGAGAACAATTCTAAGTGAATGCCTCTTAGTAAAATACTAAGTGAAGGCCTCCTTGTCCCAATACTGAATGGGATCAGGGGATCCAAATTTCTTTCCCCTTAGATGGGAGGGCATGTGGTACAGTAAAAATGAGTGTGAGTGCACTGAGCAGTCAAGTTAGCCAGGAAGTGGGACTTGATGTACCTTCCCAAGAGGGTTTTTGAAAGCAAAGAGTGGGGCAAGTTGGGTGAGGAGGCAAAGCATTAGTAGCAAGTAAACTTTAAAAAGCTAATAAAACCAATGGATTGAGCAGCTGGATGTGTGTGTGTGTGTGTGTGTGTGTGTGTGTCTTTGTAAGTATTTCTCTTTATTTTATAGAAGATTATGGACTATACGAAGGCTTGAGTCGCTTGGAAATACCTTGCCCATATTTGCCACTCAATAAGTAATTGTTGAACGAATAATTTGCTTTCTTATGTACAGAGAACTTGGTCCTATGTGCATGTAGGATAGGAATTGAGGTTAAACTTACGATTTTTTTCTCAGGTCTGTGTAGGATAGTGAATTAATTATATATGGCTGTGTAACCAATTACTGCAACATTTAGCATCTGAAAATAGTGTCTGTGGGCCAGAAGTCTGCAAGCAGCTTAAATCTGGGTGGTTCTGACTCAGGTGTTTCATGAGTTTGCATTCAAACTTTGACTAGGGCTGCAGTCACTGAAGACTGGATTGGGGGTAGGTCCTCTTCCAAGCTCACTCTCTTGGCTGTTGGCAGGCCTTAGTTCCTCTCCATAGGGCTTCTTGATGTGGCACCTGCTTTCCCCCAGAGCAAGTGATCCAAGAGATTGAGAGATCCCAAGACTCAAACCACAGTCCTGTGTAATCTGGTCTCGGAAGCGACATATCTCTGCCTTATTCTATTGGTCACACTGGCCATCACTGGTACAACCTGGGAAGAAGGTATGAATACCAGGAAGCGGGAATCATTAGGGTATCTTGGAAGCTGCCTGCTCCAGGTGGCTCTTTTAAATATCTGCTTAATGATCCATTCTTGGAGGACACCTGATGCAGAAGTGTGGGCATTTTGCTACTAAGTACTGGGAAGACAAATGCCCTGTATCCCTGAGATCTAGTTGGTGGACAGGAAGTCAAGCCTAAGTCTAATTACTTCTGGCTTCCTTTACAGGGACAGTTCCATGAGAGAGATGGTCTTGAAGGCATTATTATTAATTATTGAATATTTAATAAGTCTCCTTAGAGCTGCGAGGAGCATCAAAATGACATCACTCCCAAAGGCCTGATTTATAGTTAGCCACTTTTCCTTAGCAGTATAATTTCTTCCTCTGACTGGGAGTAACATTTTCCTTGAATCTTGGCATACACATATGTTCTCATAACTCTGGAGAAATTTCTGCAGAGAGAAGCTACCAAGCAACAGAGGTGAGTCAGGACCAGTGGAAGGAAGCCTTCCCTTTGCTCTGCTTTTTCTTGCCTAGGAAGTGCGGGGTTCACCAGAGGGGAGGTAGGAGCGTTGAGTGCTATGGTCTGTCTTTGAAAAGAAGCCTGTGTCTTCTTGCCTTTTATAATGGACCTTGGGGTTGTGATCCTGGATGCCTGATTCAGAGTCAGTTCTGGAGAATGAGGGTTTGACAGGCTGCTCATAGTGCAGGGTTATTATATTATGCAGAGGGGAATTGCTGAGGTGCCACGAACAGGAAAGCCTTTCTTCTCGGCCAGCGGACACTTCTCAGTGGCCTCTGGGGTTCTGGGAAGGAGGAAAAGACCAAATGTGATGGCCTCTTCATCCACAAAATTGAAAATCATTCAAACCATGGTGTGAAAGGAAGAATCTTTTCCATCTACCAAGGGTTGCTAGGAATTCTTTTGATGCTGGCTAAACTCCCCAGACCTTCTAGCCCTGTATCTTTCATCTCCACCTGAAATGTAAATAAACCACTTGGCCCTTTCTGTCTCTTTTACTTTCATCTGCAAACCACTTTGGGCTTGCTTCTCCCCTGACTCAACCTCTAACACCTGTGTACCTCCCAAAACTTAACACCAAGCCCTCTCAAGCCCCACCTGTGGTTAACACCTCTACCCACATCCTCAGTCTCTTCACTGAACTCTTCCACCTACTTCCAGCCCCCGTAAGTCACTGCTTCCCCTGAAGTCTTCAAAATGGAGGTGTCTTTTCCTCCTACACTCCACTTATTTCAGGTTCAGGAGATGCGGGTCAGTAGTGTCCTTTCTCTCCACTGCCTTTTTTTTGGCCGTGTTAGGTCTGTTGCTGTGCGCGGGCTTTCTCTATTTGCATTTGCGGCGAGTGGGGGCTACTCTTCGTTGTGGTGCATGTGCTTCTCATTCCGGTGGTTTCTCTTGTTGCAGAGCATGGACTCTAGGCGCACAGGCTTCAGTAGTTGTGGCACGTGGGCTCTAGAGCACAGGCTCAGTAGTTGTGGTGCATGGACTTAGTTGCTCTGCGGCATGTGGGATCTTCCCGGACCAGGGCTCGAACCCGTGTCCCCTGAATTGGCAGGCGGATTCTGAACCACTGCACCACCAGGGAAGTCCTCTCCACTGCCTTTTAACAATCAAGTACTGCCCCTTTGATGCTCATGTCATTGTATTTGCTCACTCAGCAAATATTTGAGGGCGTCCTACGAGCCAGGCACTGTTTTAGGAACTCAAATCCACCAGTTGAAAACCCCTGCCCTCATTGGGTATAATTTAGTGAGTACGTACTATTTTATGTAATAAATGCTGTGAAAGGAAGAAAAAGTTGGGGGTGGGGAGGGAGTGTTCAGGATCACTGGCTGAAGGGAGGCGGCTTCAGTTAGACCCTACTGAGAACTTGAGATTTGAGCAAAGACTTGATGGAGGTGAGGCAGTTGGTGAGTGGATGTCTGGAGGAGTGTCCTGGTGGAAGAAATGGCCAAAGCAGAGGCCTGGCAGCTCCTGCCCGCTGTGATGGGGACTACCCTAGAAGCCAGTGTGGTTGGAGCAGAGTGAGCAATGGGGAGTCCTTGGCCAGGGGCAGGGAGGAAGGGGGCCAGATGGTCTAGGGCCCAGTAGGCCACTCTGGGAACTTTGGCCTTGACTTTGAGTGCCATTGCAGGGACTTGAGCAGAAGGAGGGTGTGATTTGATTTATGTGTTGAAAGGATCACACAGGCTGTTGAATTGAGAATCCTTTATTTGACTATTCCACTGAATTAGGTTTCTTTTCCGTCAAAAGGACATAAACCAAATACAACCTGGCTGAAGAAAAGAAAAAAATCTATTGGCTCATGTTGAAAAGCCCCAGGTATTTTGGTTTCCGGAATGGCTGGAACTAGGTGTTCAAATGATGTCGGGAGGCTGTCACTTGTCATCTCTTGGCTCTGCTTTCTCCTTTCTGTGTTAGCTCTGTTCTCAAGCTGGTGAAGGGATATAGCTTTGCAACTCCAGCAGAAAGAGAATACCTCTTTCTTGATAATTCCAGCAAAAGCTCTGGCCTAGTGTCTCCTGGGCCTAAATTGGGTCAGGTGCTGAAGCCAGTCTTTGTAACTCTGACTGCCCAAGGCCTGGACCAGGTCCTTATCTTTGGAGGGTGGAGAAGGGAAGTTTTTGTGTGTATGTTTTAACTGTGAAATATAAATATGTGAAGTACAGAAATGCATCTGTATTAATAAAATGTATCTATACAGTTTAAAGAATAATAAAATGAACACAGATGTAAAGCTAAGGCATAGACTCTTACCAGTACTTTGGAAGCCCTCTCTGTGCCTGGGGAGGAAGGAGGTGGTTTCCAAAGCAAAGTCAGGCTGCTCCTCCTAGAAGGAGGAGGAACGAATGAATGTTGGACCAGCGTCTGTTGTTTCACAGATGTCCACTACAGACCTTCCACTGCCTTCTTTGCTGTCACTTTGTAACTTCCCTGTTTCTCTTGTTCATTAAAATCTTGAAACCCCCCAACTAACTGTCTTCTCAAATCATGCCTTTACTTCAGGGGGCTCTGTCCAGATCTCTAAAACTATCAGTTTCTTGACCTTTTATCTAGTCACCTTCCCCTTTTTTCCAGTTCATTTGTCCTCTCCCCCGGCCACATCCCTGCATTATAATACCTACAACTGTTCCTGCCCTGAAATAATGCCATTACAAAGCTCTTATCTTGCCGTGCCCTCCTCCCAGTCAGTGAGAACTGCCTACACCTGTTCCCTGACCCCTTGATTTCACCTGCCTCCTTTAGATTCCACGGCTTAACTTGTCAGTTGCTCCTGCCACTGTCCTTAATGCAGTTCCTTTGCTCTCCTTTTACATCCAACTTGGGTCATTCCATTTGTTCCTGTCTTTTGCCTGCACCTCAGGTGCGGAGGTACCTTGAGAGTTGCTGCCAGTGTAACCTCACAGCTTCCAAGCACAGTTGGGGCCTCGGTGGTGCTGAGCCATCCTTTCTTTCTTTCTTTTCTTTTTTTTTTTTTTAATGTGGGATTCTAGTTCCCCGACCAGTTGCCCGCGCCCCCTGCATTGGAAGTGCAGAGTCTTAACCACTGGACTGCCAGGGAGGTCCCATGGGCCATCCTTCCTTTCCACAGAGGCTCCCACTCTGTACTGTGGCTGATCTGAAGCTTTTCTCTGCTCCTCACACCTTCCACGTCCCTACCCCACCCTCCTGTTCTGCTGATAGCCTCACTTTCTACCTTAGAGAAGACAGAAGCCACTGTAAAAGAACTTCCTTTCACCAAACTCAAAATGATCAGAATCTGTGGCCGCCCTTTCTTTGCCCCCAGTTGCTAAGGCTGATCCTGGAGTGTATGGCCCGCCGCCTCTGGCCTCTTAGAGACCCTGCTGTCACTCCTGTGTCTTCAGACTATCAACTGGCTCATTCCCATCAAAAAAATTTTTTTTAATTTTTAAATTGAAGTATAGTTGATTAACAATGTGTTAGTTTCAGGTGTACAGCAAAGTGATTCAGTTATATATATATATATCAGTATAAAACTGAATCACTGCTGTACACCTGATATATATATATGATATATATAAATATTTCAGATTCTTTCCCCTTGTAAGTTATTACAAAATACTCAGTATAGTCACCTGTGCTATACAGTAGGTCCTTGTTGGTTATCTACTTTATATATATACTAGTGTGTATTTCGATCCCAACCTCATTTATCCCTCCCCCTTCCCCTTTCCCCTTTGGTGACCATAAGTTTGTTTTCTATGTCTGTGGGTCTGTTTCTGCGTTCCCATTAATGTTTCAACATGCTCAAGTTGCTCTCATTTCTAAAACAAACCAAGTAAAGAAAACTGTTGTGATGCTTCCTTCTCCTCCATCTCATGTCCTAGAGATTTGCTCCTCTTGTCTCTAGGTTTGCTCCTCTTGTCTCTACTTCCTAACCTCTGGCTTACTTCTCAGCCGACTGCTGTCTGGTTTCTGGCTTTACTACTCAAGGTGCCTCGTGACTTCCTTATTGCTAAATCCAGTAGACGCTTCACATCCTTATCTTCCCTGACCTCTTGGTAGGTAGCACTTGATCCTGTTGAGTAACCCGCTGCTTGAAACTCTCCTCACTGGGATTTGTGTTTTAGAGCGTGTGCACTCTGGAGCCAGGTTGTCTGGATTTTAATCCCAGCTCCACTACTTACAGTCTTTGTGACAGTAAATTATTTAACCTCTCTGAGCCTCAGTTTCCTCCTCTGTGAAAGGGGATAACAAGTACCTGCATCACAGGGTTGATATGAAGATCCATTGCGTTCATATTTAGAGGAGTGCCTGATGCATAGTGAGCCTTTAGTAACTGTGAGACGGTGGTGGTGGTGGTGATTCCCCGATACTGACCTCTCCACATTTTCTTTGTACATTTTTGCCTATTCTTTGTCAGTTTCAGTATCGGTTGTGGTCTGGTCAGGAAATAAAAACCACTGTAGGTTTTTCAAACTGAGAGACTTAATACAGGGAATTAGCTACATAGGTGCTGGGAAACATGTGAAGTCAAGCAGAGGACAGGGAGGTAACCCAGAGAGTAGCGATAGCAGGAAACTGCAGTCACCCTCAGGGCTGGGGGGGGAGTCAATGGGAGGAGGTGACATTAGAAGAATCCTGGAGCTTCTGTGGGAACTAGACCATGGCAGGGCTGCTCAACAAGAGCAGGGACCGCAGGCGGAGGGAGCCCTGGAGAGGAAGCAGCTAAGGCCAGGGATGCTGTCTGAACCAGAGAGGAGGGGTTGGGGTAGGGGAGAAGCTCCCTGGCTTCTCTCCTCCTCCTGCTTTTGGTCTTTCACCTGTGTCATCCATGGCCCAGATAGCTTCCTTGGTGGACATGTGACCCTAGCAGAGGCAAATAGCCAAACAGAGATTTGCTCGGATGGCTGCTGGGGGAAAGAATCTCTCTTTTTGTTGGATTGTGAGCCTTTGTTTCTTGTGATGTGGAGAGTGCCTGCTTAAGAATGAAGCCAGAGAGGAATGTGGAGCTGGAGAAAAAGAGGGCGACAGGCCCTGAAGCTTCCTTGAATCCCGGATCCACCTGTGCCAGCTGTGCCTGAAGCTGGCACTGCTCCGCAGGCATCCTGGTTACAGGAGGTCATGAATGCCCTTTTGTTTATACTATTCAATTTGATTTGATTTGTCACTTGAAACTTAAAAAAAAAAAAGACCAAATACGTCGACCTTAAAATGTTAAGTGAAAATTAAGTTTTACTTTGGGATCGTTAAGAGGAGGTTGCTTAGTTCCTATTGGTCAGCCCCACTCTCAGAGTGTATTATCTGCAGATCAGCTTTGGTGGCAGAGGTGTGTTTTCACCAGGTCCTTGAAGTCTGAGGAGGCTTTTGGGTGCAGAAGGCGTCAGGGCCAGGGGAGCAGCTTGAGCAAAGCTCCTGAGATGGAAAAGACTTGTGCCTGCTGGGGTTGCACTGTGTCGGGTCATGTGTTGGGAGTGGGTTTGGAGAGTCTAGAGGTGGGGATTAGTGAGAGAGGAGGTGGGAAGACACAGCAGGAGGAGGCTGTGACTGCTCCGAATGCTCTGATGTGGAGGTTAGCTTTTATTCTTTAGGCAGGAGCCAGCCGTAGAGGGTTTTTGAGCAGGGGAATGTGTGATCAGTGCTTGGGATGGGGAGAGACTGGCAGTGAAAGAGGTAAGTTAGAAATGTGTCCGTTTGGTTTAGGTTGGAGTTGTCGCCTGGAAGAACAAAGAACAGAAAATGTAAAGATGACTAGTTACGGTACAGTGGGGATGACTGGTTGTTTTCTAGTCTAGGAGACTGGTGCCGACTGGTGCCCTCACTGAGGGGGGAACACAGATTGCGAAGCAAGTGTGAGCAAGTGTAAAAGTGACTAGAATGCAGTGTGAAGTCAGGAGCTGGGTCAGAGTTTGTCTGAACAGTGCCTTTGAAAGCCCACTCAGACTTCAAGGCTTAGCGCACATGCTGCCTCCGGGCAGCTCTTCTGTATTATATAAATGTGTAACCCCAGCAGATCCAAAGAGAGATGGGAGTGGAAGATGTAGAGGTTGAGGTCAGAATTTAAACAAAGTGAATATTAGCAATCAAATGTGAGGCGGGAGGTCGTAGCAGTTCGTAGTAAGAAGGGTGGTAGCTTGGGGAAAAAGCAGGGTTGAGGGAAGGTCTTTAGGACAGGGGAGAGTTGGGGGTTAGTGGAGGTTACGGGGAAGAAGGCAGATAAGAGTCTCTCAAAATAAATACATAAATAACAGCTTGGCGAAGGTGCAGTAGTTCATGTATGAGCAATTGGGTTTGTTTACTAGATTCTAGAGGGGGTCATATGCTCTCTCCTGTTTGCCTTGCCCAGCAGAATTCCTCATTTTGGCTGCCACAGAGCAGGGATCAGGAATTATTGTCGTGTGTGAGTGTGTGTGTGTGTGTGTGTGTGTGTGTTGGGGGTAGGAGGAGACAAGGGCAAGAGGCACATGCAAAAAAGATGTTTCAGGGGTCCTGTTTGAGAAAAGGCACAGAGGCGGGAAAAGCACACGGCATGTTTGGGCAGCAGAGTGCAGGCACTTTCCAAAACTTGAATCTCTTGAGTGTCTGCTGCATGCCTGGCTCTGTGCTGGATGTTGGGGACGTTGAGAAAGATAAAAAAAAGTACTCTCTCTTGAGCGGGTCATCGTCCAGTGCAGAAGAGAGACATATATCCAGATGGTTGCAATAGAATATGAAAAATGCTAGATATATTTACTAGTTCTGAGGCCTTGGGCAAGTTTCTTGACCTGGTAACGCCTCAGCGTCTCCCTAGTTAAATTTTGGATTATTTTGCGGTGGTGTTCTGAAGATTAAATGAGTGGGGGTTTTTTGTGGGTTTTTTTTAATGTTTATTTATTTGGCTGCGCCAGATCTTAGTTGTGGCACATGGGATCTTCATTGCCATGTGTGGGATCTTTCAGTTGTGGCATGCGGGATCTAGTTCCTTGACCAGGGATTGAACCTGGGCCCCCTGCATTGGGAGCACGGAGTCTTAGCCCCTGGACCACCAGGGAAGTCCCTTAAATGAGTGTTTAGAATAGTGTCTGGCACACAGTAAGTACTATGAAAACGCTAGGTGTTGTTATTGCCTTAGAAGCAATAACTGGGACCTCTGGGAGCCTGTACAGAACACGTACCTCGGTCATCCCCACCCCAGTGAGGGACCTGGGGTCTTCAAACAGCAGCCCTTGTCAGTCATTGGTTGAGCGCCCCATGGATGGGGTGTTTGGGCATTAATGCCCAAGCACTTTCCAGCCTGCCCCATGGGTGGGCGAAGCAGGTTGAGCAGCCGGGGGAGCAGTCGGGCCAAGAAGTGCGGGCGCTGGCGTGGAAGTCAGGCCAGTGGGCACTGAACTGGCCAGTGAGAGGGGATAGGTGGACACCCATGACATGTGCACGGTTATTATGGAAATAACATGTAGGGAGTGGGGCAAGGAGTGACTGTGCTCAGGAGGGTGGTGGCTTTTCCAAAGGAGATGGTATTTGAGCCGGAGAGTGAAGAAGTAGATATTTCCCAAATGGACAGAGGCAGGAGGAGTAGCTGGAGCAGAAGACCCAGCCTGTGCCAGAGCTTGGCAGTGTCAGTCTGCAGGTGTGGAGGGTGAGGGAGGCAGTTTCACAGGGGCTGTGACCTCCTGGATTCAGGGGTGTACTGGTCAGGAGTCTTGTTTGCAAACAATAGGAATCTTACTCACACTACTTTAAGCAATACCATACGCACATACCATAAAATCCACCTTTTAAAAATATACAATGTAGTGATTTTTAGTATATTCACAAGATTTTACAACTGCCACCATTATCTAATTCCAGAGGGTTTTTGTCAGCCCAAAAAGACACTTCATACTCAGTAGCAGACGCTCCATTTTCCCCACTCTCAACCCCTGGCAGTCACTAATCTGCTTTTGCTCTCTATGAATTTGCCTATTCTGGATATTTCATAAAAATGGGATCATAGAATATGTGGCCTTTTGTGTCTGGCTCCTTGCACTTAGCCTAATTTTTTTTATTAATTTATTTATTTTTGGCTGTGTTGGGTTTTCGTTGCTGCGCGTGGGCTTTCTCTAGTTGTGGCGAGCGGGGGCTACTCTTCATTGTGGTGCTCTGGCTTCTCATTGCGGTGGCTTCTCTTGTTGCAGAGTACAGGCTCTAGGCATGCAGGTTTCAATAGTTGTGGCTCATGGGCTCTCAAGTGCAGGCTCAGTAGTTGCGGCGCACGGGCTTAGTTGCTCTGCAGCACGTGGGATCTTCCTGGACCTGGGGCTGAACCCGTGTCCCCTGCATTGCCAGGTGGATTCTTAACCACTGTGCCACCAGGGAAGTCCCAGGATATTATTATTTATTTATTTATTTATTTATTTATTTATTTATTTATGGCTGTGTTGGGTCTTCGTTTCTGTGCGAGGGCTTTCTCTAGTTGCGGCGAGCGGGGGCCACTCTTCATCGTGGTGTGCGGGCCTCTCACTATCGCAGCCTCTCTTGTTGCAGAGCACAGGCTCCAGACGTGCAGGCTCAGTAGTTGTGGCTCACGGGCCCAATTGCTCCGCGGCATGTGGGATCTTCCCAGACCAGGGCTCGAACCTGCGTCCCCTGCATTGGCAGGCAGATTCTCAACCACTGCGCCACCAGGGAAGCCCCCCAGGATATTCTTTTTTAAAACTGAAAAATATTCCGTTTTATGTATATACCATTTTTTTAAATCAGTTATCTATTGATGGACATTTAGGTTGCTTCTACCTCTTGGCTCTTGTGACTAATGTTGCAGTGGACATGGATGTGCAAATATCTCTCCGAGATCCTGTTTTCAATTCTTTTGGACATATAAACTCAAATGTTTATATATAAAAACTGGACCATATGGTAATTCTATTTTTAAATTTTGAGGAACTTCCATACTGTTTTCTATAGTGACTGCACCATTTTACAGTTGCACTAACAGTGCACAAGGATTCCAATTTCTCTGCCTCCTCACCAACGCTTGTTAGTTATTTTCTATTCTTTTGATAGTGGCCATCCTAATGGGTAGGAGGTTATATCTCACTGTGGTTTTGATTTGTGTTTCTCTGATGATTAGGGATGCTGAGCATCTTTTCATATGCTTGTTGGCTATTTGTATATCGTCTTTGGAGAAATGTCTATTCAAGTCCTTTGCTCATTTTAAAATCAGATTATTTGATTTTTTTATTGTTGAGTTGTAGGAGTTCTTTTTATATTCTGGATATTAACCCCTTACCAGATATATGATTTGCAAATGTTTTGTCCTATTCCATAGTTTACCTTTTAACTCTCTTGATTGTGTCCTTTGCACAAAAGTTTTTAAGTTTGATATAGTCCCATTTGTCTATTTTTGCTTTCGTTGCCTGTTTTTAGTGTCATATCCAAGAAATCACTGCCAAGTCCAGTGTCATGAAGCTTTTCGCCCTATGTTTTCTTCTAGAAGTTTTATAGTTTTGGGTCTTAGGTTTAGGTTTTTAATCCATTTTGAGTTAATTTTTGTATATGGTGTAAGATGAGGGTCCAGTTTCATTCTTTTGTGTGTGGATATCCAATTTTCCCAGTATTACTTGCTGAAAAGACTGTTCTTTACCCTTTGAGGGTGTATATACTTTTAAATCTAATTTCTAACTAGAATCGATAAACCATATTAATACTTGAAGTGCTAACATGAATTTTGTACATGTGTTTGAGTGACTTCTCTGTACTATGTGCTGTGTGAGGCATTATGTTCCTTGGGAGTTAAGATATCTACATTTTGGAAATAACATTAGCCTGGGACAGGTCAGGTCTCAGACATTCCAGGTGAAAGATGTCCTACTGTAATTAGAATAAAAATGGTTGTGGAATAGTTGTTTTATTGCAAAAATGGAAACCTAGACCTTCTTTTGGGCTATTTAATTCGAGCAGAGGTATGTTCTAAGGAACTGGGCTTATTATCATCTTGCTGTATCAGCATCTGTGCTGCAAAAATGTAATATAGCAGGCTTTTTCTGCACTGTCCGGTCCAGTAAATCTTGTTTATTTCATGACTTGCTCAGCAATTGTGAAGGACACTTGGACTTTTTTTTTTCATTTCTCAAAGATTTATATAAGCCTCTCTGTGCCATGCTCAGGAGATACACAGATGAACAGATGGCCTTACCTTTTAGCTACCCAAGGTCCAGGAAGGGAGACAAAGAAATATAAGTGAGTCATTGCTGTTTAACATGATGACAGGGGTATGTGCAGAATGCCATGGGGGTAATCTGAGTGATTTATTAGCGTTAAAGACATTTTTGAGTGAAGCACATTGGAAGGAGGTCTTGGGTTACCTGTTATAGGTAACAATGGTCAATGTTGGGATATGAGTGAGAATTTGAATTTGAATCCAAGATTCGCCATGTAATTTGTGGGACCCAGTGCAAAATTAAAATTCTTATCCCCCTGTTAAAAAACATTATTAAGAATTTCATGATAGTGACAGCAGAGCATTAAACCCAGTATGGAACCCTTCTGAGTATAGGATCCTCGTGAAGCTGGCCCTGAGTATATCCTTTGGAGGTACTGGTTTCCAGGTCCTGTTAAAATCACCTCTTACCCATCTTGGTGTTCTGGGTCAGGACTGCTACCATCCTGAGGGTGTGTTGCAGTGAGTTGGGGTCCCCAAGGCTTGCTTCTCCAGTCTGGGTTGACTGTGGAGCTTGCCTGGAACACTCCATCCCCTGTCAGCATTCTAGCATCTTAACACGGTCTCCTGTATGCCCAGCCTTTCATGTTTAACATACACTTGGGGCTGTTGTCATTTCCCTAACTGTTGCTTCTCTTCTCTTTTCCTTTTGTTCTGATTTCTTCCCCATCGAGGGTGTCCAGCATATGCCCCCTCAGTTATCCTCACCTTTACCCAGAGATAATAGTAACATGTGTTCACAAGGTCCTTGTGAACCTTTGGGGAGCACTTCCTTTGGTTGGGAGCTGTACTGCATCATCTTGAAGCACTCCCCAAGTTACTGTCTCCTTCCCCTTTGACAGCTGGGGAAATGTAGGCTTTGAAAGGTGAAGTAACTTGTTCAAAGTCACAGAGCTAGATGAGCGTGGGGCTGGGATTTGAACTTGGGTTTGTTCAACTTTAGAGCCCACTCTCTTCACCACCACCACTGCTACAAATCGGCATCCTTTTCCAAACCTGCTTCCCACTCTTTCGAGTGCTTACATGCATTAGACACTGTAGGTTGCATTTCTTATGCAAAGCACAGTTTCAGGCCAAGGGAAATGAAACCAGCCCCTTCTGTATCTTAGGCTGTGTTTCTTCCCTCCTCTGTTTCTGGTTTTTTCAGCCTCTTACTCCTCACTGTAAGCAGTCTCCCTTGTGAGAGAAGTTTCCCAAGGCTTGCTGCCTTCTGCCTGCTCACTCTCCCGTCACTGCCAGGCTCCTTGGATGAGCGGCCTTTGTGCACCGCTTCCATCTGCCTCGCCATCTGCCTCCTCTTGCCTCAGCCTCGAGCCCCATGGGCCAGGTCCTGCCTCTACCACTCACAGCTCACGGAGAACTGCAGTGGCTGTTTTTATGCTGTAGCATCCCAGGCCTTTAGAGCTGCAGAGGGCTTGGTGGTCACTCCCTCCAATACCCTCTTTTTACAATGGAGGAAACTGTGGCCCAGGGAGAGAAGTGATTTATCAGATCAGGGTAACCAAGCTAGTTTGTGGCAGAGCTGAGGTTAGGACCCAGGTTTCCAGACCTTTGGTTCAGTGCTCATTTTCCTTGACTGACATCATTAGCCAACTTCCCCTCAATGCTTTTTTCCCCATCTTTTTTCTCAGGGTCTTACTCTGTTCACTGCTATATTCCCCAGCCCAGTGCCTGGCACATAGCAGATGCTTCATTCACTGAATGAATTGATTCTCTCCTCTCTTGGCCCTCCCCTGGTCTGCCCCTGCTTCTCTGGACCCTCCTCTTTTTTTTTTTTTTTTTTCTGATCTCTAACTGTGAGCCCACCCAGCCATGGTTCCTGGCCTCTGCTAGTTCCTTATGTACCATCTCTGGATGGACTTTACTGCTGCAGCAGGGCTTAGGATTCCCACATCTTCATTTCTAGACCCATCTTTCTAAGTATTTCTGTGATTCTTGTTTTTAGCACGTTATAATCACTCCACGGTGAGAGTATTTAAAAACCATGCGTTTCTTCACCTCCCCTTTTAAATATCCCACTTTTGTATATAACATCACTGTTCTTTAATGTCTATCTTCATTTCCATTGTCATTGTGAATATCCTAATCAAGATGTATGATTATCTAACTGGTTTTCCTGCTTTGAGTCAGTCAGGTCCCTCCTCCCCAATCTATTTTATTCTAAACACTGTAGCCAGAATTCACCTTCCTAAAATATTGTATGTGTCATTCCCCTCTTTGGAGACCTTTCCACTGCTTACACAGTAATGGTCTGAGTCCTTAGTCTGGCCTTCTGTGATCAGGTACCTATTTACCTCTCTGATCCTCTCCTAGGAAGTGATGTCCCTGCCAAAGGATTTTACTCATGAGCTGCCTGGCATATCATGTGAATTCTTGCTTGCCCACCTTTGCTGAGCTTTTGTCCTCTGTGTGCCTTTCCAGCTGCCCCCTGCTATTGCCATAGACCTTTGCTATTCAAGGTGTGGTCCATGGACTAGTGGCATTAGCATCACCTGGGAGCTTGTTGGAAATACAGAATCTCAGGCCTAATTCCAGACCTACTGAATCAGAACATGCATTTTGACGTGATCCCTAAGTCATTGTATGCACATTAAAAATAGAGAAGCACTGTTTTAGAACAAGGTTATTGAGCTTAGCTAGGCACTCACATCATCTGAGGACCTATTAGAGGATGCTGATGCCTGGGCCCACCTCAAGAAGTTTGGATATAATGAATCTAGGATGGCCCAGGGAGCAGTATTTTGCAAAAAGTCTTTTCCAGGTAATTCTAATGTGCAGCCAAGGTTGAGATCAATTGCCTTAGAAGAATTTTCTGATTCACTCAGGGGGAATGTGCCATCAGGCATGTATATCTCCTACACTGTGCTATAAACTCCTTGTGGGCAGGGGCTCTATCTGATTGCTTATTGCTGTAATGTCAGTGTACGAACAAAGCCTAGGATGGGGTGAGTACCCAAATATTTGCTGAGTCAGTAAATGGACATGAGCTAAATGACATGTACAAGAGTATTTGTTGCAATATTAGTTTTAATGGCAAAAGATAAGAAGGAGCCTAAATATCTATCAGTGGGGAGCTAGTTTTATAACTAGGGTCATTTAAAAAATGTAGCATTAAAAAGAATATGGCGGGGCTTCCCTGGTGGCACAGTGGTTGAGAGTCCGCCTGCCGATGCAGGGGACACGGGTTCGTGCCCCGGTCCGGGAAGATCCCACATGCCGCGGAGCGGCTAGGCCCGTGAGCCATGGCCGCTGGGCCTGTGCGTCCGGAGCCTGTGCTCTGCAACGGGAGAGGCCACATCAGTGAGAGGCCCGCGTACCGCGAAAAAAAAAAAAAAAAAAAAAGAATATGGCAGGGGCTTCCCTGGTGGCGTAGTGTTTGAGAGTCTGCCTGCCGATGCAGGGGACACGGGTTCGAGCGCTGGTCTGGGAGGATCCCACATGCCGCGGAGCAACTAGGCCCGTGAGCCACAACTACTGAGCCTGCGCGTCTGGAGCCTGTTCCACAACAAGAGAGGCTGCGATAGTGAGAGGCCCGCGCACCGCGATGAAGAGTGGCCCCCGCTTGTCACAACTAGAGAAAGCCCTCGCACAGAAACGAAGACCCAACACAGCAAAAATAAATATAAATAAATTAATAAACTCCTACTCCCAACATCTTCTTAAAAAAAAAAAAAGAATATGGAGCCCCTATATATACTGATACGAAATAATGGAGAGATATAGTAAGTAAAAAAAGAAAAAGTACAAGCCATGTGTAGTCTGCTATCATTTGTAAGTGTATGTGTGTAAGAGTACAGGTGTGAATGTGTACACTAGCCTTGGAAGGATGGACCATTTCCTCTCAAAAGGGTAATTTTCTGACCCTTTGAGAATGTAGTCTTCCTTCCTTGGAGACTCTGACCAAATTAGAGAGAAAGAGCCCTCCTCCTCTCTCCCTAATTTGGTTAGTGATAGTTGATATTGATTAAAAAGGAAAAAGTTGACTAACTAACCCCTAACTCCAGTTAACTTTCAAATAGGCAAACAAGAAAAATGGGGCTGTCACTTGTAGTCCTGTGGGGTGGGATGTGTATGTTGTCCCTGCCTGGAAACTGAGTCATAACCACTCAAAACCGAAAGAGGACAGAGCTAAACTGTTACTGAGGGGCTAGAAGAGAGAATGCTCTTCTGTAGTCTTTAATCTGCTCTGATCAAATACAGGTGAATACTGGCTCAGAGGGAGCTTTTACCCTTTTCTCCTGATGGTCAGTCAATATTTTGAACTATCTGTTTTTCCCCTGAGTTAAGAATTAAGAAATTCTTTTCTTTCCTGGTTCGAGTCACTGAGGAGGGGCAAGACCTTCCCTTGTTTGACCAGTTGGCCAGACTTCGTCCAACCCTCATTTCATGCTCTTGCCTCTGCCCTCCCTGACCAAAGGGCTGCCGTGGACCTTGCCTGTCTCCATGAAAGAGAATGAGGTGTTTTCAGCCTAGTGACATCAGCTCTTCTTCCTCCCAGTCTTCTTCATGGCAATCCTTATCCTGGTGAGGGGTTCTGGGCTTCATTGTAGCTTCTTAGAGAGAGAGGTGGCCAACTTTCAAACACGTGGACATGGAAGACGTGGTGTTAGGAGGTGGTTTTGTTAGGGATAGACTGACACCTCTTTCTAAGACGGTGCAGTTGACTTGAGTCTTTCGATGTAAACAACTTCTCCTCCCCTGGTCTACTGGGAGGCTTGGCACATTATTGGAGGTATCTGTGGAGCTTTTTGAGTAACCGAGGTAGTCTTTTATATAGTATTTTAGACCAGACTGTTCAGACTTTTAGATTGAATGAGATCCAAATTTGGGGCTAACATGTGCATCTATAGATTTCTAAGCAAATCTCAAGTGCCGAGGTTTGAGCAAAATGGTCACCTCTCCACTTTCAGCTTGACTCTGAAGAAGAAGGTAGCCACTGTTTTTTGTTTTTCCTCAAATCATTCTTCTCTTGGACATGTGAGTGGAAAAGGGTAACATTTATTAAAGACACTTCGCAGTGTTCCAAGATTATAAGTTGTAGAAGCAGTGGTTGCATTTTACACAAACCAGTTTTGGTATCACACAGGTGAGTATGTTTTCAAGTGTTGATCTTGGCAGGTTGGCTACTTATTTAAAGCAAACAAAATTACGACACTGTCCATTTTAAACTTTCTTTGTGGTTAAATTATGATGAAACTTATAGAAAAGTCTTGCTGTTGACTTATTCATGAATCAAGGAAACTTCATGTATTATATAGGTTTATGATATTGCAGGAAATGGGTAGAGGATCTGTCCATCATGAGGAACAATGTTGCCAGCAGCAGAAGGAATAAAGTTTATTTGCTCCCTCTGGTTCCAAATCAAGGAAGTATACTATGTAAAGTAATTTAGAACTGCTACCTTAGAGAGGTTCATGTTGTAGGTTTGAAGCAGACACAGCTGAGTAGGAAAAAATGGAGCTCTCAGACTCAGCCAAGGGAGTCCTAATACAGTCACTTACTGGCTGGGCAGTCACTTACCTGCCCTGAACCTCTGTTATCCTGTCAATAAAATGGGAATTCTAGTAGTACCTACCTAATAAGGTTGTTCTGATAACTTAATGAGATTATGCATAGTAGGCCCCAAAAGCTGTTCTCATAACTGATTCTCATAACTGATCTGAACAACATATTTTAGATGACTACGAAGATTCCTTGCCTGTTTTTGATAGGTACCGATGGTAGGCATAGGTGCATCATGTGGTGTGTTAACATTCAAAACATAGTAGATGAAAGAAAGGAAAAAATGCTTCCTAGAATATAGCAAGGTTGTATAGTTAAGGATTTTTATAAGACTGAACAGAAAAAGGAAGAGGAAACAGACTCAGTTCTGCAGAAAGAATCCATAAATTGTGGGAAAGAAAATCTTGAGTCAGCTCTAGGCTTATTTTCTACAGTTCAAGGCCAGATTATGGATAGCTTTAACAAAAATAAGCAGGCCACAATAAACATTCACAATCATGTTAAATTTACGTTACCGTTGATCTGATTATTACTGTGATTTGATTATGGTAGATATTTTCACTTCCTCTCCTTTATTGGATTTTCATTTTATTTGAGTAAGAGTAAATTACCCTTGGCTCATTCAACATGATGCTAAAAAAGGAAAAGAGGAATCTTTCTGATATGTGAGCTATATACCTTGAAAACAAAGGTCTGTTTCAACTGGCAAGAAAATAGAATTCCCTCCCAAAGGAAGTAGATAAGAGGAACCAGACCTAATCAGGAAGCTCATATTCCACCCATTTATTCATCAAATATTTATCAAGTGCCCGGCACTGTTCTAGGTGCTTCTAGCTAAATCCCCTTTGGACAGACCATTGCATTTCGGGACTTTTCAGGTTCCTGTTTCTCCTCCTCTGCCCCAAGATTAAAAGATAAAGTTCTAAAATAAAAACTACTGTTGTTTGCAGTTTCTTACTGCCAGTATATAGGGAAGCTATTTATTTTTGTAATGTTATCATGCATTAGCCACCTTACTGAATTCCTAACACGTTTTGAATAATTTTTCAGTTATTTTCTACTTAGAAATCCAGAGAATCATATATTTTGCAACTCACAGCTTCTTTTCAAAAATGTATTTTTTTTTCATTTTATTGCATTGGCCAAGACCTATGGAAATTCTTAAAATATTGAGAGCATTCTTGTTCCTTGTTGAAGGGAATATATTGAGTATTTTCTTATTAGGTTTGTTTGCTGTTGTTTTCTTGTCAAGAAAGTTTTTTTTTTTTTTATTCATAGCTTACTAATTTAAAAAAATTTAGGAATGGAGTTCAGGTTTAATAAAATGCCTTCTCAGCATCTATGGAAATTATCATTTAATTAAATTAATTTCTTAATACTGAAATTACTTACATTTATACTTAGGATAAGTCCTACTTAGTCTTGGGTTCAGTTTGCTGATGTTTTTTGTGGAATTTTAGTTTTAGTCTTTATTTTCTGTTTATTATGCTTTTTTTTTTTCCCCTCATTTTCTCCATTTCCTGACTGGTTACGTTGATCAGGTGTGCTTTGTTCAATTTTATTTTCCTCCAATTTCTATTTCCTGTTTCTATTTGACTAATGTTTATAATTATATTTTTCTACCATAGTCAAGATTTAATTAGTATCTGTAACTTTCTCCAGAACCAGGAGAGACCTTGGGCTTGCTTTTACTTCCCCTTCTAGGTTTTAGTGAAATTATTGAGTTTTGAGTTCCTGATTTTGATCAGTCTTTTTTTTTTTAAATTAATGCCCCTTCTATTTTATGAATTCTTTTTTTAAAACAGTTGAGTCAAATTTCACAGTAACATCAACTGTCCCTTAAACTAATGTTTTCTTTCTTGAACAAATCTTTATTCTGATTTATTTTTCAGCGTGCTGCATTATGTCTGAGAGTAACTTAAGGAAAAAAAACACAACCACCCTGGATGATACGCATTATATAACAACACCTGAGTGTATATATTATTGTGTGAGTGTATAAAGTATATATTATTCTTTTCTTGTCTGGTAATTTGGCTGAGGTATTTCCCCTTGAGACATATATGGAGATTGCCCCATTGCCTTCTTTTCCACTTTAAAAACATTTAAGAAGTTTAAAGCATTGTTGAAAATTAACTTATTGGGGTGTAATTTATATAAAATAACTGTGTCATTTAAGTGTGTGATTCAGTGAATTTCAGCAACAAGAGAGAGGTTGTATACACCTGTGAAACCACTCTCACAATCCAGATACAGAGCATCACCTGCAAAAGTCTTCATGCACTTTTGTAGTCCATACTTTCCTCCACCGTTGGCCTAGGCAATCACTAATCTACTTTCTGTCACTATGTTAGTTTGCATTTTCTAGAATTTTGTATAATTGGAATCATAAAATATATATTCTTTGTGTCTAGTTTCTTTCACTCAACATTTTTATTGTTGTTATATCCATAGTTTGTTCTTTTTTAAAAAAAAATTGAATATATTCATTCATTCACTGAATGAATATATCACTGTTTGTTTGTCTGTTCACTCATTAATGAGCATGTAGGTTGTTCCCAGCTTTGGGCTATTACAAATTAAGCTACTACACTGAACAAAGGAGAGTAAACTAAACTTAAAGTGAGCAGAAGGAAGGAACTAAAGATTAGAGTGGAAATTAATGGAATAGAGGATAGAAAAACAATAGAGAAAATTAATAGGACCAAAATTTCGTTCTTTGAAAAAATCAAAATTGACAGACCTTTAGCTGAATCGACCAAGAAAAGAGAAGATTGGAATTACTAAAATCAGAAATGAAAGAGTAGACATTACTGACCTTACAGAAATAATGAAGGGTTATAAAGGAATACTGCAAACAATTCTGTCAGTAAATTGTATGACTTAGATGGAATGGACAAATTCTTAGACACAAATAAAGCTGCTGTGAGCATTCATGTACATGTCTTTAGTTGACATGTTTTCATTTCTCTTGGGTAAATACCTAATAGTGGAGTTGCAGTATACAACTGCAATGTGTAGTAGTATCTCATTGTGGTTTTAATTTTCTTTTACATGGTTACTAATGATGTTGAACCTATATTCGCATGCTAATTGCCCATTTCTGTATCTTTTGTGAAGTATCTTCAAATCGTTTGCCTATTTTTATTGGGTTGTTTTTCTTACTGAGATATATACATATCTATCTATATATTGAATGTAATATCTATACTGAATTACTTAAATATTCTTCAGTAAGGTGAAAAAAATCACTTTATTTAGGTATGATTGACATACAAAAAGCTGTATATGTTTAATGTATACAACTTGATGAGTTTGGAGATAAGTATACATCTGTTGAAACCATCACCACAGTCTGTGCCATAAACATATCCATCACGTCCAAAAGTTTCCCCCTACCTTCTTTATATTATTATTATTAATATCGTTACAATTTGTGATAAGATGTACCCTCTTAGCAAAACTTAAAGTACGGTATACGATACAGTATTGTTAACTATGGACCCTGTGCTAAATACATTAGATCTCTAAGACCTACTCATTTTGCACAGTTGAAACTTTGTACCCTTTGACTAATACCCCCGCCCCCAAACCATCTTGCCCTTCCCCATCCCCTGGCAATCACCTTTGTATGCTTTGCTTCTATGAAATGGACTATTTTAGATTCTTCAGATAAGTGGAATCATGCAGTATTTGTCCTTTTGTGACTGGCTTATTTCACTTCGCATAATGTCCTCCACGTTCATCCATGTTGTTGCAAACGGCATAATTTTCTATTTTAAGGCCGAATAACATTCCACTGTATGTATAGACCACATATATCCTTATTAAGAGTTTTTGATATATTCTGGATACAAGTGCTCATCAGATATATGTATTGTATTTTCTCCCATTCTGTGGCTTGTCTTTTTTACTTAAATTTGTGTGTGTGTGTGTGTGCGTGCATGAGAGAGAGAGAGATTGAAAATTTTTTGGTGTTTGGTGTGGCCAGTGCATTCACATGGCACAAAATTCAGAAGATACAAAATTTTATCTGGTGAAAAGTCTCCCATTTGCCCAGGCCCCATCATTTCCCTTCCTCTGGCAGCAGGTTTCCCTCCCCAGAAGCAACCAGTGTTACCAGTTTCTGGAGAAACTTTCTAGAGGTAGATGTTATGCATAAATATGAAAGTGCATACATGTAATTCTTTTAAAAGTCAAATGTCAGCATACCGTACACAGAGTCTTGTACCTTGCTGTACACTTAGTCATAGATCTTGGAGATCATTCCATATGGTACATAAAGCTCTTCCTCCCTCTCCCCTCCCTTTCCCTCCACTCCCTTCCTTTTTTTTAATGACCCTCTAGTATTCCTTTGTTTCTGTTAGTTCAGTGCCTACAGTCCCAGATGAGAAGTCTGTGCCAGTGATTCTTTTTCTTTTATACCCAATCTTCCACATATCCCTAGAGTTTTCTTCTTAAATTGAGAAATCTACCAGCCTGCTTGTACTTAGGTATATATTTTTCTTAGGTATTTCTGCTTTAAACCCTTTCAATTTTACCGCTTTGTCTACATCCTTTTTTATTCTTTATTCTCTTTTTTAGGAGAAGGACTTGTGGATATTTGGATTTTAATCTCTCCTTTTTGGGTCTTCACTTTTTCTGGGCTCATTTTATCAGGTTATATTTTCATTCTTTATGTTGAGGGAATTCCTTGATTTGATCTTATGAATGATGGATTTATTTTTAATTTCATTCCATTCCACTATTTCTACTTTTCTATTCAATTTAAATTTAATCTCACTTATGTTTGTTTTAGCAATCATGTTTTTGGACCTGCTTTCAGATTGTGATGTCCAAGATGGTGATCCTGGCTTAGGGCAGGAGCTGACCACCTTCAGACGGGAGTGCACTGACCTTCTGGTCTGCACAAGTGGGCTGCTGCTTCTGCCCTCTTGGGGAGGCACATGCTGTTGCCCACCCCCAAGTAATGAGACTTGCTCTTTGGCCTCCTCTGGGACATGTATTTGCCTGGCCATGCATACCTGTGTTTGCGTATAAACATGTACATATGTGCACATAAGCAGCGCACAGACTCTGCAGTCAGCCTTTGCCTGGCTGCAGTGGTTAGGGTTGGAATGGGATGCAGTAAGAAGAGAATGGAGAGTAGATCCTTGGAATTGCTCTTGGGCAGGCTTCCTGTGTGTGTGCTTGGCTGATAACAGGACAATAGGCTGGGTGGACCCTTCTTAATTGAGGAAGTGGGGAAAGAGTTGCCCTGCAGTTGGAGAACTTCACAGCTGATCCCAAAATACCCTTCCTCTTTTCTTTCTTCAAGCTGCACTAGAAACTCAGCATTCCACAACCCTTTCCTCACCCGACCCGCCAGCTCAGTCAGTGCCTGCTTCTGTTTTCAGTCACTCACTTCTGAATTGGGGGTTTTGTCAGACCCTTCCCGTGTCCAGCATTTCCCATTTGGTTTCTCAACTCTGGCTAAATTTGATTTTTCTGTAAATTTGATCCTGTCACATCTCTTCCAGAAATTCTGCAAAAAAAAAATTTTTTTTGACTGATGACATCCATCCCCATTTTCCAGATTTTAAAAATAGATTATCATTAAATATATATATATATATATATTTATTTATTTATTTGGCTGCGCCGGGTCTTACTTGTGGCACTCAGGATCTTCGTTGTCACATGCGGGATCTTTAGTGGCGACACGCGGGATCTTTAATGTGGCATGTAGAGTCTAGTTTCCTGACCAGGGATCGAACCCGGGCCCCCTGCATTGGGAACACGGAGTCTTAGCCACTGGACCACCAGGGAAGTCCCTAAAAATAGATTTATTCTTAATTTTATATTTCCTTTGTCATTTCTGTGGAATTTGGAGGAACATGAGAGTCAAGCCCAGGGCTCAGCCCATGCCCACTGTGGACGTAGTGGATTTCATTATTTTTCACTGGCAGGGATGTAACGGCCTCTTCCACCAGTTTCTTTGTTCCCCTTCCACATAATTTCAATAAGAGCAGCAGCTATTAAACTGAGTGCTATGTGCCGATCTCATGTCAGAGCTGATTTAATTGTTCTTTCTCTTTGTACCTGCTGTGTACCAGGTGGACATTGTTTTGGTTATGCACTGCTGCTTAACAAACCACCCCAAAGTGAAGTAGGTTAAAATACACATTTATTCTTATTCCTCGTGGCTCTATGAGTTGCCTGGCCTCAGCTATATGGTTCTTGCTTGGAGTCTCTCATGTGGTCATCTGAAGGCTCAACTGCACTGAGTGCCTAAGTTGACTTGTGGCTGGCAGTTGACTCGAGTGACATCTCCATGTGGCTTGGGCTGCTCAAGGCAGGCTGGATGGGCTCCTGGAGGACGCATCCCAAGAATGCATATCCCAAGAGACAGGAAGTGGAAGCTACTGGGCCATGTGAGCCAAGAGACAGGAAGTGGAAGCTACTGGGCCACGTGAGGGCTGAGCTCAGAAAAGGCACAGCATCAGTTCTGCCGTATTCTTTTTTTTTTTTTTTTTTTTTTTTTTGAGGTACGCGGGCCTCTCACTGTTGTGGCCTCTCCTGTTGCAGAGCACAGGCTCCGGACACGCAGGCCCAGCGGCCATGGCTCACGGGCCGAGCTGCTCCGTGGCATGTGGGATCTTCCCAGACCGGGGCACGAATCCGTGTCCCCTGCATCGGCAGGTGGACTCTCAACCACTGCGCCACCAGGGAAGCCCTGCCATATTCTTTTGTTCAAAGCATTCATAGGGCCTGCCCAGATTCAAAAGGGGGGACTGATAGACTCCATCTCCTGATGGCGGAAGCAGCCAGGGCACATTACAGATAAACATGTGGGATGGGAGATACCGTTATGGCCATCCTTTAAAATATATGAACTGACACAGATACCATGCTGCAGATACAACGATAACCGATCCCAGAACCACAGATCCTCAGACCTTACGGGGCAGAGGCAGGTACATAAACAGACAGTAACAGCGCAGATGATGAGTGTTTTGAGAGGACCAGGCACGGGGGCATGATGAGAACAGGGTGGGGGATATCTAACCCAGACTGGGCAAGTGCTGGCATGGATGGGAGGTCAGTGGAGAAAGAAGGCATCTTAGTGGGGATATCTTTGGAGCTGAGTCTTGGAGCACAAGGGGACATTAGCTAGGTGAACAAGGAGGCATCCCGGGGAGAGGAAGCATCCCTCTCTGAGATGTGGTAGGGTGTGTGAGAGCTCATGGCACTCTGGGGGAATTGCCGGTAGACTGAGGATTGGCAAGTAATTGGGTGCTGCTGGCACATGTGATGGGAGGTGAAACTAGCAAAAGTAGGTATGTTCTACCTTCAGATTCTGTGCATCCTTGGCCTGGCCTATGAGCCCTCGGTTGGTTCTGTATCCAAAGTATATTAGGGGTGATGGATGGGCTGCTGAGGATGGTGGAAGAGCAAGCCTCATCAGCTCCACTTTGGGGATCCTCCCTTGGATCCTCTCCATTCTTCATCATTCAGTTCCCCTTGTTCCTTACACTGTGCTTCCCTTCTCAATCTGTAGCTTAAGTGAGCATGTAGATAAGGACTATGTTTGCTGTTGAAGGCTAAGGGCAGACATGGGAAGAGGAGGATGGGAGCTGGAGCTGGAGCACCTACGTGCTTGGCTGAGCATTTTATTTTATTTTATTTTTTTGGCCGTGAGGCATGTGGGATCTTAGTTCCCCGACCAGGGATTGAACTCACACCCCCTGCATTGGAAGCACAGAGTCTTATGCTTCCAATCAGTGGACTGCCGGGTAAGTCCCTTGGCTGAGTATTTTAGATTCTCTCTCATTTGATGCTCTCCAAGACAGGCAAATAATAAAAATATTATCTCTGTTTTAAGGCTGGACTCTCAGCTTGTGAGGAGTGGACATGGGACAGGGTTACTTGTCACTGTACCCCCAGTGCCTTCAGACATGCTTATCTCCAGCCTGTGTGTCCAAGATGGTGATCCTGGCTTAGGGCAGGAGCTGGCCACCTTTAGACGGGAGTGCACTGACCTTATGGTCTGCACCTGTGGGCTGCTGCTTCTCCCTTCTTGGGGAGGCACATGCTGTTGTCCCCAGGCAGTGAGACTTGTTCTTGTGCCACCTGGGGGGGGGTGTGTATAAACATGTGCACGTGTGCACAAGCAGGCAGACTTGGGCGAGGGGGCACGTTCAATCATAACCCCAAACTCCTTTGGTTAGAAAGAGAAGGTTCTGAAAAGAGTTCTGGAGAGCAGTTGGACAGCCGTATGAATGGACTTATTTGAACTGTACACTTAAAGATCACTAAGACAGTAAGTTTTATGTTATGTGTATTTTACCACCGTCAAAAAAAAAAAAAAAAAAGAAGAGCAAATGTGGTAATACCCGTTTGGCACAGCCTAAGGAAATCATTCTAGAGTCCTGAAAACACTTGACGTGTGGGCTTGCTGATGGCAGCTGGAAGGAGGTGAGATCTCTAAGCCTTTCACGTGTACTTTCGGAAACTTGTCTTTGCACCAGAACCCAAAAAGAATGGGTTTCCTGCCTTCTTTACGTGGACTCCTCCCTTGGTGAGTAACACCTGTCGTGCATAGAATCAAACATGTTCCTTACACTGAGTTTTAGCATAGCATTTGGCTGGCTGCTGTTTGTGTCCTTTGCTTCTTTGGGTGATTTGGAGGACTGTCTGCTTTCCTGGGGCTTGAATTTCATAGGAAGATGAAATTCACTGGATATAAATATTACCATCTGCCATTAGTCCCAACTGACAGAGGACAAGCACTTGATCACTGAAGACAAATACTTGGCGGGTCATGTCTCCTGCATCTTTGTTCTTGCCAGAGGCATTGATGGCACCTAGGCGTGGCTGAAGATGGAGGAGGGGACACCATTTCTATCACCAACATTTTCTCGAAGCTGATAAAGGTAGTTCAGCCAATCACAGAGTCCCTGAACCATAGTGTTGTCCCACAGTCTCTCTTCTTGTTTACAGAGTCCTTCCTTACTGTTCTGGCTCTGAACAGAGCTTTGAAAAAGCCATTTTATTTTGTTGTTGTCCTAAAATTTTTTTAGTGTGATGTAGTAGAAACTGTGTGGCTTTAGAACCAGAGGTAATGTTTTTAATCTTTACCAGTTTGATAGGAGAAATATCTTGTTTTCATTTTCATTTTGTTGTTTGCTATTGAAGTTGAACAATTATTATTTTTTATTGAAATAGAGTTGATTTACAGTGTTGTCTTAGTTTCAGGTTTACAGCAAAGTGATTCAGTCATAAATATATATATATTATATACATAATATATATATTCTTTTTCAGATTCTATTCCCTTATAGGTTATTACAAAATATTGAGTATAGTTCCGTGTGCTGTACAATAGGTCTTTGTTATTCATTTTTTTTAATTAAAAAATTTTTTTTTGCTGTGCCATGTGGCTTGTGGTATCCTAGTTCCCCAACCAGGGATCAAACCTGGGCCCACAGCAGTGAAAGTGCCGAATCCTAACCACTGGATCTCCAGGGAATTCCCCTGTTATCTATTTTAGATAAAGTAGTGTGTATATGTTTTTAGTTTATTTATTTATTTATTTATTTATGGCTGTGTTGGGTCTTCGTTGCCGTGTGTGGGCTTTCTCTAGTTGCGGCAAGCGGGGCTACTCTTCGTTGCAGTGTGTGGGCTTCTCATTGTGGTGGCTTCTCTTGCTGCAGAGCATGGGCTCAAGAGTGCAGGCTCAATAGTTGTGGTGCATGGGCTTAGTTGCTCCGCGGCATGTGGGATCTTCCCAGACCAGGGCTCGAACCTGTGTCCCCTGTATTGGCAGGCTGATTCTTAAACACTGCGCCACCAGGGAAGTCCAGTAGTATGTACAGTTAATCCCAAACTCCTAATTTATCCCTCTCCCCCAGTTTCCCCTTTGGTAACCATAAGTGTGTTTTCTATGTCTGTGAGTCTATTTTTGTTTTGTATATAAGTTCATTTGTATCATTTTTTTTTAGATTCTACATATAAGTGATATCATATGATATTTGTTTTTGTCTGGCTTACTTCACATCATATGATAATCTCTAGGTAGATCCATGTTGCTGCAAATGACATTATTTCATTCTTTATTTATGGCTGAGTAATATTCCAGAACAATTAATATTTATTGGCCATATTTACTATATTTGTCCATTTTTATATCCAGCTCTGTTTGTCTTTAATGTTTTTTTAATTAATTTTTATTGGAGTACAGTTGCTTTACAGTGTTGTGTTAGCCTCCACTGCACAACAAAATGAATCAGCCATACACATACAGACGTCCCCTGCCTTTTTTTTTTTAATTTATTTTATTTATTTTTGGCTGCATTGGGTTTTCATTGCTGAGCGTGGGCTTTCTCTAGTTGCGGTGAGCAGAGGCTGCTCTTTGTTGCGGTGTGTGGGTTTCTCATTGCAGTGGCTTCTTTTGTTGCTGAGCATGGGCTCTAGGCGTGTGGACTTCAGTAGTTGTGGCACTTGGGCTCAGTAGTTGTGGTGGACAGGCTTATTTGCTCTGCAGAATATGGGATCTTCCTGGACCAGGGCTCGAACCTGTGTCCCCTGCATTGGCAGGCAGATTCTTAACCACTGCGCCACCAGGGAAGTCCCTCCCCTCCCTTTTGGACTTCCCTCCCATTTAGGTTACCTCAGTGCATAAGGTAGGGTTCCCTGTGCTATACAATATGTTCCCATCAGTTGTCTATTTTTTACATAGTATGTCTTTTTTTTTTTTTTTTTTTTTTTTTTTTTGTGGTACACGGGCCTCTCACTGTTGTGGTCTCTCCCGTTGTGGAGCACAGGCTCCGGAAGCGCAGGCTCAGCAGCCATGGCTCACAGGCCTAACCACTCTGCGGCATGTGGGATCTTCCTGGACCGGGGCACAAACCCGTGTCCCCTGCATCGGCAGGTGGACTCTCAACCACTGCGCCACCAGGGAAGCCCACATAGTATGTCTTTAATGCTGATTTTCAAAATCCTTAATACGTCGAAGCAAACAACCTACGGTCATAGATGTTCAAATCCTTTTCCCAGTTTGCTGTTTATCTTTTCACATTTATTGTTTCCTTGACATAGAGAAAAATTTGTTAAATCTGTTACTCTTCCTTTATGGATTCTGCTTTTGGTTTTTTAAATTTATTTTATTTATTTTACATTTGGCTGCGTTGGGTCTTCGTTGCTGTGTGTCGCTTTCTCTAGTTGCAGCGAGCGGGGGCTACTCTTGGTTGCGGTGCACGGGCTTCTCATTGCGGTGGCTTCTCTTGTTGCTGAGCATGGGCTCTAGGTGCGTGGGTTTCAGTAGTTGTGGCACGTGGGCTCAGTAGTTGTGGCACGCAGGCTCAGTAGTTGTGGCTTGCAGGCTGCAGAGCTCAGGCTCAGTAGTTGTGCCGCGCGGGCTTAGTTGCTCCGCGGCATGTGGGATCTTCCCGGACCAGGGCTCGAACCCTTGTCCCCTGAATTGGCAGGTAGATTCTTAACCACTGCACCACCAGGGAAGCCCGCAATAACTATAGATTCACAGGGAGTTACCAAAGATGTGTATAGGAAGGTCCCAGGTGCTCTTTATCCAGTTTCCTCCAATGATAACATCCTGCATAACAATACCAGCAAATTGACATTGGTACAATCGACAGAACTCATGCAGATTTCACCCATTTTACAAGCACGCATTTGTGAGTGCGTGCATGTGTGTAGTTTGTTCTGTGCAGCTCTATCAGGTGTATAGATTTCTGTAACCAGCACCACCACAGTCAACATACAGACAGTTCCACCACAGCAAGGCTCCTTCCTGCTGCCCTTTTATAGCCATGCCAACCCCGTCCTCCATCCCCAGCCCGTGGACACCTTCAGTACTAAGAGGTTTTTTTTTTTTTTTTTGCGGTACGCGGGCCTCTCACTATTGTGGCCTCTCCTGTTTCGGAGCACAGGCTCCGGACGCGCAGGCTCAGCGGCCATGGCTCATGGGCCCAGCCGCTCCGCGGCATGTGGGATCTTCCCGGACCAGGCCACGAACCCGTGTCCCCTGCATCGGCAGGCAGACTCTCAACCACTGTGCCACCAGGGAAGCCCCTAAGAGTTTTTTAATGGCATTTTTAAATGACTGGAAAAAAGAAAGATGTTTATTTCATGCCATGTGAAAATTAGCGAAATTCAGACTTCTGTGTCCATAACAGTTATGTCCATAATTCAGACATAACTGTGTCCATTCCATAATTTTATTGGAATGTAGACACACCCATTTGTCCACCTACTGTATGAGGCTGCTTCTGCACCACAACAGCAGACTGGAGTTGTTGCAACAGAGACTGTGACCTGAAAAGCCAGAAATATTTACTATCTGGTCCTTTACCAGAAAAGCTTGCCGACCCCTGATATAAATCATCATCTAGTTTTCTTTTTTAATCTTGCATTTCATTCTTTTTTTTTAAATCGAGGTATAGTTGATGTATTGCATTTATTTCTTTACATGACCTGATATTTATTTTTGCATTTGGCATTAGAAAAGGATATAACTTAACTGTTCCCTAACTGGTTAACCAAGTTCTCCATCAGCATTTATTGACTAATCTCCTCTTCTCACTATTTGAAGTTCCATAGTTATCGTATACTAAATCTGTCCCATCAGTTTAGGGAATGACAGGGTGAATCATCAAGCTATGTGAGAGGATATATATTACCCAAGAGTTCTCTGGGGTTGAGAAGCCCTCACCCCCTGCATTAACACTGAGTGTTCAAGCCAGATGTGCCCGTGCACCATGGTGTCTAACCACTCACGTGTATTTCCATGTGCAGACACTGTGGTGGGGTCTAGCTTTATTTTTCTGGAGTCCATGGGGGATTGCTGATGGCCAAATGGAGCTGTTTGTTAATGGTTTCTGGTCCTTTATGTTGGATCTTCTCTGGAGCTGGCTGGCTCTTAAAAATCCTTTGAGAGGCCAGGTGACTTGGTTTATTTCTCTGGCACTGGTGGATCAGGAATTTAATTGTTTGAAGGGACACATGTGAAGGATTGCTCACCACCAGGCCCTACTGCAGATGCAAAGGTGAATGTGGTGGCAGTGAGTACGGGGTCTCTTGTCAGGTAGGTGCTTGTTCCACGAAGTCTCTTGTGACCAGGGGGCAGGCGGTGGCCAGCCACCAGCCTCTGCTCTGGCCTCTCAGGGCTGGGCTCCAGTTGTGCCTCTGCTTGTTACTGACTGAGTGACCTTGGGCCCGTCCTCTAACCTCCCTGGACCTGCTCTCCTAGTAGGAACACGGATAATAAAGCCCACCCTCCACCCCCACCCCCATCCCCACCCTTGTGTTATTTGAAGGGTTGAGAATACTGTGTAAAGCTTGCACCGTGCTCAGAAGATAGTATGAACTTACAATATTTAATTTCTTTATTTTCCCTTGACTTAGAGGTGTGGTGTGTAGATCACTGTGAAAAAGTATGGATTTTTGTCTGCAAGTCCTGTCATCTTTCTTAGCCCCAAGAGTTTGCTTTCTGTTTTGGAATTTTGTTGTGTCTTGTGTCACTTCAGAGCCCAGGCTCCCAGAGTGCTCAGCTGGCCACCTTCTGCTCTCTGCCAAAGTTGGGTTCAGGTGACAGAGAGAACCCTCTGGCCAGGTGTTGGAGCCAGGCAGCGCTAACAGCCTGTGAGCTGTTTGTTCATCTGGCCTTAAGTGGATGGCGGTGCGAGATTCCCCGCGTGAGTTCCTGCCATGAGCGTGCTGGCTGTGACAGTGGAAAAGTGGCTTGAGTCAGGTATCCCTGAAGCAGGTGATGGAAGGTGAGTGGGAGGAGTCTCCTCTCGGAGGCAGCTCCCACCTAGGTAAAAATGTCAAGTGCCTGGTGACCTTGGTGGACCTTGGTGTAAACCTTTGCTGAGCACGGTCATTTTGGCAGGACTTGCCCTCTTGTCCTAAGGATGGGCTTTGTGGATTTAACCACAGCACAAAGGGTAGTTGAACTTGGTTTACTCGATTTTGCTAGAACTGCAGGAATTTCTAATCCTCTGTAATTTACCTGTGTTTGAAACATGATCCCCCTGGTGTGGCCAGACTCTGTTTTTTTCTGCTGAGGAGACATTCATCAGAGTCTCCCCCAGCGCACCCGACCTTATTGTTGAGGACACTTCTCACCTGTCCTTTCCCCTCCATGGCATCTACCACCTGGCTCAGGTACCATTCGGGGCGGGGGGAGGTGTGCCTGGACAATTACAAGAGCTCCCTAAGTGAGCCCTCTCTTGTCTCCTATTTCTTCCCCTTTCTATCTGATCTGTGTGTTTTTTCTGAAGTTTTTTTGAAAAAGTTACGTACGAGTGCCACTTTCCTGCTTAAAAGCTTAGCCACTGCCTGTGGGGTGCCCCTCAAATTCTTAAGCCTGTTATTTAAGATCCCTCAGAGTCTGGAGCTCATTGGACCTCCAGGCCTTGCTTCCAGCCACCGCCCATGGGCGGCTCATGTTCTGTCCACAGTGATGGTCCCCAGCTGTGCCCTCTGCACCTCACCCTGTGGCAGTTCTGCTGAGGCCGCACTCCACGTCAGGAACACCTTATCCCTGCCGAGTGGCTAGTCGCTGTGTACAGGGGCTTTCACAGACATTCTCCATACTCTCCGTGCGGCCTGGCCTCCTGGGTGGGGTGACCTTGCCATTTTCCAGCGAGCGTTGGTGAATTTAAGTGGTTTTCTTACTGCCGCATAGCTGGTAGGAGAGCTGGAATGTGAGGTCAGGCTGCCTCTCTGGAGCCCTTCTCGGAGGGCAGAGTTACTCTTGGCTGCTCTGGACTCCAGCACAGCAGTTTTTCCTTATTCACGTATTTATCTCATCACATCACGTTGCTGTTTGTCCTGGGTCTGTGCCACACCCCGTACTCCACCCCAAAACTTGATTCCTTAAATAAATCCCTTATCAACTTGCTTTCCCGTGCATCTGGAATAGTACCTGGTACTCAGTGGGAACTCGATAAATGTTTTTTTTGGATGAATACATGGATGAGTAGCTTTTTCTTTCCATATCCTCTAATTTGTGGTTTGAGGGAGGATAGTACCCTGGTAATTAGGCTACTTAAAACTCCCGTGTGTTGGAAAACATCTCTCTTTTGGTCTATAGAAGAAATAGAAAGTGATCATTATTTTGTCCCATTCCCTCTGCCATCTCACACAGATTCCTTGGAGAAAGATGCTGAAAACATATTTAATTATATATATTGTAGGACTGTAATCTTTTAGCGAAATTTTGTCAAACAATCTATACCTAGGAGTGGCTTTGAGGAAAGCTGACTCTCCTTTAATCTATCAGCCTCCACCCACCCCACGGCAACAACCTTAACTGAAAAATAATAGTCATCTTCACTTTGGACAGTTGACGTTTCTCCCTGTCGTATGTAAAGTGTAAATGAAAGCATCTTGAGAAATCCTTGCTGTTTATTGATCTCTCGTGTATTGGCTTCAAGACAAGCCTCCCTGCCTCCCCATGGGGATGGATCCCTGCACCACCATGTGGGAGCTGCCTCCTTTCTGACTTTGTTTTATCCTCATGGTTTATAGGAAAATAAGGTTGTAGTTTTTTCCCTCCTTCATTCCTTGACTTCCTTTATCTGTTTCTGCCCCCTTGCCATTTGTACCCTGCTTCCACTGACCCTTATTCACAGGGCTCGTTTCTGCCTCTGAGCTCAGAATGCCCACATGAGAGGGCCACACCGGCCAGTATGAAGTGTAGGGCCCTTTTCTTGCATGTCCTTCCTTCCTGCCTTTTCCCCACTTTTCTTGTCTGGTTACTTAGTTGTGAAACTCTTTTGAGCTGTTTCGGTTTAGAATGTCTTATTCCCGCTTTTTCTTTCACTCCTTATTGTTTAGCCTATGATCAGACTCTTGGTTGTTGAGTTCCTTCTTCTTTCCCAATAAATCTATTCACCGTGGAAATAAAAAGAAATCCCCTATGTCCAGTCTGAGTCATGTCAGTAGGAATGTGGGAATTAGAGCTGGAGCAGCCAGGTAGCCAGGTGAATCTCAAGCCTGGAAATCCATCTGCACTTTTGGGGGGAGGCAGGCATGCTTCAGCCTTCTAAAAAGGATGCCATGGGGGGACCCGTGTCTCAGGCTTTGAAGAGTTTCACAGAAAAACATCTCTTTTAGCTCCTGAATCAACACAACAGTGTTTAATGCCACAAGACCAGTATTGAGAGAATCCTTTTAGGTGAAAACTTGTTTCAAGCTAGTGTGACCTATTTGAGTATAGTCACATATTTCCTTCTAATTTAACAAGTTCTCATCTCAGGTTAGTTTCAGGTTTGGGTTGAGGGTTTAAGAACTTCCCTACCCCGATGGTAGGGTCTGAGCGTCACAAATCATTGAACGTGAGAGTACTCTGCTGAGGGGCAGTTTGAACTTGGAGAGCTCGTGGAAGTTCAAATATACTTCTACTTCCTTTTTTGAGAGAGACAGTTTAGAATCAGGAGTGCTTAACTTTTTTCCCCCATAGGTATTTTTGAGACTCTAAAAATGATAGGTTCTCCCCAAAGGAAAATTCAAATTCACAAGTGCACGTGCAAAATCTTGCACATAATTTTTGGCATGAGGTGTCTTTAGATTCTAGAGAAAGAGTCCCTATTATAGAGGAATGGTGAGCTTCAGGTAGTTTTTGAGGCAAGGACACTTTTAGTCTTGCTCAGTGCTCAAGGCTTTTTAAAGCACAGCTGAGTGGTGTGGCTGTAAGCGTGGACTTAACAGTAACCACTTCACGTGAATTGGTAGTGGAGTCCTGCCCTGGTCTGTTCCTCACTTGAATGGTTTTTGCCCTTGAAAAGGTTTGGTCTGAGGTGATGATTAATCAACAAGTATTTGATCACCTAGTAGATGTTCAGCTCTGTACAGTATATTGTTTCATCCTGGTCCCTGTTTTGAAAATGCTCTTTCCTTTAACTTCCCATAGGCATCGGACTTGTTTCACCAGACACTGAGGGCATTCCACATATGCAGGGCTGTGTCAGATGGGAGCACAAAAACATGTCAATTAGGACCAGCTTTGAAAGATGAACAGATGGTACAGTTAAGGAGTGTTGTATGAAGGGTGGGAAAGAACTAACATATATTAAGGGATTAAGTAGCACAGTATTTGTGTTTTCTTTAATCCTTACACCCTCCATATCATAGATGGAGAAACTGGGTCTCAGAGAGATTGAGTACCTTACTCCAGGCCTCTGAGGAGCAAAGCCAGAATTCAAGCCCAGTCATGTGGACTCTAAGCCCAGATCTATCTATCTATCTTCTTTCCTCCCTCCCTCCCTCCCTTCCTTCCATGCCTCTTCTGCTAAAGACCAGAGGTGGATGGAGTGAGTTAGTGTTGGGAGAGCGTAGAAATGAGACCCTTAGACTGAGTATCCCCAGTAGGTTAACTTCATGGCCTTTATGAAACATTATTTCTCCTCTGTTAATTACCACCCATCATGTAACTGTTTCTCACTTGGTCTTTAGAGCTGTTTATCTGCTTGTGTGCATCACTCTCCTTCTTCTGTGGAGCATCCAGTTTGTGTGGTACCACAGCCCTAGGTGAGTGACCAAAGACCTGGTGGTCACGTTACCACCTGAGTGGCCTCATGCATGCTACTTCCAAGTCTTTTCTTATAAGTGACACAGACAACTTGGATGATCTGAGGGGTTCTCCGCCCCAGGCCCTTGCGTGATTTTGGTGCAGAAATGTCAGAGGGGAGTGCCTTTATCACTTAGCTTTCAGTTGGCAGAATGCATCAAGGTGGGAAGGAAAGAGAGCAGGGGTTTAGTTAGAGTCACGTTCTCTTTGTTGTGTACTTTCGGGGGAGGTTTAATTCGTGTCTTTAGGAAGCTGTCTGCTTGGGCGTTTGAGTCCTCTGGATCATGCACGTGCTTGACCGGCAACAGAGGCAGAACCTTTGTGTGGTGGGTCCTAGTTATCATTCAGTTAGGGACAAGCTTTTGGAAATACCTCTCCTCCTTCAGAGGTCGTGATTTCTCAGCACGGAATGTCCATGCCAAGCTCTCCCACCATCTTGTTTTTCCATTTGGCGAATTTTCTTGTTCTTCTCCAGTTGCCCCAGTATCCTTTGTGCCCCTCCTTCCTTTTGCATGAACCTCCGTTATAACCCATATTGCGTTGCATCATAAGTAGAGGTTTTTGTGTACACATGCCCAGCCAGACTGAGTCATTGAAACACAGCCTGGCAGCTCTGTGTCAGCACTCTGTCCAATGTGTGTTAGGTGTTTCACTCTGTGGTTGAAACAGTGTATCCTCTTTAGAAGGAATGAAAAGAGATCATGTTTAAATTCATCTGAGAGTGGGAGAAAAATCTTTGCTCCCAACTATCACAAGAATATCTGGAGAGCTGATTGCTAGTCTGGAGATCCTTAGAAAAAGCTAGTAATAGACATTGGAAACTGAGCCAAGGAATGTGGACCTGGGCTCTTGCATTTTGGCTTCGTTCGTCATCTTGTTGGAGGTCGTCTTTTGCATCAGGCCAATGGGTGGATTTTACTTGAAGGGAGAGTTTCTAATAGAAAAGCTGGGGAAACATTTTCAGTTTTGAAATGACTTTATTAACCTACAAATAATTAAAGGTGATCTCTTAACCTATGTCTAAAGAAGAAGAGTCTTTTCCCTCGTATGTGATGATCCAGAATCCAAAGTGGGAAAATGTAAGACTGTTCAGAGAAGATGCTAACCTAGAAACCACAGACTGCTGGGCCTTGGGAACTTGGAGAAACTTGTGCAAGCAATCTTGGAGGTTTTGGAGAATATTGGAGATGGGATTCTGGGGCAGGGGTGGGAAAGAAGGAAGACTGAACTTCTACTGATAATCAAGTAGGGTCCTAGGACTTAAGTCATATGGTTAAGATGCATTTTGAATAATTCTACAGTTACTAAAAAAAAAAAAAAGATAAATCCCTACATCTTAAAATTCCATATTGTTTACACACTATCTCTTACCTAGATTTTTTAAATTACATAGACATTTTCATAATTATATGTATTAGTCTTGCTGTGGTTAATGAACCACAAATTCCAAAAATACAGAGGTTTGCAGCAAACATTAATTTCTAGATCGAGTTATGTGTCGGTGGCTGGGAGTCCATTGCTATGGCTCTTTTCCACAAGTCTTCCCTTCTGAAGGCACAGCCCCTGTTTGGGACATGCTAGTTTCAGGGCAGAGGAGAGAGCACATGAGAGCTGATGGAAACATGCAGTGGCTCTTAAAGTGTCTGCTCCAATCTGGTGTAGGTCACATTTGCTCATGTGCCATTGGCCAGAGCCTGTTACGTAGCCAAGCCAACAGTCACTGGACTCTAGTGGAGATGTGCCCTTCGGTCGGCAGTCACTTGGCAATAGTGAGTGTGTATAATCCTCTTAAAGGTACAGAGTTAATAATTGCAAACGATACTACAATCTACCATGTGGTTTGTGTCTTCTCCTTTTGTCACTGAATGTTATTTAGTAAATACCTGACATCAGTTTAGATTTATCACTTTAAAAAGTTTTAAATACATTTTCTCCCTATTATGTGTATTATAGTTTTAGATTAATTTTCGAAGAAACCAACCTTTTGCAAGGAAGTGATGTGGTAGATCACTGCGTGTTTCTTCTTGAATGATTGTAATGCGTGGAGCTCTGTTGTATGCCGTTGCGCTAACTCAAGGCTCCAGAACAATTTGAATAATGGGGTGATTAGGTATCAGAGTCTTGTTTCTGAATTTTGTAGACATGCCTCCAGTGTTTTATATTGTTTCCTGCTTAAGAAATATATTATTGAGATCTAATTCACATACCCTAAAAGTCACCGTTTCAAACTATATTACAGTTGAGTGGTTTTTAGTATACTCACAACATTGTGCAAACATCATTACTATCTAATTCCAGAATATTTTGTTACCCAAAAAAGAAACCTCGTATTTATTAAGTGTTCACTCCTATTTTCCCCTTCCCTTCAGCCCCTGGCAACCAAAAGTCTTCTTTCTATCTTTGTGGATTTGCCTGTCTGGATTCTTCATATAAATGGAATTATATATGTGGCCTTTCATGTCTGGCTTCTTTCACTTAGAGCAGTGTTTTCAAGGTTCATTGCTGATGTTTTCCGATATATACTCTTTAACATATTTAGGAACCTTCCTTTTATTTCTTAATATTACTTAGAGATTTTAATAGAATGGCTGATATTTACCAGTGTATGATACCAATAAGCATTTTGGTAGTTGTGGGCATGATTATATTGGACAGTGATCTTATTATCAGTTAATGTAATAAATAGCATTAATAAATTTCTTAATGTTAAATCACTTTTGATTTCTTGGATTATGTTTGACTCAATCCTGGTACATTATTTTTCTTTCTTTCTTTTTAAAAAAATTCTTCTAATGTACCATTTGCTGTTACTTTACTGATGAAGTTTACACTTACATCTAATTTCCTTTTTGTCATACTATTTTGATATCAGATACAGGTAACCCTTATAAACTGATTTGAAAGTTTTTTCATTTTTAAATGTGTTATAGAGTGTTCGAATAAAACAGGACTTGCTCCTTGAGGTTCAATAGAGCTCAGCTGTAAAACCACTGGGGCTTAGCTCCCCTTTCAGTAAAAGTTCTCTGACATCAGTTCTGAGGTTATTTATTTGTTTAGGTTTTCTACATCAATTTAATTTCTCTTTGGCTGTACATTTTCCTGCAATGTATGGCCAAAGAGACTTCCAGGTTTATTAGCATAGCTATTCACAGCACATCCTTGTAATTTATAATCATACACAGAGGTAAGATTTAAATCATTATTGGCTGCTCATTTTTCCCCTCCTTTCTATATTTAATTCTGTATTTATATTAATATAATTCTATATTTAATTCTTTTAGAAGAATTAAATTTTGGTTTTATTTATAACTTTTACTCTTTCTTTTCTGTTTTCAATTTATGCTTTAATTTTTTAATTCCCTCTTCCACTTTCTTTTTGTTTTAGATATTTATTTATTTATTTGGCTGCACCGAGTCTTAGTTGTGGCAGCCAGGCTCCTTTAGTTTCAGATCAAGCGCCCCTTAGCAGTGGCACGTGAACTCTTAGTTGTGGCATGCATGTGGGATCTAGTTCCTTGACCAGGGATCGAACCCAGGCCCCCTGCATTGGGAGCGCGGAGTCTTAACCACTGCGCCACCAGAGAAGTCCTCCTCTTCCACTTTCTTTCTTTTTTTTTATTGGGGTATAGTTGTTTTACAATGTTGTGTTAGTTTCTACTGTACAGTGAAGTAAAAGTACAGTTCTCTTCCACTTTGACTTTTTTTTTTTTAATGGGAGCACAAGGTATATGTGGACTAAAGTGTAGTGTTTTATGGGATAAATCTTTCCAAATGTATATATTTATCTGCTCTTAAGGACTGTGCTGCTTTTCCTCATGTATTGGTTTTCTTGGGTCTGAATGAAGAGTTAATATAGGCTGGTATATTTTTCGGTTTTCTTGTGTCTGATGAGGTAATACAGGCCTGCTATTTGCCTCTCACCAGAAGAAGTGAATTATTGGATCCCTTGTTTCTTTTTTCTTTTTCTCTCTTTCTTTCTTTTTTCTTTTTTTTTTGCCTCACTGCACGGCTTGTGGGATCTTAGTTCCCCGACCAGGGATTGAGCCTAGGGCCCCGGCAGTGAGAGCACCTAGTTCTAACCACTGTACTGCCAGGGAATTCCCTGGATCCCCCTGTTTCTACTTGATGTTAGAATTGTCTTCTTGGATCTTAGGTTGAGTGGAATAATAGTTGACAAATCAGTTGACTGGTCTCTCCTTGGGAAAAGGAATCAGAAGAAAGAAAACCAGGGTCAGGGACAGTCGGTCAGGAAGACTTGGCCTAGTTCCTCTCTGTGTCTGGATCCAGTATAGCCTGGCTTCCGTCTTGTTTTAGGTGCTCTCCCCATCTCGGTAGAGGCCAGCCTTTTCAGAATTTGCAGTCTTGCCTGCTTTGTGCTTGGTGGACCTACCCAGGGCAGCTGACTTCATGAAGGTGCAAGCAGGTGCCTTCACGTTCCCCTGACCTTTCTCTTGCATCTCTACCCCTCCTGGCTAGACGAAGCCCTGGGGGCAAGGCACTCTCTGCTGGTGGGCCTCACATGGTATATCTGCCTGTGCTGGCACCCCCTTGCTCACAGCAGCCAGACACTCTGGGGGTCCTCCTTTGCCCCACTGTGGGCCCTTCCATACCCTCATCCCTCCAGACAATTGCAAATTCAAATCAGAGTGTCTGTGAGGGTTCAGGACATTTTCTACTTCTTAGGTAACCTTGATAACCCTAAGTAACCTCAGTGACATGGGTTAAAGATACCTCTTAGTTCTTTTCTCAGTTGAGTCCCAATTATCTCCAGTAGGAAATCTTCAAAACTTTTGGCCTTTGGATGATGCCCTTTCCTAGTTTCTAATCTGGTACTCATTCCAGTCACTGTCTGCCCCCCCACCCCCACCCCCGCACTGCTCTTTCTCTCCCGTTCTTCAGGTGGTTGTTATCTGGAAGGGGGAAAGAGGGAGAAAGCAAAGGCCTGAGCTTATTAATTCGCTGCATTTATCTAGAAGTCTAGATTTATAATTTTTCAGTGAGTGTGTAACATTGTTATTAATGTAAACACGATCATTTCCTGGTTAGTGAGCCTTTAGAGCTTTTCCAGGGTTCACTCTGTGTTCTTTGATCTGTTATGAACATCTTTGAACAGAACAATTTTGAGGTTTTCCCTTTGAAGTTATTGCCCATAGTTGGCCTAAATTTAACTTTACAGCAAAGTCAGCAGGCAGGAGTGTTCTGTTCAGTTTGTGCAGGGCACGTTCATTCTTCAGGCATCTCCTGTGTGCCTGGCAGGAGGGAGGTCAATTAAGACAAGTCAGGTACAGTCTGTGCGTTCAGAGAGCTCTCATTCTCCTGTGGCGGTCAGGATGCCCTGAGAGGCTTTGGCAAGCTCTTCTGAAACGAGATCATCATGTCGCCCGCACTCCTCTGATAGTATCAAAAAGAGAACTTAGAGTGTTTTAGCGTGACTTGTTTTTATTAAGTCCGTATTGGCCCTTAAGGTAAGGTATACCACTTTCTTTCATAAACCCTATGTTTAATGTAATATAGAATTTTGCTGGTGACTAACGTTATTTTAATAATCTCTCTTGCGGCTGGCTGACCACAGTGGTGGATCTTATAACTGAAATTCTTTGAACGAGGGCAGTTTCCAAAGTGGCCTGGTTATGTATTCCTCTTCCTAAGTAAAAAGGGGTGGTGGGGAGAAGAAATTCTTTTATAACTGAAACCGCATAGCAAGAATTGATATTTTGGAGCATTGAGGAGTTTTCATGTATTTATCGACTATGTAGTTGTAACTGTCACAAAGGCAACTGTAGATATATATCTATTGCTACAGGGAAGTCATTAAGGAAGATGTGGTTAAGGCACCAACTGTGACTCTAGGTGCAATTTTAATTTTCAGCAGCATTTATGGTCTACTGTGAACCCAGCCCCATAGTCTAAAGGGGATGCAGGAATACTTGCAGACAAGTTGACTTTTTTTTTTTTTGAGTGTTTTAATAGTGATATAGCGCCTACCATGTTCCAGGCACTGTTCCAATTGCTCCATATGCTAACTAGCTCAATCCCATTATACCCATTTTATAAATGACGAAGCTGGCGCAATAGAGAGATTAAGGAATTTACTGAAGTCATGCTGCTAGTAAAGAGTAGAACCGGGATTCAAAACTCGGCAGTCCGTCCAGGTTAGCCTCAGTTTTGTTGTCATTCAACAGACGTTTATTGAATACCTTATATTGGCAAGAGATTGAGTTGGGTCACTTCTAAAATTCATTCATTCATCAAATACTTACTGAGTACCTACTATGTTCCAGAAGACACAGTCTCTGCTTCTGTGGAATTTACAGACTGGTGGGAAGTCAGACAGACAGATAATCAATTAATATATAACACATTTTTAGACAGTGGTAAGTCCTATGATGAAAATAAAGCCAGGGAAGGGACTGGAAAATGATGGAGGGTGCAGGGATATTTTTAAATTTTTGTGGGCTGAGAACGCCTCTCTGAGTAGGTGTCATTTGAGCAGAAACCTGTTTGAGGAGAAGAGCCAGGCCAGTGGCAATCGGAGGAGAGAGCAGTGTTCCAGGCAGAGTGAGCAGCAAGTGTGAAGGCCCTGAGGTCCAGATAAGCCAAGGCCAGGTGTGTAGAGCAGGATGAGCTGGAGGGCAGAGGGGAGAATGTCTGGGATGAGGTCAGAGACTGTGGTAAGATCATGTTGGCCCTTGTGGGTTATGGGAGGGAGTCTGGATTTTATTTTGAATGTGTTTGGATGGATGTCTTTCAGAGTTCTGAGCAGGCGGGGAACATGTTTTGATTGACCTTTTCCAGGGAGCATTCTGGCTGCAGTAAGGAGGACTGACTGTAGGGCAGCAACAATGAAACAGGAGGCTTTTGTGTTGAGCCAAGGGATTCCCTCACTTCTCGCATTCTGTAATTCGAGTTAGTTGTAAAGGTGCTGCCCTCCCACAATACGTGCTCTAGAACTCAGGTCTCAGTGAAGCAAACCTGCTACCGGAGGACTCTGAGGGTAGAGGAGCCTGGGTCACTGAGTCCACCTAAGCCCCTGCCCTTTCCTCCTAAGATTTTTGTCTTTTCCCTCCACATTTGTTTCTCATGGGGACCATATCTTGAGGGGAGTTATCTTGGGGATAACTTGTATTAAGACCCTAAGGGAAAATGTAAGCATTCCTCGACTGGCTTTAAAAACCGAAGCTTCATGTTTACCCAGAAGGATTTATGGCCAGAGAGTGGAGATAAGGGACTGTGTTGGGTTGGGGAAAGCCGCACAAAGGGGGTCCAGCTTGATAACACCCTTGAACTAGGAACCACATACCTGAGCTCAACTCAGTAGAGTGATAACTGGCTTCCATACATTTGGTTGCAGAAGTTCTTCACCTTTTTTAGTCGGCTTCCTCATCAGTAGAGATAGTATCTGTCTGCTAACCTCACGAGGTTGAGGTTGACGTAGAGGGCAGCGAAATAAGAATGTGGAAGCCCTGCGCACAGACGTGCCATGGAAGTCAGAGATGGTAGCATCCCTTTATAGGAAAGTCCAGGCATCCGTAGCTCATTTGCTATTCATATATGCTCAAATAATATTACGGGAAGCACCCTGTAGTAAGGGTGTGGGTATCTTCCCTGGTTGTGTAGTCCTAAAGGAAAGAATCTGCTGTGTGACAAGGTCTGAGTGACTCTCCTCCCCAACCCCCGTTAACTGATTTGAGAATTAGTTCAGTTCCCACTGTCTGGCCAAGATCTTTTAGACCTTTATGTGGGCCGTTCCTGGAGGGTTGTTGGCTGAGGTCCCCAGAGCAAAGGTTAGGGGAGTTGAGGTTAGGGGAGTTGGCCTGGAGTCACTGGGAGACGGGCAAACAGATGGATGGATAATTACACACACACACACACACACACACACACACACACACACACACACACACACACAAAGGTGAACAAGGCACAGTTACAGTTGTTGGATGCACAGTGCTTATGGATAAGTTATATATGTAAATAAATGATCAAAGCTGTGAAAATTGCTTCAGTGGAAGTATCTTCAAGGTATTGAGAAGGGAGTGACTAATTTTGTCAGGGGCTGGATCCAGGAAGGATTCTAGGAGGAGGGGGCATTTGAGAAGATTTCTGTGAGATCCTTGGAGCCCTCTACATAAAATAGAGGGTGTGTGTGTGTGTGTGTGTGTGTGTGTGTGTGTGTGTGCGCGCGCGCGCACACACTATGTAAGCAACGATGGGTTCCAGTGGGTTCCAGGATCAGTTCAGGCTAGATTGTGGAAAATTGCTGCCTGAGCTGATGTTGGCTTATCTGACTAAAGGTTCTGAATTCATTCTTTCTTTTGTGCAATGTTTAGCCATAGGTGATGGAGCCTTTCTGAGGCCCAGTGAGCTAGTGTTGTTAAAATGTAAGGGTGGGCCCCTCAATGCCTAGCATGGTGCCTTGCCTGAGGTCAGTGTTTAAATATTTACTGAAACGATGAAGACGTGATGGTTGTCTCAGAGCTCCAGAGAAGATGTCCCCCTGCTGATCCTTAGACCCTGGGATTTGGACACTGCATGCCCTCAGTGACATCAGTGTGCTGAGGAAGCAGGTCGTGGGATACTGCTGTAGCTAGGTTCTGTGGTCCACACGGAGAGCAGCTGCTGAGGGGCTTGCTTTCCCAGCTGACAAGACCCTGGGCTGAGAAGTGGAGGGGTGGGGTCCATTCCCATGAGTACCTTCTGTGAAATGGTACCCTTTCAGTAATTACAAAAGTATTTTTGACATTGCATAAATAAGGATGTGATTAAATTATCTGTGGTCAGGGAGACAAAGGAGGGTACCTTTTTTGTTTAGTTTCCATCACCCACTGAGTTGGGTGACATTGCCCTTGACCCCAGACCATGCTCCCCTCTGCCTTGTTCCATACTCTCTTTCCAGCTGTGCCATCTTCATCTGGAGCTTATGAACATGACTGCTAGATTGACTTCTCATTTCCTGTATGTTCTCTTCTCTGGGGGCTAAGTCATATCCAGCCTGCACACAAGAAGAGATCATTCTGGGGAAAGACCCATGCCCAGCCTGTGATCTGATTACCCACAGGTCAGGAATGCAGAAAACATTCCTGACCAAGGCTGTTTGCTTAGTATCATGTCACTTTCTTGCCATATTCCTTAGTCTTTGCCTTCTAATGATTCCAAGGTGACACTCAGAGGCTTTCACATCTACTGCTAGACAGGGGTTCTCTTATCAAATCTTAAAGCTAGAAAAGGTAACTGGAAGACTGCATCTTTTTTGGATATTGTAGGGACATAATTGATTCAAGTGGTTTCCTACTGAGGCCTAAGAAGAAAGAAGTCCGTAAATTTTTAATCTTTCCTTCCCTTTCTTTTCTGGTACTTGCTCCCCCTGCCCCTTTTAAACTTTTTTATTGCGGAAAATTTTAAACACATACAGAAGAGGTGAGAATTTATAGTGAACCTGCAAGTACCAGCTTCAACAGTGATCAACTTTGGGGCATCTTGTGTCATCTATATCCCAACTACCCGACCTTAGTTATTTTGAAGCAAGTACCACACATCCTATCATTTCATCTATGAATACTTTAGTTATGTGTTACTAAAAGATGAAGACTTTGTAAAATCATAATACTTCCATTATCACACCTAATAATTCCTTCATGTCATCAAATAATTGGTCAATATTCAAAATTTCCTGAATGTCTCAAAATCTTTTAACCCTGTGTTTTAATCAGGACCCACTGCAGTTGTTGATAGGTCTCTTAAGTTTCATTACATCTATAGGTGCTCTTTCCAACTCTGTCTTTCTTTTTTCCTTACAATTTATTTATTTACTGAAGAAACTGGGTCTTCGGTTCTCTTTAGCTTCACATTGTGTAGATGCCGCTGATTGCATCCTCGCAGTATTTGTTTAACATGTTCCTCACTCTTCTGTATCGCCTATAAATTGGTGTTGTGTCTAGAACTTTGTTCAGGACTCATATCCAGTTTTTTGGCAAGCATACTTCCTAGGTGGTGGTGTGAACTTATTCCAGGAGGCACGTAATGTTTAGCTGTCTCTTTGTGATGGTTGATTAGGTTTTTAAATGTGTTGGATATTTAAGAGGGTTCTGGCCCCTTAATGTTTACCTGGGCCCAAGTGGCGGTCTTGAGAAAGTGGGAAAAAGAGACAACGTGGTGTGCTGAGGAGTTCTTTCTCTGTCGAAGTCTGACGATGGTGGTGGCTGTCATGTTCTCTGTCCCTGAACTGTGGGTTCCTGCAGCACTTGCTGACACATGAATCAACAGGATTTGGTGCAGAGCATTGCCCGTTGTGTTTCTCTTGGTTGTAAAAGACTCGTTTACTTAAGAAATGGTAAGTAAGGAGAGGATCAGATTCTTTGAAAGTTATTTTTGTATTTAGAGGTGTTTCTTGGTTTGGCTAAACCAGCCGCTGTTGCTGGTGTTCTCCAGGTGTGTGTTTTTAGCTACTTTGTAAGATGATTCTTTTCTTCTTTCAGGATCTCATTTTGCCCAACGGCGGTACTCCAGCAGGTCCTGCAAGTCCAGCTTCTTCATCTTCCCTTCTCAACAGACTACAACTTGATGATGACATCGATGGTGAGACCAGAGACCTCTTTGTCACGGTTGATGATCCCAAGAAGCATGTCTGTACGATGGAGACCTACATCACTTACAGGATCACCACCAAAGTAGGTCTTTTTATTATCTTCCACCTGTCTGGAGTGTCTTGGAGAATTGAAGTCCTACCGCCATGATTCCTGCCTTTCCTTTTTCCCTTCCTTTGTGCAACTCTGTTCACCTTTATGACAATTGTGAGTATAGCTTTTTGGGAGAGTGGATATATTCAGATTTAAAAGGATTATGCATAAGTTTTTTTTTCTTTTAACCTTAAAATTAAGGAGAAATTGTGACTAGTCTTTCAAATGAAACTTTTAAACCCCGTACTTTCACTTATTTTCTATCATGATATTGTTTAACATGTTAATATCTCATTACTCTTGAAATTTATTAATCATTGTATCATCCATTGTATCAACCTGAAGCTCTGTGATGAGAACATGATTATAATCTGGTGTAATTAGTCCTTTTTTAAACATCTTTATTGGAGTATAATTGCTTTACAGTGGTGTGTTAGTTTTTTATAACAAAGTGATCAGATATCCATATACATATATCCCCATATCTCCTCCCTCTTGCATCTCCCTCCCACCCTCCCCTCCCACTTCTCTAGGTGGTCCCAAAGCACTGAGCTGACCTCCCTGTGCTATACGGCTGCTTCCAACTATCTATTTTACATTTGGTAGTGTGTATATATGTCCATGCCACTCTCTCACTTCGTCCCAGCTTATGCATCCCCCTCCCCATGTCCTCAAGTCCATTCTCTACGTCTGCGTCTTTATTCCAGTCCTGCCCCTAGGTTCTGCAGAACCTTTTTTTTTTTTTTTCAGATTCCATATATATGTGTTAGCATACAGTATTTTTTTCTTTCTGACTTACTTCACTCTGTATGATACACTCTAGGTTCATCCACCTCACTACAGATAACTCAATTTCCTTTCTTTTTATGGCCGAGTAATATTCCATTGTATATATGTGCCACATAATTTTTATCCATTCATCTGGCCATGGACACTTAGGTTGCTTCCATGTCCTGGCTATTGTAAGTAGAGCTGCAGTGAACATTGTGGTACATGACTCTTTTTGAATTATGGTTTTCTCAGGGTATATGCCCAGTAGTGGGATTGCTGGGTTGTATGGTGGTTCTATTTTTAGTTTTTTAAGGAACCTCCGTGCTGTTCTCCATAGTGGCTGTATCAATTTACATTCCCACCAACAGTGCAAGAGGGTTCACTTTTCTACACACCCCCTCCAGCATTTATTGTTTGTAGATTTTTCCATGATGTCCATTCTGACTGGTGTGAGGTGATACCTCATTGTAGTTTTGATTTGCGTTTCTCTAATGGTTAGTGATGTTGAGCATCCTTTCGTGTGTTTGTTGGCAATCTGTATATCTTCTTTGGAGAAATGTCTATTTAGGTCTTCTGCCCATTTTTGGATTGGGTTGTTTGTTTTTTTGCTATTGAGCTGCATGAGCTGCTTGTAAATTTTGGAGATTAATCCTTTGTCAGTTGCTTCATTTGCAAATATTTTCTCCCGTTCTGAGGGTTGTCTTTTCATCTTGTTTATGGTTTCCTTTGCTGTGCAAAAGCTTTGAAGTTTCATTAGGTCCCATTTGTTTATTTTTGTTTTTATTTCCATTTCTCTAGGAGGTGGGTCAAAAAGGATCTTGCTGTGATTTATGTCATAGAGTGTTCTGCCTATGTTTTCCTCTAAGAGTTTGATATTGTCTAGCCTTACATTTAGGTCTTTAATCCATTTTGAGCTTATTTTTGTGTATGGTGTTAGGGAGTGTTCTAATTTCATTCTTTTGCATGTAGCTGTCCAGTTTTCCCAGCACCACTTACTGAAGAGGCTGTATTTTCTCCATTGTATATTCTTGCCTCCTTTATCAAAGATAAGGTGACCATATGTGTTTGGGTTTATCTCTGGGCTTTCTATCCTGTTCTGTTGATCTATATTTCTGTTTTTGTGCCAGTACCATAGTGTCCTGATTACTGTAGCTTTGTAGTATGGTCTGAAGTCTGGGAGCCTGATTCCTCCAGCTCCGTTTTTCTTTCTCAGGATTGCTTTGGCTATTCAGGGTCTTTTGTGTTTCCATACAAATTGTGAATTTTTTTGCTCTAGTTCTGTGAAAAATGCCACTGGTAGCTTGATAGGGGTTGCATTGAATCTGTAGATTGCTTTGGGTCATATAGTCATTTTCACAATGTTGATTCTTCCAATCCAAGAACATGGTATCTCTCTCCATCTGTTTGTATCATCTTTAATTTCTTTCATCAGTGTCTTATAGTTTTCTGCATACAGGTAGTTAGTCTTAATGTCAGGGAGAGGAGGAGTAAGAGAAGAGTGGGAACTAATATTTATTAATTTTCTGCCTTGTACCACTATATTACTGCCTTGTCTTTTCCACACCTGGTTCACATTTGAAAATTTGTATGTGTGCACAGGCATATGCGCTCACACAGTCTGCCCCTGTCTCTTTTGCCACTGGGTAGTATTTCTCAACATTGCTAGGTGCTTAGATGTGTATTATATCCTCAGAGGTCCTAGGATGATATACATACTCCCATGAATCATTTCCAGTTACTTATTTTTTTCTCCCTAGGGTCAACTTATTTTGTACCCTGTAGTCAGTGAAATGCAAAACATGTTTTTCTTGAATTTGTGCTCTAAACAGCTGAATGTCAAGGTGACCGCCTGGCACAGCAGTGCTCACCTGTCTTGATGCTTCCCCAGCCCTGCTTGTCCTCCACCCTGCAGTTTCTCTCCCTGTCAGCGGATTCTCAGGCTGATGCCGGTGCTGCAGCTCGCCACTCTCTCCTCTGCTGTCTCTCTGTCCTTCCTTCCCCTTTCTCCATTGTGCTCTTATTTCTATCTCTTTTCCTCTAAGTCAGATAATGTCTTAGGATAATCTTTCCAAGTTCCAATCCCACATTTTCACTTGGCTCCGGGGACAACACCTTAAGGGTGAACTTGTTGCAGGATTCAGTTTTACTTCTTACTGTGAATTCCACTTCTGATCTCAAACCAGAGTCCTTTTCTTTTCCTGTTTCAAATAGTGACACCAGGTTTAATACGTTGGTGATGCATCTGGAACCTTTTTTCTGAGTGTTGTATTAAAGGCCGTGTAGGGATGCATGGGGATGAGAGAGAGGACAGATGGGAACACAGGGTCCCAAACTCCTGATCTTGTCCCAGCACCCCACTCCTGCTGAGCTTCTCAAGCAAAGTTAATGGTCAGAGGGTGAGGTTGTACAAATACTTACTTTATGACTTTGAGCTTTGACTCCCAGGCCTGATTCAGATTCCTGATGACAAAAGCTGGACAAAGTACAGAGCTGATTTTGCCTGAGCTAAAATGAGCCTAGGGCTGAGAGCCAACGCGGGGAACGTGTTCCCCACCGAGGTCTAAGTCGCGGCTGTCTTCTCTCTTCAGTGGTGGAGAGAGGCCTTCTCAGGGCTGGCAGATCCTGGCAGTTTTCTCTGTAGGCGTCTAGAAAGTAACATCATCATAATAGCTAATTATTGAGCCTTTACCATATGCTGTACTCTTTTTTTTTTTTTTTTGCAGTAGAAACCCTTTAAATTTTATTTTATGTAAGTGATATGTGCTCATTGTAGAGAAATTAGAAAACTCAAGTAAGCTAAAACAATAAAATAAAAGAACACTTACAAGCTCACCAGCCAGAAATAATCATTTATAATTCTCTGAACTATTTGTCTCTCTCCATTCACAAAAGTGAGTATTTTACTTGCGGCCAATTCACTTAATACAAAGCAAATGTCTTTCTCTGCTAGTAAATGCCAGTGAGCACACTGTTACGCCATCGTTTCCAGGACTGCAGCAGTGCTCCGCCGTGTGGATGAGCTGTCGTTTATTTTGCACTGAGTGCATTAAATATATCCTCGGTTAATCCTCACACTCAGTGAAGTAGGTACTGGTAGGATTCGTACTTTAGCAAATGAGGAAACTAAGACACAGCGATATTAAGAAAATTGCTCAAAGACATGCAACTAATACATGTTAAAACTTGAACCCAGATCTGTCTTGAACCCAGATCTGTCTTGTGCTGTGCTTTCAGAAGACATGGTTTTCAAGAAAGTAACCCGCTGGGCTTCCCTGGTGGCGCAGTGGCTGAGAATCCGCCTGCCGATGGAGGGGACACGGGTTCGTGCCCCGGTCCGGGAAGATCCTACATGCTGCAGAGCGGCTAGGCCCGTGAGCCATGGCCGCTGAGACTGCGCATCTGGAGCCTGTGCTCTGCAACGGGAGAGGCCATAACAGAGAGAGGCCCGCGTTAAAAAAAAAAAAAAAAAAAAAAAGGGCTTCCCTGGTGGCGCAGTGGTTGAGAGTCCGCCTGCCAATGCAGGGGACGCGGGTTCGTGCCCCGGTCCGGGAAGACCCCACATGCCGTGGAGCGGCTGGGCCCGTGAGCCATGGCCGCTGAGCCTGCGTGTCTGGAGCCTGTGCTCCGCAACGGGAGAGGCCACAACAGTGAGAGGCCCGCGTACCACAAAAAAAAAAAAAAAAAAAAGAAAGTAACCCGCGCCGCCCCTCCCATCCCCCCCACCAGCCCTGTCATCTACTACCATGGCCTGACTGTTGAAATTGATGATGACGTGCAGATAGACTGGAGGCTGGGGAAGCAGAGAGCAGCCTTCAGCTCCCTTTGGAAGCCATCCTGGTCTTTTATCCCATCGCCAGATAGTCATCTCCAAGGCTTATGCCCCAATTAATTCCTCTTTTCAGAGGTCTCAGTGGTCAACGCAGGCTCAATGCTGCTGAGGTCAAGTTATATGTAAGAATTACAAAGTGAACGTCAGATTTAATGATGAGAAGATTATCGATGACTACGGTGAGAGCAGCGTCATGGCGGGGGTGCAGCAGTGTGCAGTGGGTTAGGATGAGTGGGAAGTAAGAAGGAAAAGACGTGGTGAGTGTTGGTATTTTGGCGATGAAAGTGAGTGAGAGAACAGTAGCTGGAGGGGGGATGTGGCTTTGAGGGGGAGAGGCATTTTGTTTGTTTTTTAAGGGTGAAAGAGACTTGTTTAAGTGCCCCGTGGCTATTGTTGGTGGAGAAGGAGACTGTGGGTTGAAGGTTGGAGAGCAGGATGGAAGCCTCTGAGGAGGTGGGCGGAGAGTGTCCCCGGCAGAAGTGGAGGGAGAGAGTGGCCTCTGATGGGGGAAGCATACTTTTTCCATTGTTTCTGGAAGAAGAAGGGAAGTGGTTTGTTTTTGTTTTTGTTTTGTGGCAGGACGTTGAGGGGTTCTTTGCTTATATCTGCAGTTTTCTCTATGAATAGATGAGGTCTTCGTGAAGAGTGAAGGGGGAGGTTTTGAAGTGGGGCGTAGAAGCTTTCAAAACTTCTACAGGCTTTGCGTTAACTCACGGAGAGTCGACTAAGGAAGTATGGGGAAAATGGGGAAGAGAGTTGACTAAGGAAGTATCAAGAGATTGCTTGACAGTGTTGAGGGTCCAGTTGTAGAATTTATTGCTTCAGTCAGTGTTTCCCTGATTTTGTTTTTCTTCCAGACTGTGCCTAAGTCTAGAAAAGCAGGCAGTAGGTGATTGCATTTTTGCCAGAGTTGTATGAATGACAGTGTGGAAGGGGCATTTAGGATGTGGGCAAGTAAGATGTTGAAGTGATGGCTGGTGGAATTGATACTGAGTAAGGAAGAAAGTAAAGATAGGAAGACAGGAGTGGATGGATTGTCAAGAACTGTAGGTCCCGAGGCTGAAAAACAAGGGGTACTGGGAGATGGAAGAGTCTGAAATATAGGAAGTGCCAGTTAGAGAGGGAGACGTCTGAATTTCTGTGTGATGACAAAGTCTGTGGAGAGGCCGTGGCAATGGAGTGAGGTGTAGTTGGCTTAAAGGTGGGTGTTGTGTGTGGGAGCCACCTGTGTCTTGAGGGCACCCAGATTATGAAGCCCGAGAACGAGGTGCTCTCAGGAGAATCAGGAGAAAGGCCAGAGGTGTCAGCAGATGACAGGTGTGAGGAGAGGTAGAGGTGTCTATAACCTGATGGCATGAGCCTTGAAAGGATTTTCCGGGGTGGGAGGAGTGGTGTGGAGGGAGCAGGATGTCAACAGCAACTCTTTTTTTTTTTTTTTTCTTCAACAGCAACTCTTGGTCTTGGTCTTAGAGGTTTGTGAAATGTAAGGACACCAGCAGCTTTCCACTTGATGGGACAGCAAGGGGGCTGTATTCTCAGGGGAGAGCCAGCTTGCAGAATTTGAGCAGGTTGAGGAACTACAGGACTTTATTACTTACGGGATGGGTTTTCCAGAGAGCTGGGTGGGAAGATCTGAGGAGGAAATAAATGGAAGCTCGTTTGAGAAGAAGGAGGCCAGAAACCTCTTCAGCATCATTCTCAGGTGCTCTTAGAGCTACAGGGCTTTGAAACAGAATGGGATTAGCTGGCTAATATTTGATAAGGGAAGAGGTTCTTTTCTGGGGGGAGGGGGTAACTCAGACTTGTTAGGATCCAGCTGTGGCCTGGACAGATGGCATTTCTGACAGAGACAAAGCCTCTCTAGAGTGAGTTGACTGTAAAATCAACTTTTCAGTTGACTGAAAATTCTTGGGAAAGGCTCCAGGCCATAGTCACTGGGCCCATCAGCTCCTAGGGAATAAAGAGGAGTTCTTTTGTGGGACGGTGAGTCCCAGGGGACTGGATGTGCTCCTGGGGGACAGATTTTACTGTGGCTCTGTGCTGGGTCTTCCAAAGTATTAAACTTAACAAAATCTGGCAGCGATGCCTAGAGATGACCAAGGAGATATTCACAGGGTGCAATGGTGAGAATGAATATTCTTCATTACAACTCTTGTGCTCGGTTACCTGTTTGTAGATCTGACTTTAGGTGCATACGAATGACCTTATGATCTTTGTGGGGCATTCTAGAGTATGGGACACAGTAAGGAAGGACACAGAACAAAACTGTAAAGTGGTCGCCTCTGATTATGGACTTGTGGGTGTGCACTTTCTTTTTTATTGTTTTGTTTACCACAGATACTAGAAAATAGAGATAAACACTTATTAGTACTTTATTTTTCTTTCTAAGTCAGACCCTGAATTTCACAGAGGAAAATTTTACTACAGACTCATAATTGGGGTTTTATTGGCCTGCGTATTTTATGAGCACTGTATGTCCTATAACGGACTAGATTTCTTTCCAGAAATTCACAGTAATGTCTGTGGCCCAATTTTAACAAGTGTGCAGAATTCCAAGGTGAGTGTGTTTTGCTAGCCTCGTTCCCAGCTCTACTTTTTCTCTCTGTCCTTGTTTTTCTTTATCTTGCTCACCTACTTCTAATTTATGTCATTTGATCATATTCCACATATCACTCTATCTTTTCTAGAACAAGTGGTGGTAAAAATAAGTAAAATAATTATCGGGTCAGAGAGTGTGAGCATCCTTCTCTTTCATGATGGTTTTTTTTTTTTATGTTATTGCTTTCCAAAGCATCAAACAAATTTTACTGATTTATTAAATCCCCTGTCCTTAAAGGAGCTGTTTTTCTTTTTCCCCACTTTGCGGTACGCGGGCCTCTCACTGTTGTGGCCTCTCCCATTGCGGAGCACAGGCTCCGGACGCGCAGGCTCAGCGGCCGTGGCTCACGGGCCCAGCCGCTCCGCGGCATGTGGGATCCTCCCAGACTGGGGCACGAACCCGTGTCCCCTGCATCGGCAGGCGGACTCTCGACTCTCAACCACTGTGCCACCAGGGAAGCCCAAAGGAGCTGTTTTTAAAAATGAGTTTTTTGTGTGTGTGACTAAGTATTGTATAAGAATGTTAGAAAGTTTGGAAATAAAGTTGAATGTAAAGTTGTCATCATAAGTGCTAGATTTTTCTTCTAACTTTTTATGTTGAAAATTTCAATACCAATGAAATCATAAAATATGTATAATTAATTTTGTATCCTACTGTTTTTTCTTAAAATTAATACTGAAGCATTTTTGTCATTAAAAATGTTTTACAGACATGATTACTGATAAACATAGAATAAATATACCATGATTTCCCTGTTTTTTATCGTTGGACATTTAGGTTGCTTTGAATTTTTTTTTTTTTTTTTACGGTACGCGGGCCTCTCACTGTTGTGGCCTCTCCCATTGCGGAGCACAGGCTCCAGACGTGCAGGCCCAGCGGCCACGGCTCACGGGCCCAGCGGCCACGGCTCACGGGCCCAGCCGCTCCGCGGCATGTGGGAACCTCCCAGACCAGGGCACGAACCCGTGTCCTCTGCATCAGCAGGCAGACTCTCAACCACTGTGCCACCAGGGAAGCCCTGAATTTGTTATTTTAAATAATATTGCAGTGAACATCATTATACAGGTATCTTTGTCACAGTTTAAAAATTATTTTCTAATGACAGATTCCTAGAAGTAGCATGGCAGCAATTTTATATATATGTATACATGTATGCCATAAATAAAGGAGATAATTCAGGTGAATATTTTCAAAAGCTTGCAATGAAGACAGACTTCTTATCAATGACACTAAAAGTAGCAACCATAAAGGGAAAAAATGGATGAATTTGACTATATAACAATTTTTAAATTCTGTATAATAAAAGCCATTTGGCAATTATGATAGGTAGATCACTATAAAGAGCTTTCACAAATGGAAAAGACTAGACTCACAAATATAAAAAAAGACTTCTCACAAAAGAAGAAAAATATACAGCCAACAAACACTTGAAAGGATGTTCAACCACGACAGTCATTAAAGAAACAAAAGTAAAACAAAGATGACATGTTATTTTTCAGTTATACTTCCATCAAAGATAACCAGTATTGAGACTATATGCTAAGAATATAAATCAGTCTATAACTGGAAACAATTTGTCGATTAAAGATACGTATATTCTTTCATCTTTCATGTATATTCTTTGGTAATTTCAAGAGAATTATCAGTGATGTTTACCGTAGTATGGTTTATTGATTGAAAAATTGGTAACAACCTAAATGGGGATTTGGTTTAATTATGGTATCTCCATGTGTGTTAAAGATGATTATGTTGATCTGAACTTACTGACACAGAAAGATGTCCAAGATGTATTAAAGAGACATAGGAAAATATGAGGGACTGTGCATAGAAAAAAACATGGAAAGATATAAACCATAATATTAATTGCATTTATCTCCATTTAGAGGGATTATCGCTGATCTTTTATTTTTTATTTCTTTAATTTTCCTGAAGTTTTAAGATAAGTGTGTCGAACCTAAATAAATAGAAGGAAAAAAAAAAAGCAGTTGCTCCAAAGTAAAATTGGTTACAGCAGAAACAAAACTTGTGTTTTATCATACATACTGCTTTTTGTAGTTACCACAGATTGATTTCAAAGTTAGAGTAGAAATGTTACATAGACTATAATTTAATGAAGTGGTTTTGCAAGCCATAATAAAGAGGAGCAACCAGTGGATATCATGTGACAGAAGAGGACAGAAAGTAGAGCCCTCTCTTAGTTCTGTTTACAATGAAAATGAGTTGCATTCATTTGTCACCTTTCAAAATCGACCTTTCCTGAGCCCATAATCATCGACATAGTCCCCAGAGAGAATCTGCTGAGGGACTCCGTGCGGTCTGGAAGAATGTCCCTTCCAAACTGCCTCCTTACTGTTGAGGAAACTGAGGCTCCGGGAGGCTTGGTGGCATCTCAGGGATGCTAGGACTGCTCATGCCCCTGCCTCAGGAGGAGCGCCAGGCTACTGCTGCCAATATTTCTGTCACCCTTATGCCTAAAGATTCATCAGTAGTGATTTGGATTTAACTATTCTATTTATTTTTTCCCTCTCTCTGCCTCTCTCTCTCTTTCTCTCTCTCTCTGTCTCACTCTCTCTCTAGTTCTAAAATGCTAATTCCTTTGGGGAGTCTTCTCATTAAATCACAAATGCCTAAATTAAACAAATTTCCCCATGTCTTCCCACCCCTACCCCTGCATCATACGGGAAGGTTGTGTTTCATGGGTGTATGCCGGTGTGTGAAACTTTGAAAAGGGGGGAAGAGGCAGAAAGAGTTAGTTGGGGTTTAGTCCAAGACTGAGTCCTTTAACTTCACAGTTTTGCTCAGACCGTGAGCCTGGCTTCTGGGAAGGATGAAATAATTTTTGATACCAAAGCTGTTCACTGGCTGCTGCTTTGATGGATGACTCTTGTTCATGTGTTTTGTTTGTTTGTTTGTTTTTAAAGATGCCAATTGTACTTGAACATTTGTTACTTTTAAAAAATTTTTTATTTATTTACTTTTGGCTGTGTTGGGTCTTCGTTTCTGTGCGAGGGCTTCCTCTAGTTGTGGCAAGCGGGGCCACTCTTCATCACGGTGCGTGGGCCTCTCACTATCGTGGCCTCTCTTGTTGTGGAGCACGGGCTCCAGACGCTCAGGCTCAGTAGTTGTGGCTCATGGGCCCAGTTGCTCCACGGCATGTGGGATCTTCCCAGACCAGGGCTCGAACCCCTGTCTCCTGCATTAGCAGGCAGATTCTCAACCACTGTGCCACCAGGGAAGCCCCAGTTTTTTTGTTTTTTAAGTTACTGTCCTTTTAAAAAAATTTTTTTTTGGCTGCGTTGGGTCTCTGTTGCTGTGCCCGGGCTTTCTCTAGTTGTGGCGACTGGGGGCCACTCTTCATGTGGTGTGCGGGCTTCTCGTTGCCGTAGCTTCTTTTGTTGTGGAGCACAGGCTCTAGGCACGAGGGCTTCAGTCGTTGTGGTATGTGGGCTTCAGTAGTTGTGTCACGTGGGCTCTAGAGTGCAGGCTCAGCAGTTGTGGCACACGGGCTTAGTTGCTCCGCAGCAGCATGTGGGATCTTCCTGGACTAGGGATTGAACTCATGTCCCCTGCATTGGCAGGCAGATTCTTAACCACTGCACCACCAGGGAAGTCCCTTGTTCATGTGTTTTTAAGATTTTCTTGGTTCCATGGATTTAAACAGACTTTTGGCTTGAAAGATTTCAATAAATTTATAAAATGTAGTTTGAACCATACTTATCTTGTGCTTTAACCTCTGAGAACTGTGACCGTCATATAGTTGGTATCCTCACAGGGAAAAATGGCTTATCTGAGGCATAATTTTGGTTCGGGCAAATTAATGTATAAAAATCCTGCTTTGGTGTAAATTAATTTTATTTAATATTGGTTTTTGTTATCAAAGTGTTGCAATCACATTTCAGAAAACTTAAATTCAGGGAATTTTTTTTTTGCAATACAATGATATTTTACAATTATTTCCTTCTAGATTTAAAAAATCATCTAAAATACAATATAGTTTCAAGCTTATGGTCCTGGCAGAATATGGAAGAGTGGGCAAAACCTTTTCTGTTTTCATCTAGTCTGGTTCCTAAATGAGCAGGTGATCTGTTATCTCTACTTTTTGTTTCCCCTCTGCCTTTGGCAAAACTTGTCAGCATATTTAGCAGAAGGTGGAAACTTTTTTTTTTTTTAACAGATTCACAGATTTGGATTCAGTAGCAATATCCTCAGTGGAATTATTCTGCTAAAAGAAATTCTCAGAGTTAAACTTGGAGGAAATGAATCAAATGTTTCCAAGCACAATTCTGAGGGATGGTTCCATTTCCTGAGATAGGGGGAAATGAAACCTCAGCATTTTCATTCTAGATCCTTGAAATTTTTAACTGGACCCCGTGGCCCGGACTTGTCATTCCGTGTTGGTAAGCCCTGCCATTTGGCTGGTGCGTTTGGTGGAAGAAAAGTGTGTTCTTGCCCAGGTTATTCAAAGAGAGCTTTTTTCCTTCCATTCTGCCAAGGTATGCTACTCTTCCCTTACCCTGATTTTGTTCCACTGTCCTCATTTGCAGAGTACTCGGGTGGAGTTTGACCTGCCAGAATATTCTGTTCGTCGAAGATACCAGGATTTTGACTGGTTGAGGAACAAACTGGAAGAATCCCAGCCCACTCATCTCATTCCCGTAGGTACTAAGTCAGTACAGCTTGTTACTCACTTTTCCTGCATTCTCTTTCCTGACGGTGTTCACTCAGCTCTCACCCTTTAAACTATGGACGAACTCTACCTTACATTTCATACCAGATTCACCCATCAAATGTACATTTTATGGATGCTGTATAATACAGTTCACCTTTTGGGTTTTGATTTCTGATTCGCTATACAGTATGCTGGTTTCTTGGGTGGGTTGGGTTAGATTTTCACTTTTATTATAACAATTTTTTGAGGTATGGAGAATCCTAATTCTCATTTGCTGCCTCCTTAAAGACTGTCTGTTTCACCCTTCCTAGACTCCATTCTTGCGGTTTGGATAGCTGCCCCCAGGTGGAGAAAGATGTCTCAGATTACAGCTGGTTGGGCTTTCTTTAGACATGGGTAATTCTGAGAGCAGGAATCTAGCACACAATCCACTCAACCACAGTTTTTCCTTTAAGAAAACAAACCAAAAGCCAGTTAACTATTTATTGAAGAAACATACTATTTATTTGTTATTATAGCTGCACTTTTTTTTTTTTTTTTTTTTTGGTGGTACGTACGCGGGCCTCTCACTGCTGTGGCCTCTCCCGTTGCGGAGCACAGGCTCCGGATGCGCAGGCTCAGCAGCCATGGCTCACGGGCCCAGCCGCTCTGCGGCATGTGGGATGTTCCCGGACCGGGGCACGAACCCGTGTCCCTTGCATCGGCAAGCGGACTCTCAACCACTGCGCCACCAGGGAAGCCCTTAGCTGCACATTTTAAAAAACAAAACTAGAGCAAATAAAATTTAAAAGACTACTTAAAAGCAACATATGTATTGAGTACTTCTCTACTTTTTTTTTTTAGTATAAATAACTGTTTAGACCTCAGATGTTTCTTGGGCTTTGGGGCTTTAGGGCAATTTGGGTCATAAAACTCTTCAGCAGGGCTTTATCTTTCAGTAAAAACCTTGGCTGGATAACTTCTTAGCACTGCCAGTTTTCCTGCTACCACTGCATCTTCCAGGCTTCCCCTCCTGGTTGGAAAAGGCTGAATACGCTGTGAACGCACTAGCAGTTTTCTTAGTTTTCAAGGCAGAAGTGGCCACGTTGCTAGTGCTGTGATGGGGATGATGGGTTTTGCCTGGGGCTCCATTCTTTCTCAGGAAACCGCCCCCACCACCATCTATTCCCTTTGCTCTCCAGGCCTGAAGTTTTGCTTTTCTGTCTTCTAATCACTTAAAAACATGCCGAAAAAGAAACTATAGTTTTAAACAGTTGGAACTATTCCTTAAAATCTTAATTTGGCAAAATTGGCAGCTAGTGAAGTTTTTAAAAACAGACTTTTATATTAGAACAGTATTAGATTTACAGAATTATTGCAAAGATAGTACAGCAAATTCTCATAGACCCCACACCCAGTTTTGCTTATTAGTATGGCGCATTTGTCACAAATAATGAACCAGTAATGATACATTATTATTGACTAAAAGTCCTTTATTCAGATTTCCTCGTTTTTTGCCTAATGCCCTTTTCCTGTTCCAGGATCCCATCCAGGGTAACACATTACATTTAGTTGTCGTGTCTCCTTGGTCCCAGGCTCCTCTTGATTGTGACAGTTTCTGAGGCTTTCTTTGTTTTTGATGACCTTGACAGTTTTGAGGAGTACCAGGCAGGCATTTTGTAGAATGTCCCTTCGTTGAGATTTGTCTGATGTTTTTCTCATAGTTAGCCTGGGGTGATGTGTTTTGAGGAGGAAAAGCACAGGGGTAAAGTACCTTTCTCATTACATCATATAAGGGGTGTATACTATCATTGACAGTATTTATCACTGTTGATGTTAACCTTGATCACCTGACTTGAGATAGTGCTTATCAGGTTATTCCACTGTACAGTTACTCTTTTTTCTCTCCCTCTCCGTACTGTATTGGAAGGAAGTTGCTCTCTATGTGTAGACCACACTATGCATAAGGGGAATTATGCAGCACTTCCTGGCAACTAGGAGTGTATGAAGTTCGGTACTTAAAGAGCAAAGGTTAGACAGCGACACCTGCTGGTGAAACATAGTAGACTCATGCATAGACACTGAAGCCAGAACTGAGAGAATGTAAGTCTCCAGAATGCCCAAGGTGGATCCAGAGTATCTTTAAGTCTGGTTTCCTATGGTCTGGGTAAAAGCAGTGAGTAGAAGCATCTAGAGAATTAAATTTCTTCATAAATTTGTAGTGCATATCTGCGGTGGAGAGAGATTTAATGTAGGAGAGCATCTCTGACTTAAACATGAAAGTCAGACTGCGAACAAACTCTTTTTTTCCCCCCAAAGAAATTCGTCTTACAGCAGCTTTGCTGGGAGGTGTCTGTTATTAATAATCGACTTTGGTCCTTTTACTAGGCCTTTTTACTGCCCTTGGGAAGGTGAAGGGTAATAAGATAGATAAGGGACTCCTGCCCAGGGGAGTTAACTGTCAGATGGAGACCCAGTAAACATGTAACATAATTATTGTTTAAATTTTCATTTCTTTTTTTAAAAAGTTTTATTGAGGTATAATTCAGTATACCATACAATTCACCCATGTGAAATGTACAAGTCAAGGGCTTTTGGTTTATTCATAGAGCTGCGTAACCATCAGCACAATCAGTTTTAGAACCTTTCATCACCCCCAAAAGAAACCTCTTACTTCTTGCCTGTTGCTTCCAAATCCTCTATCTTCCCCATTGCCTGGCAACCACTACCCTACGTGTCTTTATAGATGTGCCTATTCTGGACATTTCATGTAAGTAGAATCATACACAATGGCCTTTTGTGACTGGGGTTTTTTTTGTAGCATAATGTTTTCAAGATTCATTCATGTCGTAGCACGTGTCAGTGCTTTGTTTTTATTGTCAAGTAACATTCCATTCTATGGATATATCATATTTTGTCCATTCACCTTTGATGGACATTTGGGTTGTTTCCACTTTTTGGCTGTTGAGTAATGCTGCTATGAACATCCATGTGCAAGTTTTTGTGTGGACATATGTTTTCATTTTTCTTGGGTGTATACCTAGGAATATAATTGCTGAATCATGTATAACTCTATATTTAACCTTTTGAGGAACTGCCGGACTGTTTTCCAAAGTGGCTGCATCATTTTACGTACGTACCAGCTGTGTATGAGGGTTCCATTTTCTCCACGTCTACATCAACACCCATTATTATCTTTCTTTTTGATATTATCTTTCTTTTGATAATATTATCTTTCTTTTTGATAATCACCCTAGTGGGTATGAAATGGTATCTCTTTGTGGTTTTGATTTGCATTTCCCTGACAGCTAACGATGTTGAATTTTTTTTTTAAATGTACCTTTATTATCTTCCTTGGAGAAATATCTGTTCAGATCCTTTGCCCATTTTAAAATTGGGCTGTGTCTTTTTATTGCTGAGTTAAAATGGTTCTTTATATAATCTAGATACTAATCTCTTCTCAGATATCTGATTTGCAAAAACTTTCTCCCATTTAATGGGTTGTCTGTTTTCTTGATGGTGTCCTGTGGAGTACAAAGTTTTAAAATCTTGATGAAGTCCACTTTACCTATGTTTTCTTTGTTTGCTTGTGCTTTTGGTGTTTTAGCTAAGAAACCATTGCTTAATCCTAGGTCATAAAGATTTACACCTATGTTGTCTTCTAAAAATCTTTTTAAAAATAATTTATTTTTGTCTGCGTTGGGTCTTCGTTGCTGAACGCGGGTTTTTCTCTAGTTGCGGTGAGCGGGGGCTACTCTTCGTTGTGGTGCGCGGGCTTCTCATTGCGGTGACTTCTCTTCGTTGTGGAGCATGGGCCCTAAGCACGCGGGTCCAGTAGTTGTGGCTCATGGGCTCAGTAGTTGTGGCACACAGGCTTAGTTGCTCTGTGGCATGTGGGATCTTCCTGGACCAGGGCTCGAACCCGTGTCCCCTGCATTGGCAGGCAGATTCTTAACCACTGCACCACCAGGAAGTCCCTTCTAAATTTTTTTTTTTTTTTTTTTTTTTGCGGTACGCGGGCCTCTCACTGTTGTGGCCTCTCCCGTTGCGGAGCACAGGCTCCGGATGCACAGGCTCAGTAGCCATGGCTCACGGGCCCAGCCACTCTGCGGCATGTGGGATCTTCCCGGACCGGGGCACGAACTCGTGTCCCCTGCATCGGCAGGCAGACTCTCAACCACTGCGCCACCAGGGAAGCCCCCTTCTAAAATTTTTATGATTTTAGCTTTTAGAAAATGTAGGTCTTTAATCCGTTTTGAGTTTGTTTTTATACAGTTAGTTTTCATTTCTTTAACCAGTGAAGCTACATATCTTCTTATGACTTTATTGAATGTTGGCATTTCTTTAATGAATTGCCTCTTTATTTTTGTATTTTTTTTCTTAGTGGTTTGTAAACACTCCATATCTGTGAAGGAAATTAACCCAGTTGAGACTATCTATTTTTTTCTCTAGCTGTCTTTTGTCTTCAACTTGACTCCATAAAAGATAACATCCCTTCCCTCCCAACCAAGTTAATTTTTCCCTTACAGTTTCTGGCTTTGAAGCTTGTTTCTAACCTAGGATGTTAAAAAAAAAAGTTCTGTATTTTCTTCTATTACTTTTATGTCCTCGTGTTTTATATTTAAATCTAGAATTTTTTCTGATGTGAGATGGGAGGATCTTATTTTTTTCAGATGGTGGGTTTTTCCAGAACCATTTAGGAGTACTCAATCACCAGTGTAATAGTTTGTGTATTAGACTATGTCATGCATTAGATTTGTACATTTTTGGGCTATTTCTGAACATTTTGGTTCATCGATCTCTTTTCTCTTTCGTGTGGTGTCCCTGCTACACTACTGAATTATTATAACTTTACAGAATGTTTCATCATCTGGTTGGATAGGTCCCCATCTATGCCCACAGTAGTCTTTGTTTTCTGAGTTTTTCTGGCTATTTGCACGTTTTGTTTTTCTGGTGAATTTTAGAATCTTTTGAATCAGTTGGAAAATGACGGGTGGTGGTGGGTTCTTGGGGGGTTTTTGTGGGTTTTTCTTTTTGCCAGTTTTAGTTAGCTATGGTTAAAAATATGTGAGAATTCCTAAGCTTTCAGAGTCTATTGCTTACGTTGTGAGCATGGAGATAAAGTTCCCACTTTTTTTGAGCTTCACTGGAGCCATGTGAAATTGTAGGTGAACAGCCAGCCAGCCTGTGGTTCTGGGGGAGGCCCCAAGTTCTTTCATTTGCCTCTCCCCATTGGCTGTCCTGAGACCTGCCCTGTTTCCAGCCCCCATGGCTCTGAACTTGGCAGCTTCTGGGGCTCTACTGGGGAAATCCAACCCCTTATTTCCTAAGCCGACTGTTCCTTTGCCTGAGTAGTGTCACAAGACGGTTGATACTGATTGATTTTTCTCTTAATCCAATCTTTTCTGCTTTGTGTCTTTAACAAATTCTGTCCTGTTAACAGTACCTTTACATTTTTTGGTGCTGCAACAGATTTTTCTCTTTTTTTTTTTTTCGGTACGCGGGCCTTTCACTGTTGTGGTCTCTCCCGTTGCGGAGCACAGGCTCCGGACGTGCAAGCTCAGTGGCCATGGCTCACGGGCCCCGCCGCTCCGCGGCACGTGGGATCCTTCCGGACCGGGGCACGAACCCGCGTCCCCTGCGTCGGCAGGCGGACTCTCAACCACTGTGCCACCAGGGAAGCCCAGATTTTTCTCTTTTTATATTGCTTTGTTTTTCTGGAATTTTAAAAGCAGAAAGAAATAATCGTATGTTTTTCAAATGCCAACCTAAAACTAGAACTGTGCTGGATGTGTTATGTTTGTCATCTCATAATGGCAATTCACTTTGTTTTTCTTTGTAATCTAATAGTTGGAGCCACCAGAGAGTCTTCACTGTGACATGGTTTTTGCTTTTTAATTTATTTTTCGTCTCAGAAGTTGGTTTTAACACCGCTTCATTTACTGGGGCACAAATAATTACACAGCAGAGAGATTTCATGACTCGATGGATGCACATTTTGAAGATGAAGCAAATACATTTACTAAAGTCTTTCTTTCTTTTTTTTTTTTTTTGTGGTACGCGGGCCTCTCACTGTTGTGGCCTCTCCCGTTGCGGAGCACAGGCTCCGGACGTGCAAGCTCAGTGGCCATGGCTCACGGGCCTAGCCACTCTGCGGCATGTGAGATCTTCCCGGACTGGGGCACGAACCCGTGTCCCCTGCATCGGCAGGCGGACTCTCAACCACTGCGCCACCAGGGAAGCCCAAGTCTTTAGTTTTTAATTTCACTTAGAAATTTAATGTTTGCTTCAATTTTCATGAAGGGAGCTTTGCTGGAAGGATGCATTTGTATTTATTATGGACCCAGTTTTGTTTTGGGTAGTGGTAAACTCATGGGAATTAATAGGAAGAAATTTGTAATGCAGCATTTGTTTTTCTTGATATGAAATAATCAGTAAGAAGTCTAACTTCACTTTCTAGTTGGCTCCTTTTTTTTGTACTGTTAAATATATATGTTTTTAGCTTCCCAAGTAGATAAGTTAATAAATAGTGAATCATTAGTTCAACTTTCCAGTACCTGAATTAAATCAGGCTTTGTGACTGTTCTTTAAAAAAAAAAATTTGTCCCTGTAATTTTATTGAAGTATAGTTAATGTATAATATTATGTAAATTACAGGTGTACAATCTAGTGATCACAATTTTTAAAGGTTACACTCCATTATAGTTATTATAGAATATTGGCTATGTTCCCTGTATTGTGCAATATATCCCTGTAGCTTATCTTATACATAATAGTTTGTACCTCTTAATCCCCTACCCCTACATTACCTCTCCCCTCTTTCCTCTCCCCCCGGTAACTACTAGTTTGTTCTCTATATCTATGAGTCTGTTTCTTTTTTTGTTACAGTCACTAGTTTGTTGTATTTTTTAGATTCCACATATAAGTGATATCATAACAGTATTTGTCTTTCTCTGTATGACTTATTTACCTTAGCATAACACCCTCCAAGTCCATCATGTCGTTGCAGATGGCAAGATTTCCTTTTAACCTCGATGCTCTTTAATTTATTTGTTACTTATTTTTGGTTAGGAGCAATATTTTCTGTTAGTTTGATATAAATAGGAAAAATAGTTTTCTGTCATGTAGTGGGTATGCAGTAAATATTTGTTGAATTGCATAGAAGAAGCAATTTAAAAGCTGACAAGAGGAAACGGGACATATCAAGACTGAGCAAATGAAATCTTTGTCCAGATTTCCCACCCAGAAATAGTAGCTTTTCTGGGACAATCCACTATACTTTTGTTTCATAGATTGTAAAATACTTCCTTACAAACTAATATAAAATATGATACATGTGAAAGTGCTTTACCAAAGTATCAAGTGCTATAAAATGTAAATATTTTAAGATTAAACCCTGAAATATTTAATGGGTTATTGTAATGCTTTGCAGATAGGATTTTTTGAAGGTTCCAACATATATATGCATATATAGTTTCAAAAAAACTTTTCATTATGGAAAATATCAAGCATACCAAAGCAGAGAGATTCAGTGCAGTGAACCCTCATGTTCTCATCACCTAGTTTCAGCACTTATGTTTCATCTCTGTCCTTACCCACTCCCTCATCCTCACACCAGGTTATTATTATTTTTTTAAACATTCAGCTTATTTTTTTTTAGATGTTGGGGGTAGGAGTTTATTAATTAATTTATTTATTTTTGCTGTGTTGGATCTTCGTTTCTGTGCGAGGGCTTTCTCTAGTTGTGGCAAGCGGGGGCCACTCTTCATCGCGGTGCGCGGGCCTCTCACTGTCGCGGCCTCTCCCGTTGCGGAGCACAGGCTCCAAACGCGCAGGCTCAGTAGTTGTGGCTCACGGGCCTAGTTGCTCCGTGGCATGTGGGATCCTCCCAGACCAGGGCTCGAACCCGTGTCCCCTGCATTAGCAGGCAGATTCTCAACCACTGCGCCACCAGGGAAACCCAGGTTATTTTTTTTTTAAGTGACCTAAACAGCAAAAATTTTTTAGCTTGTAGTTCTGGAAGTCAGAAGTCCAAAATCAGTCTCATTGGATTAATATCAAGGTGTCAATGGAACAGGATAGAAAACCCAGAGATAAACCCACACACATATGGTCACCTTATCTTTGATAAAGGAGGCAAGAATATACAATGGAGAAAAGACAGCCTCTTCAATAAGTGGTGCTGGGAAAACTGGACAGCTACATGCAAAAGAATGAAATTAGAACACTCCCTAACACCATACACAAAAATAAACTCAAAATGGATTAAAGACCTACATGTAAGGCCAGACACTATCAAACTCTTAGAGGAAAACATAGGCAGAACACTCTCTGACATAAATCACAGCAAGATCCTTTTTGACCCACCTCCTAGAGAAATGGAAATAAAAACAAAAATAAACACATGGGACCTAATGAAACTTAAAAGCTTTTGCACAGCAAAGGAAACCATATACAAGATGAAAAGACAACCCTCAGAATGGGAGAAAATATTTGCAAATGAAGCAACTGATAAAGGATTAATCTCCGAAATTTACAAGAAACTCATGCAGCTTAATATGAGCTGTAGTGAGGTAGAGGGGTAGTGAGGTAAGTGTCCATCGACAGATGAATGGATAAAGAAGATGTGGCACATATATACAATGGAATATTACTCAGCCATAAAAAGAAATGAAATTGAGTTATTTGTAGTGAGGTGGATGGACCTAGAGTCTGTCATACAGAGTGAAGTAAGTCAGAAAGAGAAAAACAAATACCGTATGCTAACACATATATATGGAATCTAGGAAAAGAAAAAAAAAGGTCATGAAGAACCTAGGGGCAAGATGGGAATAAAGACACAGACCTACTAGAGAATGGACTTGAGGATATGGGGAGGGGGAAGGGTAAGCTGTGACAAAGTGAGAGAGTGGCATGGACATATATACACTACCAAACGTAAAATAGATAGCTAGTGGGAAGCAGCCGCATAGCACAGGGAGATCAGCTCCGTGCTTTGTGACCACCTAGAGGGGTGGGATAGGGAGGGTGGGAGGGAGGGAGATGCAAGAGGGAGGAGATATGGGGATATATGTATATGTATGGCTGATTCACTTTGTTATAAAGCAGAAACTAACACCCCATTGTAAAGCCATTGTACTCCAATAAAGATGTTAAAAAAAGGGCGGGGGGGGGGGTAGGCAGGGCTGTGTCCTTTCTGAAGGCTCTAGGGGAGAATTTGTTCCTTCCCTTTCCAGTCTCTAGAGGCCGCCTGCATTCCTTGGCTCAGGCCCCTTCCTCTTTCTTCAAAACCAGCAGCATTGCATCTCCTCTCCTCTCTGATATCCACTTCCATCCTTGTATTTTTTTTTAATTGGGATAAAATTCACATAACATAAAATTCACCGAAGTGTATAAGTCAGTGGCTTTTATTATATTCACAGTGTTTTACAGTCATCACCATCTAATTTCAGGACATTTTCATCACCCCAAAAAGAAACCCCATACCCATCACTTACTTCCCACCCCCTCTTTTCCCCAGCCCAAATATTATGAATAATGTCGTTTGAACATTTGTTGTACAAGTTTTTGTGCGAACACTTGCTTTCAATTGTTTTGGCTATATACCAGGGAATGGAATTAAATGGTAATTCTATGTTTAAGTTTCCGAGGAACTGCCAAACTGTTTTCCCCAGTGACTGTGCCATTTTACATCCCCGCCAGCAAGGTATGAGGGTTCCAATTTCTCTATATACTTGCCAACACTTGTGATTTTCCTTTTTTTTCTTTTATAGCCATCCTAGTGGGTTCAAAATGGTATCCCAAGTGATTAAAAAAATTTTTTTTTGGCTTAAAACATATATGGAAGTTTTATGTTTAGTCCACTTCCCTTTTTTGCTTTCTGTTCTCAGTATTACCAATTAATACAAATAGTTGGCATTCATTTGATATCTGCCATGTGCTGGGAGCTGTGCTGAACTCTTTCTTCACTTGTGTTATTTCATTTACAGAGTGTAGATGCCCTTGATTTTACCAGCAATCCAGATTCCTATGCATAAACAACCCAGAAGGTAATTATAAGGGTGAGGCAGAGAGTAGGTATATCGCTTTAAGGAAGCTTGAAATAGGAAGAAACAAATTTATGAAGCCATGTACGTTGGCAATAATGATGCTTATTACAGAAGGAAATTCTGTTTGCAGAAGGATTCACCCCAGGGTTCCTTTAAATAGCAAGCTCCCCTGATTCATTAAACAAAGTTCAATGTAGTAAATCTGAAGAATGGATAACTCTTTTCAGAAGGTTATCTGTTACGTGAAATGAGGCATACCTAACTACTTATTTGCTCATTAGGCCTTTTTCCTAAGTTCTGTTCAGCATAGGCAAATGAGAGTATGCTCAGCAGGACTCATGAGATAAAAATATCCACTGGGTTTGGTAATTACAAAGTCACTGATCATCTTTAAAAGAGCGGTTTCTGCATGAAGCAGGGATAGGACAGAGAAATGCAGCACTGAAGGCAGTACCAACAATGGCTTCGTTTTGGGGTGAAGAAAGGTTGGGGGTTGAGAAATCAAGGGGAAGAGTGGAAGTAAAGGTAAATGATTCTTTTCAAAAAGGTTGAATGAGACAGGAAGGAGAGTGGAGACGATGTAAGGTCAAGAGATAGATTTTTTTTTCTTCAGGTAGAAAGAGAACCGACCATGTTTTTGTAGACTCAGAATAGAGCTGGATGAGGAGATGTTGAAGATAAACAGTAGAGAAGGCATAATTAATTGATGGTGACAGGTGCATGATAGTGAACTAATGGGTCAAGGACACAGATGGAATATTTAGCTTTGGGGAGGGGGCTGTTCTCTACAGCTACTTGAGGCACGGAGGCAAAGGTGGCACCCAGAAGAGTCTTTACTCTTGAGATCTAAAACATACGGGCTTTCCAAAGCTCTTCAAGTCGAGGCTGTTGAATTCTCTCATACCCAAGTGCTTCCTTTCCAGCAGTGCTGGTGTTGCCAGTTCCTAAATATTTGAAAACTTTTGTGTTATAAATTGGGTTGCTTCTTGGCTTTCTCACTCTAAGTGCTTAGGATACCACATTGCCTAAGTCCTTGTTCCTGTATCTTATTTCAGCGTGTGTGTGTGTGTGTGTGTGTGTGTGTGAGTGCTTGGGGGTCTATAACTTAAAAGAAAAAAAAATCTGTTTCGACATATTACAGAAGTTTAAGGAGGTTGCAGACTTAAATGCTTGTTCCAGTTTTTCCATCTCCTCATCAACACTTGTTCTTTCCTTTCCTGTCTTTCTCTGTCTCTGTCTATTATGGTCATCCTAGTGGGTGTGAAGTGGTATCTCACTGTTTTTTTTTTTTTTTTAACATCTTTGTTGGAGTATAATTGCTTTACAGTGGTGTGTTAGTTTCTGCTTTATAACAAAGTAAATCAGCTATACATATACATATATCCCCATATCTCCTCCCTCTTGCGTCTCCCTCCCACCCTGCCTATCCCACCCCTCTAAGTGGTCACAAAGCACCGAGCTGATCTCCCTGTGCTATGTGGCTGCTTCCAACTATCTATTTTACATTTGGTAGTGTGTATATATGTCCATGCCTCTCTCTCACTTCGTCCCAGCTTACCCTTCCCCACCCATGTCCTCAAGTCCATTCTCTACGTCTTTATTCCTGTCCTGCCCCTAGGTTCTTCAGAACCCTTTTTTTTTTTTTCTTAGATTCCATATATATGTGTTAGCATACGGTATTTGTTTTTCTCTTTCTGACTTACTTCACTCTGTATGACAGACTCTAGGTCCATCCACCTCACTACAAATAATTTCGTTTCTTTTTATGGCTAATATTCCATTGTATATATGTACCGCATCTTCTTTATCCATCATCGGTCGATGGACACTTAGGTTGCTTCCATGTCCTGGCTACTGTAAATAGAGCTGCAGTGAACATTGTGGTACATGTCTCTTTTAATTATGGTTTTCTCAGGATATATGCCCAATAGTGGGATTGCTGGGTCATATGGTAGTTCTATTTTTACTTTTTTAAGAAACCTCCATACTGTTCTCCATAGTGGCTGTATCCATTTACATTCCCACCAACAGTGCAAGAGGGTTCCCTTTTCTCTACACCCTCTCCAGCATTTATTGTTTGTAGATTTTTTGATGATGGCCATTCTGACTGGTGTGAGGTGATACCTCATTGTAGTTTTGATTTGCATTTCTCTAATGATTATCTCACTGTGGTTTTGGTTTGTATTTCCCTAATGACGTCGAGCATCTTTTTGTGTGCGTTTTGGCCATTTGTACATCTTCTTTGGAGAAATGTCTACTGGGTCATTTTTAAATATAAATGTTCTTTTAATATTTCATAACCAAAACATTTTCAAATTGTGCATTAGCAGATACTCTCTTTTCCTGTGGTGGCAGTAATGAGGAAGGCCTTTTAATCAAGCTGCTATGGAAATAGGTTAAAGCTCAAAGATCCCTTGGAAGCCAGGTCGTTTTAAATTGCCGACAATATTGGCTCAGAGTAAATACGATGGAGAGATTTATTTGAGTGAGGAGTAAAGGAAGTTATATTATTAAGAACCTTTAAGCATAAACCTAAACCAAAAAATTGCCTTAGAAAAGGTATTTTTTTGGATACATGGGTTTCCCTAATGTACTTATTTTTTCATTCACCAAATTCTTTTACCCTTGAACTGGGAGTAGGATCTTAAGATATTTAAACAAATTTTTGTGTGGCTGATGTTGTCTGACTCCTTTCCTTTCTTTCTTATCTTGCCTTAACTTTCCCATTATATCACCTGTGCATCAAGCAACGTAAAGATAACTATATTATCGGATTTACCGGTAGATGTTAACTGACTGTTTTCTGTTTTCCAGGGACCATGCTCTACTGTTTCATTTCTTGTATTATAAAATTGACTGGGTAGTTGTGATTTACTCCATTGGTATTTTTTCAGAAATATTTATACTGATGACTACATAAAGATCTGACCTATGAAGAAAGACTGTTCTTGACAGATGGGTCCTAGGACTTATTTGCTAGCCTGGTTTTTCTTTGCACTTTCTTATCAGTTACTCTGAATATTTTTGTTCATGTCATCGTAGCCACTTCCTGAGAAGTTTGTGGTGAAAGGTGTTGTGGATCGTTTTTCAGAAGAGTTTGTGGAGACCAGAAGAAAAGCTTTGGATAAATTCCTGAAAAGAATTACGGATCATCCTGTGCTTTCTTTCAATGAACACTTTAATGTTTTCCTTACTGCTAAGGTAAGGCAGAATTTTTCATGTTCCTCTCCCAGATTAGCATTCTTTGGACTCTTTCTTAAAAGCTGTTTTGATCTCTCACAAGCCACCCCTGTAGTGGGTGTCATAGAATTGCTCTGGGTTTGTTTTTTCTGTATTTGTTTCTGGTGCTCATCTGCCCTGGTACCGTTTCCATGTTAGAATTTAGGAGAAATATCCCCCTGCAGCAGTCAAGGAAGTTAGAATAGTTTCACTTACCAAAAGCAGGGATAAGTGTTTACCTACACACTTACCGGCGATATTACTGGGTGAGGCCATTCTGACCAACGGTGGGCACGAAAGGGAAAGAATGTTTATTGAGTGTTTGGTAAGGACATTTTCACAGGAACCCTGTGAGTATGCTCATAGCCTCATTTCACAGGCAAGGAAACTAAAGTTCAGGGCATGTGTACTAGTTCAGCTGGTGTCACTAGGATGTGAAATAGGATCATTGTGGCTCCTGAGGCCACAGTTTGCACAGACTGCCTGACCAAGAGTAGTTCAGCATTAGTTGCCCACAGCCAAGTTCCTAGCCGGTGGGCATTTTCCAAGCACTTGCCAGGGAAATAGTTGGGGCCTACACGGCTGCCAGATTCTATGTATTCAAACTCACGCTGGCGCCCCCGACTTTCCTCTGAACTTCCCTGTTGGCAGAACTGACTGGCAACTGACTGGCAGCCTGAGGTGCTCGACTCTGATTGTCTGCAGATATGGGAGCTCGTGTTCAGACTCTTGTGCCAGCTTCCCTCCAGCCCCATCTGTTTATTTTCATGTATCCTATTCTCACATTGAGGCCATAGGTAATTCATTCCATGTTGGCAAGGGTATCAAGGCCCAGGTACTTTTCAGTTTTCTTTTTCAAAATGGCAAAATGGAGAAATATTTACAGACAACATCAGTTGCCGTAAAGACGTTGGAGGGGAAGCCATTCTCCGGACATAAGAGCCACCTGGCAAAGTCCTCCAGTGTTGTGGGTTTTCTTTTTTACTTCTTCCTAGACCTCAGTTGGCACTTAGCCTCCTTGATGACATTCCTGTTTCTCTTCTTTTTTTCCTGGAAACCTTTCCCACACAGGTCAAACTTGTGTTCTTTTTTTTTTTGCGGTACGTGGGCCTCTCACTGTTGTGGACTCTCCCGTTGCGGAGCACAGGCTCCAGACGCACAGGCTCAGCGGCCATGGCTCACGGGCCCAGCCGCTCCGCGGCATGTGGGATCTTCCCGGACCGGGGCACGAACCCGTGTCTCCTGCATCGGCAGGCGGACTCCCAACCACTGCGCCACCAGGGAAGCCCAAACTTGTGTTCTTTTTAAAAATAAGTATTTCGTGGTGAACTGCTCCTCGGACGTAGTTCTTCCAGTGACTACACAGAGTAAAATCCACTCTGTTCTCCAAAAGTGCAGCTCAGTGTTTCACCCAGATTAGTGGTTTGTTGTCCAGGCAGGCCCTCAAGTTTCGTCATTTTTATTGAATAAAGAGACAGAGGAGGGGAAAGCTTGGACCCCCGGTCATTAGGAATTTGTGTAAAGAATAAGTAGGAAAGGTGGGTTTTTTTTTTGGGGGGGGGTATATGTGGTGTTCATCTGTGGACCAAGCAATATGAACTGATTTTATTTTTAATTTGCTCAATTTTGTTACTGAAGTATAACATACATAGAGAAAAATATACAAATCACAGCTCAATAAATGATCACAAAATGAACATACCTTTATAATCACTACCCAGTCAAGACAGAAAATCCCCAGCACACTGGAAGCCTCTCTCATCTCTGCTCCCAATCACTACCACCCCCCTCCCCCCCAGGGTAAACAGTATCCTGATTTCTATTATCAGAGAGAACTGATTTTTTTTTAAAGCCCTTCAAAGTCTTAATCAAAATCTAACTTGATGTGAGTGAGTACGGGGGAGTTGGCTTGTTTAGAAAGAACAGCCTCCTGCCTTAGTTCAGTTTTATTTGCTGAAGCAAATGCACTAAATAACCTCATCTTTTCTTTTTTTTCTTTTTAATTGTGCGAAAATACACATGACATAAAATTTACCATCTTAACCATTTTACAGTGTACAGTTGGGAAATGTTAAGTATATTCACCCTGTCGTACATCTAATCTCCAGAACTTTTTCATCCTGCAAAGCTGAAACTTTGTACCCACTAAACAATAACTCCCCCCCATCTCACCCACCCCGTACCCCCATCTTTTCTCTTAAAACGCTTTGAATAACTTGGTCCTGTCCTTAGATAGGCCGCTGACATGCTCTGCCATAGTGAATGCAGAAGCTTTCCTCTTCCTTGTGATGATATGATCTTACCAAAAATTAGAAGTGTCCTTGAGAAGAAACCACTGATGCTGGAGGAGGTGGAGGATGCTTAGTATCAGCTGTACTCAAGTCAATGTTTTCATCGTTGGCAGAATGGGTGCAGCAGTCAGATAGGTACGACTAAATAACTGTACTCAACACGTTAATGAACTTGGTTAACTGGGGATTCTTTGTAAAGTGCTACTTGAAGTAGAGTTTATGCAGTCCAGTGAGTCCATTTGGATTGAACCCTGAGCCAAAAAAACATTGTCTATGGAGCAATTCCTAGAACTCCAGGGCTTCAGTTATTGTCTTGTGAAAGCCTGGTGCCTACAGGGATGCTTTTTTCTAGAGTGTATGAGGTTAGAAGGGGAGATAAGATCATTATTTTATTTTATTTTTTTTTATTATTATTTTTTTTTTTGCGGTACGCAGGCCTCTCACTGTTGTGGCCTCTTCCGTTGCGGAGCACAGGCTCCGGACGCACAGGCTCAGCAGCGGCCATGGCTCACGGGCCCAGCCGCTCCGCGGCATGTGGGATCCTCCCGGACCAGGGCACGAACCCGTGTCCCCTGCATCGGCAGGCGGACTCTCAACCACTGCGCCACCAGGGAAGCCCAAGATCATTATTTTATTAAAAAATTTTTTCTTTGGCTGTGGCATGCAGGATCTTAGCTCCCCAACCAGGGATCGAACCCTCGCCCCCTGCAGTGGAATTGCAGCGTCCTAACCACTGGACCGCCAGGGAATTCCCCGAGATGGGATCTTTAGAACATTGTCTCAGGCAGGTAGCATAGAAAAAAAAGACAGAGATGGAGGAGGGAGCTTAGAGGAGGTTGCTGCCTTTTTTAAGATTGGTGAGCTTCGCATATATTTCACATGCTGAAGGATTAGAAGTTGAAATTATAGACAGGAGAGAAGGGATGGTTGAGAGGGCAAGGGCCTTGGCTGGTGGGGGAAGTGTGGGCAGGAGAGGGCAGAATCAAGAGCAGAAGTGAAGGCCTTGGCTGCATGGAGGAGGAGGACGTGAAATCAGGAGGGATCTACATTTCAGGCACTTTTGGAGACCTGAGCCTGGGATGGTATGTCACGTGGGAGGGTGCTGTCAGACAGCTGTGTTAACCTCTGCTCTATCCCTCCATGAGGCGAGGTCACCAGAAAGCAGTGGCCTTGTGCCGTGTTCCCTTCTCTCCCTGTAGACCTGTCCCTCTAGGACTGGGATTATCATTCTGTTAGTATCGAGGGTAGACATAAGGAACAGACACCTGCATCTTCTGTAAAACCACTTTTGAAGGCACCATTAAAGTAAGTGACATAGAACAACGGGAAGATACTGAAGATTCCCCTTAGAGTTTAATGATAGGAAGAAATTTATTTTACCTGGCAGACTAATATGCTTTTTAGGTTTCAGTTCAGTGGATTATGCAGCTGAACGTATTTCCCATTTATGCCTCAACCAAGAAATCCAGGGTAAAATGTTTTGTCATTTGCAGCATCTATCCTTGGCCTGGGTTTGTAGCACCGCCTTTCCTGTCACTGTCTCCTGCTTCCCACCCTCCACTTCCCTTATATGGCTTTGGTTAGGATATAAATAAATGAATGGAATGAATCTCAGCTCTTGAATTTTGCTCCTAAAGACAATGTAGGATATTTTGTGTAGGAGAAAGGGACATTTTTAAAAAAACTTGTATTTAAACAGTTGTGTTTAAAGGAAGGTGTGCTCGGTGAGTGAACCTGATTGGAGAGGTAGGAGTCCAGCTCTGTATAAAGAGACCTGGGTGCAGGAGTATGAGCATGGTGGCTGTGATGGCAAGGAGAGGAGACGCGCGCGCGCGCGCGCGCGCGTGTGTGTGTGTGTGTGTGTGTGTGTGTGTGTGGTGAGCGCCTTAACCTAACTCACCTCCCTATTTTCTGAGTCTTCCATTTCCAAAAGGAAACTGCCTAAAGGAATTGGCTTACTGAGTCCTGACCATGTGAGCAGTCGAGCCCTTTGAGTTTGTTTGTTCACATGTCATCCTTAGGACCTGAATGCCCATAAGAAGCAAGGGATGGCGTTGCTGACTCGAGTGGGTGAGTCGGTCAAGCATGTCACTGGCGGCTACAAGCTGAGGAGTCGGCCTCTCGAGTTTGCAGCCATAGGCGAGTACTTAGACACATTTGCGCTCAAGCTGGGAACCATTGATCGAATAGCCCAGCGGATCATCAAGGAAGAAATAGGTGAGCTCTCTGTTGAGTTCTTGATCAGGCCCAGGGACCACGTTTGCAGAAATGGCATTCATTGCACCAAGCAGAATCAAAATGCAGAAATGCTGGAGCAGCAGAACCAGGCCACATTTTGCTTATAAAACTAATAAATAAATACAAGACGTGGGGGAGGTAGTTGTGACCAGAGTATAATTTTGCACCCCGTCCCTTGCCCTGCATTTCATCCTTGTGTTTGCTTTCCCCATAGCAAACAACCACTCTGAGCCTCTAGGCTTTTCCACTTTTCTCTCGCTCAACTTCCCTTCATCCATAGCAATGATCATTTAAAAAATAAACTTAAGTATCTTTTCTGGCAGAAAGATGGTTCAAGATGAGAGCAGTGTTTGCCAAAGTTACGATCCTCATGAGCCTTCAGGCTTGAAATTGACTCACCTGCCTACCCTTGCTTCATTTCAAACCCACTCTTCCTGACCCAGGGAGTTATAAGGCCTTTCTTTAACCTTCCTGGTTGTTTCCACCACTTCCTCCCCACCCCTCTCATGGCCACTTGCTTTTTTGTGTTCCAGAATGTTGGGGCCCTTTGTTTTCTTACATGTATGTAGGCCAAATAGACCTGAACAGTGTTAGTGATCATGCTGGCATGTGATGTGAAACACATAGAGAAGGATTCTCTGGTAGTTGCCATCCATTGGTTACTAAAAAATGGCAACAACATTTTGTTGTAATGGCAAGAATCCTGGTGGCAAATGATAGGCCAGGTTTTTTTGTGGGGGAAATCAAACAACATTTTCCCTTGTTCCCTGTGCTTTAATTCTCCTTTACCTGCTGCTGGTATCCTGTGGGGCCTGCAGGTTTTGGAAATGGCTTTAGGTACCATCTACACCTAAAGATCATGTGGGGTAAATTCTGATGGGACCAAGGTGTTGGGGTGACCCCTGAGTGAGAGGTTGAGTCTGCTTAGGTAAGACCACATTTCTTGTATCAACTGTTTCCTAAAATTCCATTATTTTTCCATTGTGACTGATTTTTTTTTAATTTTTAAAAACACCCCCCTAAACCTGTATGAAACTCTGCCTCCATTGCCTATTAAAATATGGCTTCACTGTAGGGGTAGGTGAGTAGGTTTCAAGGAAAATATTTGGTGGATGTAGCTCCCACCACTTTTCCCCAAAGGCATTGTGGTCCCCATTATCCAGAGGCATGACATTCCTATTGTGGAGTAGAGTTGATTGATGTTATAGTGTTAGCTGTAATATCAGCTTTAGGAGATTAAAAAAATTGGTTGTAAACAGTGTTGTATTTAAAGGAAAGCATACTCAGAGAGCTCTTGGCTGCATTGGTTATTGAGTCAGTAATACCAGTGATTGCTACCCAGCCGATCTTAATTGGTTTCTCTTCCCCCTTTAGAGTACCTTGTAGAGCTGAGAGAATATGGGCCTGTGTACTCCACGTGGAGTGCGTTAGAGGGGGAGCTGGCCGAGCCCCTGGAGGGTGTGTCAGCCTGCATCGGCAACTGCTCTACAGCCTTGGAAGAGCTGACAGAGGACATGACAGAAGACTTTCTTCCTGTGCTCAGGGAATATATTTTATACTCTGACTCCATGAAGGTAAGCTGACTCACTTCTTGTGCACTTAGGTACTTTCTTTGTTGTAGTCGTTAATCAAAAAGTAATTGATCATTGCCTATTTGCATGTGGTACAGATGTCCTTCTTCCTGGGTGGGCAGGATCAGACATGTGGACTAACCTCATGGACATGTAAAAAGAACACATGGTGAACCAAGTGTGTGAATTAAATGAAAGAAAAAAAGTTTGGAAGAGATTCTTATTAGTGTTCTCTGAGAGTTTGAGAATAGCATCTGCTGATTAAGAACAGTATGTTGTGGAAAAAGAACAATTGGATAATTAGAGCTCTTGGAGGTTAAAATATGATTGCTGAAATAAAATTGAAAAGTAAAGTTGGAAGATGAGGTTGAGGAAATCTTGGAAAGTAAAACAAATTTTAAAAGTAGTTGGAGACGGCTTCCCTGGCGGCGCAGTGGTTGAGAGTCCGCCTGCTGATGCAGGGGAAACGGGTTCGTGCCCCGGTCCGGGAAGATCCCACATGCTGTGGAGCGGCTGGGCCTGTGAGCCATGGCTGCTGAGCCTGCGCATCTGGAGCCTGTGCTCCACAGCGGGAGAGGCCACAACAGTGAGGCCCACGTACCGCAAAAAAACAAAAAACAAAAAACAAACAACAACAACTAAAAATAGAATTACCATATGCCCCAGCAATTCCGCTACTGGGCATATTCCCAGAGAAAAACCATAATTCAAAAAGACACATGCATCCCAGTGTTCACTGCAGCACTGTTTACAATAGCCAGGTCATGGAATCAACCTTAATGCCCATCGACAGACAAATGGATAAAAAAGATGTGGTACATATATACAATGGAATATTACTCAGCCATTGGGTCATTTGTAGATATGTGGATGGACCTAGAGACTGTCATACAGAGTGAAGTAAGTCAGAAAGAAAAACAAATACTGTATGTTAATGCATGTATGTGGAATCTAGAAAAATAGTACAGATGAACCGGTTTGCAAGGCAGAGATAGAGACACAGGTGTAGAGAACAAACATATGGACAACCAGGCTTCCCTGGTGGTGCACCGGTTAAGAATCTGCCTGCCAATGCAGGGGACATGGGTTCGAGCCCTGGTCTGGGAAGATTCCACATGCTGTGGAGCAGCTAAGCCTGTGCACCACAACTACTGAACCTGTGCTCTAGAGCCCGCGAGCCACAACTACTGAGCCCGTGTGCCACAGCTACTGAAGCCCACGCGCCTAGAGCCTGTGCTCCACAACAAGAGAAGCCACCACAATGAGAAGCCCGCACACTGCAACAAAGAGTAGCCCCTGCTCGCTGCAACTAGAGAAAGCACATGCGTAGCAACGAAGACCCAAAGCAGCCAAAAGTAAATAAATTAAATAAATTTATATTAAAACAATTGTATGGACACCATGGGGGGAAAGTGGGGGTGGGTGGTGGTGGTGGTGTGATGAACTGGGAGATCGGGATTGACATATATACACTACTATGTATAAAATAGATAACTAATAAGAACCTACTGTATAAAAAATAAAAGTAGTTGGAAAGTAGAACAAAAATGCCAAAATACTGAAAATATGAAAGAATGATAAGAGACGTGGAGGGTTAATCTCAGAAGTTCAGCATCCAACTGATAGGAGTTCCTGATTGAGAGAACAGAGAAAACTGAGGGAAGGAAATTATGAAAGAAATAATACAAGAAAATCTCCCTAAGCTGAAGGCTGTGACAGGTTAATTACTCAGCAAAAGGAATGGACAGAGAACCAATGCAAAGCATATCATTGTAAAATTTTAGAACAAAAGTGGTAAGGATCAAATGCTTTAATGTCCGCATTAGGAACTGCCCCAGCCTGCACTTAGACTGGTTGGAGAGCATAGCTTCTGGGGACTACTACGATTGTAGACAAGGTTCATCTTGTCTAACTTGCTCATTTTATCGATGAAGAAGCAGAGCCCCATGGGTAAATCTTTTCTCTGTTCCATGGCCCCAATTCTAATGAGCATCTACCTTATATTTGTGTCTTTACTGTTGGTGAGAGAAACTGGATCAGTTCCTGCTTTTCAAATCTGAGGCTCAAATTATCTCTCTCTAAGTATAATTGTGGCTGGGTACATTCTGTTCCCTTTGGAGGCAGAGAGAAAGCACAGAAAAAGGAGGGTCATTATCAGGCCATGTGGAACAGATGAATAATGTTCAGTGAACAATGAGGACAGCTTGTACTGGAAAGATGGTTGAAGATGTGTATTCCAAGGTTGCTACGGAGTGAACAGTGCTTGAGAGAGGGGGTGCCAAAGTTACCCTCAGGCTCAGGACTCAAGTTAAGCACACTGTAGACATCTGCAGGTGAGCCCTTCCATGAGCTCACATCCTATACACAATGTGTGTGTAAAATGTAATTATGATAGTAATGGGCTGAGAGGGAGCACGTTAGGGTCTTTAGCAAAGTTCTGGCAGTGCCTTTTGAGTACTGGCATCACTTTGACCAGGCCAAGAGTTGGAGAATTTTTATTTGAGAAGGTTAGGGCAGGGCCCTATACTTCATATCCCACACTGCCTCATTCATAGAAGGTAGTTGGCAGATATTGAAGTTGGCAGTGTGGTGCATTTAGAACATTTACAGATATATAACTATTGTATGTCATGTATCTTTTTTTTTAACTTTTTATTTTATATTGGAGTATAGTTGATTAACAGTGTTGTGATAGTTTCAGGTGTACAGCAAAGTGATTCAGTTATACATATACCTGTATCTATTCTTTTTCAAAGCATAGGGGAACTCTGCTCATTGTTATGTATCTTGTTATTTTTAAGAGAGTTTCATCTGCAAGTCAAAGAGCGTGCTTATCTCAGAGGGCTTGGTGATGACTAGTGAGCTGAGAGTCAGAAGAGTGGGTGATAAGGTAAAGGCCAGTGTGAGTGGGGCCAGTTGAGCAAGGGAGCAGGTGGCAGGTGGGGAGGTCAAAGAGATAAGTAAAGGCCAGGACATAGGGTAATATCTTAAAGGCCATGGTTGGTAAGAGTCTGGATTTTGTTCTTAGGAATAAAAGGGAAGCCAGTTAGTTTGCTGCAGGGAAATGACAGGATACAGTTTTTACTTTAAGAAGACAGCTAGTGCTGCAGTATGGAAATGGTTTATTGGGTGGGGGACAGGGAGAGGAGGTCGGGAGACCATTAGGAGACTGTAGCAGGGAGCCAGGTGGCAGATAACTGAGGTGGTGGAGCTTGGAGAAGTGGGTGGATTTGGGGTATATTTTGTATGAAGGGCCAACTAGACTTGCTGCTGTATTAATGTGCAGTGAGAAATGGAGGAATTGAGGATGACTCCTGGGTTTTTGGCTTCAGCAGCTGTGTTGATAGTGGTCCTGTTTAGTGAGATGGGGAAGTTTGGGGTGGAACAGATTGGGCAGTTGGGAATCAGGTTGTTTTGGCCATATTCAGCTAAGAAAATGCCTGTTAGTCATTAAAGTAGTGACATGGCAGCTGGTTATGAATTTAGAGTGGGAATAGAAATTTGGGAGTCATTTCTGTATAGATGGCGTTTAAATCTGAGAGTCGGGGAGATTATCTGGTGAGATAAGATCAAGGTAAATAGCCCAGGCCTGCTTCCTGAGGCATTGGCAATATTTAGTGGGCTAGCACCTAATTAGGGGGTGGAACAAGTAGGAAAGTAGCCTGAGAAGGAATGGTCAGTGTAGTAGGAGAAAAAGAGTAGAGGATGACCTTAGGGAAACCAAGAGAAATGTTTTTAGAAAGAGCATGATAAACAGTGGCCATCGGATTTAATAATATGGAAGTCATTGCTGATCGTGATTAGAGGTGTAAGATGTGGATGCAGAAGTTTGGGTTTGAGGACAGTTTGAGTTGGAGATAAATACTTAGAGCAGTGTTCCAGGATTGCTGTTTTCAAATTCTGATTATTTAATTACCGGATGGTTTCTTCAGCCTGCCCACCTTTTCTCCTCAGAGGCCACAAGGCGGAGCTAATGAGTCAAGTGACTAGTCAGTGGTTTAGGTTGCCCACTTCTGGTGCCTTTCAAAAACCAAAAAGATTTTCTGGAAGATTCATTTCGGGGAGAAAAGTCCTCCTTCCTAAACAAAAGTGATTATGGACTGAGGGCCTCATTTCTTGAAAATGTGAAGAATCAGGATGTAGAAATGTACATGATGATCTCAAATGTTTTTAAAAATTAGAAAAGTATAAAAATTAAAACTCTGAGATTCTGAGTTAGGGCAGACTGGATACTTATTGAAACCTCCTCTTTTTCATGAAACCAAAATGACACTAGAACGATTTTTTTTTAAAGGTATGCTTCCACAAAGACAAAGAGCAGCAGGAAGGGAAACAACAGCAGTACAGTTAGGAACTAAAAGCAAATTGAGAGGTGACAGGGACTCAGGTGACTCCAAGCCGCCTAAGCTGACGGTGGGGAAAGACTAAGAAGCCACCTGGTTTACACCTGGGACTCCTTCAAAATGGTCAGGAATTGGCAGCACCAAGTACCTCGGGACTGAGGGAAAGATGGAGCGAAAGAGAAGGATTAGTCAGGGGTCTGTTTCAGAAGCAGTTAGAGCTTCCGATTCTGCCCTCCCTCCTCACACAGGGGCCACTGTCGCTTCGCCACTCGGGCAGAGCTGGAGGGTGGTAAAAAAAATAGAGGGTCTCTGGACCGAGAGACTCCAGGCACAGTTAAAGGTGGGGGCTAAGATCCTAAAATCTGAGGCAAAAGGTTACTGAAATTTGAGATTCTTAGTCGTCTTCCTCTGCTTGGCTCTCAGCCTTATACCTTCCCCGCAAGCATTAAAAGAGCCTTTTAGAAAAATCTAAACAGGTTTTGGGAGAAGAGACTAGAATATACTGATATTGAGAGGGATGGGGGAATCTTCAGTGAAATGGCCCAGCAGAGCCCCTGTAGAGAACTGTCAGCCAGAGCTCAAAGTCACAGAGCTTTCAACCAGTTTTTTAGTGTTTCCCTCTTAGGTGAGTGTGCAGATAAGGGTCGCCAAATATTTAAGGGAAGATTCTAATATAAGTATCAAGTAAATACAAAGAAGGAAAAACATAAAGCATCATTGAGGGAGAAGAAAATTTCCAGGAAAAAAAAAATCAATATCTTCAGAAAGAGAAGAGATGTCACAGCCATAAAACAAGCATTTTTTAAAATCCAGAGAATAAACAAAGAGCTCATGGAAATGAAGATCATGATAGAAATGGAAAAAAAATCAGTAGAAGAGTTAGCAGAAAAAGTTAAGGAAATCACTTTAAAGTGAAACAAAAAGACAGATGGAGGATTGGAGAGAAAAAGAATATAAAAATGAGAGGGCCAGACCAAAATATTTCAGATATCCAACATCTGAAAAACAGAAGTGCCAGGAAGAGACACACAGAAATGGGGAGCATCAAAGGAGTCATTCAAGAGAAAAGACTAAAAGTAAAGACAAAACGTGTTACTGGTTGTGCCTGAAAGATGAGATTGTGGGTGCTTTTTCCCCCCTCCTCTGCCTTTTTCTGTATTTTCCAAATTTTCTGTAACAAGTATTTTTTAAAACTAAGGCAAAATGTGTGGTTTTAGTATTACCAACATTGCCCTAGAAAATTTAACTCACAGGTTGTCTGTCATCAAAGAATGAAAATGTAAAAAGAGCATGTTGAATGGGGCAACCTAAGTTCAGTCATTTAATCAGAAATTATGTCATCAGGACCAAGTTCAGACTAATTTTCCTCCCCATAGGAAAATGCTCTCCTAGAGGGGCACCCAAAGACAGGCCATAGGGCTCTGTCGGGTGTCAGATTTCTTTTTAAATTATTATAAATTTTAAAAATTGAAGTATATTTGACATATAATATTAGTTTCATGTGTACAACATAATGATTCCACATTTGTATACATTGCAAAACAATCACCAAAATAACTTTATTTACCCTGTCACCTTACAAAGTTAGTACAATGTTACTGACTGTATTCTCCATGCTGTACAGTACATCCCCATGACTTACTTATTTTATTTATTTTTATTTTTTAAATTTTATTTATTTTTGGCTGCATTGGGTCTTTGTTGCTGTGCATGGGCTTTCTCTAGTTGTGAGCAGGAGCTACTCTTTGTTGTGGTGCACGGGCTTCTCATTGTGGTGGCTTCTCTTGTTGCGGAGCATGGGCTCTAGTTGTGTGGGCTTCAGTTGCAGCATGCGGGCTCAGTAGTTGTGGCACACAGGCCTTAGAGCGCGCAGGCTTCAGTAGTTGTGGCTCGCGGTCTCTAGAGCACAGGCTCAGTAGTTGTGGCGCACGGGCTTAGTGGCTCCACAGCATGTGGGATCTTCCCAGACCAGGTAGGTATTGAACCTGTGTCCCCTGCATTGGCAGGCGGATTCTTAACTGCTGTGCCACCAGGGAAGTCCCTTTACTTATTTTATACCTGGAAGTTTGTACCTCTTGATACCTTTCACCCATTTTGTAACCCTCCTAACCCTTCTTCCCTCTGGTAACCACCGATCTTTTCTCTGTATCTGTGAGTCTGGGTTTTGTTTGGTTTTGGGTGTTTGATTTTTATTCTCATTTGAGCTTCTTTATTATGGAACACTCATTAGTCTATACAAATTCCTCCTAGGTCTTTTGGGCTGTCAGCCCTTGGCGCACCAGAATATAAGCCATTCTGTACTGTCAACCCTGCATCCTAATGTCCCTCTTACAAAATGATTTGAAGCTTAAAAACCTTCCGGACCTGTGGAGGCTTTTTGGTAGCTGCTGACCATTTGCGTTGGGGCTGTTTTTGGCTGCTCTCTCCTCCTCCTCCACGTTTGTGAGCCGACAGCCTCCTCAGGGGGAGACATGAGCATGAGCTCTGGGGGTGGAGACTTTCCCGTTTCCTGGATGCTGGGCTTTCCTATTGATACTGACCATTGTGGCACGTTCTTGGAGAAAATCCAGTGCAGATGTTGAGAGCCAAAAGACAGAATGTAACTATGATTGAACTTCCAAACACTTTTGTTTAATGGCTGTTATTAGTTTGTAAAGTAAACATTTTGGATGAGAGGTGTTATGTTTCCACTGCTTAACTTTTTTATTATGGAAAAATTCAAACATATCCAAAAGTAGAGTGGAAGTATAACCGTCCCCCACGTACCCATCAGCCGGCTGCAACAGTTGCCCACTCACGCTCCATCTTGTTCTAGCTCTCCTCCCCCTGCTCCCAGCCCCGACCCCCTGGGTTATTTTAAAGCAAATCCCAGGCATCACATCACTTCATACAAAAATACATATCTCTGAAATGGAAACATTCGTTTAAAAAAGAAAAAGGGCCACATTATTATCATACCTAAACAGATTTTTTCCCCTTAATATTTTCTCAAATATCCAGTTAGTGTTCAATTTCCCCAGTTGTCTCAGACACTGTTTTTATAGTTTTTTTCCCAAATTGGGATATAAATAAAATCCAGACATTGCTTGATATGTTTTTTAAATATTTTAAGAATCCCTCCCCCTCTGTTTTTCCTTGCAATTTATTTATTAAAGAAACAAGTCATTTTTTTTTCCTCTGCATTTGAAAAGAAGGGTAGTGAAGTTCCAGATTACTAGGATCATTTTGAAATTGTGATGAAATGCTCTACATTAAAAATATATATATAGCGTTTGAGAGAAATGTATTCCGTATCTCTACTTAAAAGTCACCTCTCGGGCTTCCCTGGTGGCGCAGTGGTTGAGAATCCACCTACCAATGCAGGGGACTGGGTTCGAGCCCTGGTCCAGGAAGATCCCACATGCCTCAGAGCGGCTAAGCCCGTGTGCCACAACTGCTGAGCCTGAGCTCTAGAGCCCATGTGCCACAACTAATGAAGCCCTCGGGCATAGAGCCCATACTCTACAGAGGGAGAGGCCACCGCAGTGAGAAGCTGGCACACCACAACGAGGAGTAGCCCCCGCTCGCTGCAGCTGGGGAAAGCCCGCGCGCAGTAATGAAGACCCGACTCAGCCAAAAATAAATAAAAGAAAATAAATTTATTTTTAAAAAAAGGCACCTCTCATTGCGGTCCCCCCTGGCCACCCAGTGTACAATTCGCCGTCTCCCAAACCCTCAGTGCTTTACATCCTCCTTTCCTAGTTCATTTTTCCTCCTGGACACCTAGCACTACCTTACACGCGCTATGTTGTTATGTTTTACTTGTGTGTTATTTGCCTCCCCTCTAGAATGTAAGCTCCAGGTAGGCAGGGGTTTTGTGTGTTTTGCTAAGGCAAGGCAGAAACAGGGTGAGGATGGCCGTGTAGAGCAGGGGTGGAGGCATGCAGAGTGGAACCAAGTATCTCCATGCCCTTCACCTTGTTGATTTCTGGTATCCACTAGCATCAGAGATCCCTGTAGATCTCTGTGAGAAGCTCAGATGGTAAATGTCTTTTGCTTGTCACTCAGTGATAGAGGAACCTCTCTGCAGATGCTGACACAGTATCTTGACCCTCTCACTCCATTGTAGGCTCAGGCCCCCTCAACCAGAGGCTAGTGTGGCCAGGTTTATCTGCAGAATCTGTGCTGTTTCAGCTGGGAGGCCAGTCCCTACAGACCATCCACCATGGTGTTCAAAGGTGCTCCCAGCAAGGATGGTAGTCTTCAACAGTTTATCTTGATTCAAAACAGGTTTCTCAGCCTTTAGCCTGGTTGGATTGCAGTCGGGCTGGGAAACCACGCTCTGCCCTGGAACGCAGCAGGGGAAGCCTGCGTGAGTCACCACTGTGCTCTTAGCCAGCATTGTGGCCCACAACCAGGTCCCTCCATGGTGCCTTAGTGTTCTTGCCTGTAGAATGGGGGTGGCATCCTTTCACTTCCGCAGGGTCGTTGTGAGCTTTTGTTGTTGTTGTGAGTTTTTTCCGCTGTCCACTGAGGCAGGAATGTTAGCCCAAATCCTCCAGTCAGGCTTCATGAGAAGGCAGTGTCTGGTTACTCCAGGTGAGGCTGGGATTGCAGTGGCTGAGGAGACAGAGCCCTTACCTCTCCTCTGGGCCAAGGAAGGCACGGTCCCAGTAGTGGGGGCGGGGGGGAGTGTGGCTGACTCTTGGGGCTCCCTCGCCTGCTTTGGGGGTAGAGAGAGGAGATGCATGTAGCTGAGTGGAGCTGACAGGGCTCCTCTCACCATCCCTCCCTGCCTGGGGGCCTGGGCAACCTCTACAGAGAGACTTGGAGCAGAACTGGGGACAGGAGGCCCCAGGAACTTCTCTGCAGATGCTGACAAGTATCTTGCCCTTTCACTCCATTGTACGCTCAGGCCCCCTCAACCACAGGCTAGTGTGGCCAGGTTTATCGGCAAAATCTGTGCTGTTTTGGGTGGGAGGCCAGTCCCTACAGACATTTACCATCTGAGCTTCTCACAGAGATCTATAGGGATCTCTGATTCTAGTGGATACCAGAAATCAACAAGGTGAAGGGCATGGAGATACTTGCAGTTCCACTCTGCATGCCTCCGCCCCGCCCTACACAGCCATCCTCACCCTGTTTCTGCCTTGCCTTAACATTCCTTCATTCACTTACCCAAGTGCCGGGGATACAGCAGAGAGCAATACACACACAGCTGTGCTGTGTTCCAAGGTATTGTTTTAAGAGCATTTCTAGCTTTGGTTGTGAGGTTCTTGCCACACTGACAGGGGTGTGTCACTGGAACAACTCATCCTTGTTCCTGGAACCCTGTTCCTAGCCAGGATGTGCACTTTTTGTGTGTGTGTGTGTGTGCAGTACGCGGGCCTCTCACTGTTGTGGCCTCTCCCGTTGCTGAGCACAGGCTCCGGACGTGCAGGCTCAGCGGCCACGGCTCACAGGCCCAGCTGCTCTGCGGCATGTGGGATCTTCCCGTACCGGGGCGCGAACCCGTGTCCCCTGCATCGGCAGGCAGACTCTCAACCACTGCGCTACCAGGGAAGCCCTGGATGTGCGCTTTTCCCAGTAAGATGTGAGGAGGCGTCCTGTGAAGGGAGTCCATGGCACGGATTCTAGGTGCCCCTGCCCCTGGCCCCGAGGGAACCATATTTGTGTCTCCATGGAGAGCAGCTAGTGCTGATACCAGACCAGTAGATTTAGAATGCTTTCGGCTCTATGAAATCCAGGAAGGACCCCTGTTTTTTTGTTCTATTTTTTTTACTTTATTGATTTGTTCTGTCCAGTATGGCAGCCCCTTGCCATAGGTGGCTATTTCAGTTTAAATATTTATTTATTTATTTAAGTTTATTTTTGGCTGCGTCGGGTCTTAGTTGTGGTGTGCGGGCTTCTCTCTAGTTGTGGCATGCAGGCTCCAGAGCGTGCGGGCTCCATAGTTGTGGCGCACAGGTTTGAGAGCGCACGGGCTCGGTAGTTGCAGCATGCAGCCTCACTCATTGTGACTCATGGGCTCAGTAGTTGTGGCGTGTGGGCTTAGTTGCCCCATGGCCTGTGGGATCTTAGTCCCCCGACCAGGGATCGAACCCACGTCCCCTGCATTGGAAGGCGGATTCTTAACCACTGGACCACCAGGGAAGTCCTGTTATTTCAGTTTAATCAAATTAGGTAAAATTAATAAAAATTTAAATCCAGTTCCTCAGTCACACCAGCCACATTTCAAGAGCTCAGTCGGCACGTGGGACTAGCAGCCACTGTACTGGATAGTGCAGATCGTGGAACGTTTCCATCACAGCACAAAGTTCTGCGAACAGCACCATCAGTGTTCCTGCTCAGAGGCTGATGAGTGTGGGGAGGTAACTTCAGAGCACCGAAGAGAATGCTGAGTGACAAACAATGAAAAGTGAAGCTATTGCAAGTTTTGCTTCACGTTCTTGTGGTGAAACACTTCTCCAAGTAAATACTTACTTAGGGGAGACTTGAGGTCCCCCATGCTGATGCCTTCCATTAGAAGGTTGCCCCCAGAGCGTTCTCAGTGATTCAGTCACTCATCACCTTTTAGCACGTGCTAGGGACACAAGGTGTCCACTTCTTTAGCCAAGGAATGGCTCCTTCCTGCCCGGACTCCATGCTCTGCCAGAGAACGTGAGATTCGAAGCTCTCATAGCAGTTTGTGTCTTCTGAGTTAGTGGCAAAGAAAGTTCTTATTACTCTTGGTTTGTCACTTGTGGTTCTATTAAAAGAAGAAAAAAGAAACCTTGGGATGAAACTGATACTTTTCTAGAAGGTCGACCGAAAGCTTTTCTGTTCCACCTGGTGAGGTCTTAGCGGCAGAGCCAGGAGCAGATGAGGCGAGGGAGGCGCCCAGGGCACAGATTTAGGGAAACACACTTAGGTGCCAACCTTGAACTCGCACAGAGCCCAAGACTGAGTGTCTCCTTAAATTTTGCATCCTGGGTGCCTGGCCTGCCTCTGCCTTGTTCCACCCAGGCTGGCTCCTGAGCCCCGTCACCGCTCACTCTGGCAGGCTCGCCACATGGTTGCAGGGCTTCTGGCCTCGTCCGGGGCTCTTTGAGCTCAAGCAGCCTCCTACCGTGTCTGAACCTCTCCCTTAGCTGGAACCCCTCAGTTATCTCTTTGCTCTTTGCATACCCGGCCCAGAGTGGAGGACAGGTAAGTAGCTAATAATGATCAATGAGCAAATCAGTCCACCAGGGGTCAGCTCAGGGAATTAAAGAGACAAGAACTCTCGTGACTTAGACTTTCTCATTAACGGTTCTGAGAACGTCCCGCCTTGTCACCTGCCAGGCTCCTCGTCTTGGCACAGCTGAGTTCTCCCTGTGCACAGGGAGGCCGAGAGTCCTCTCGTGCGTATGCCTGCTGGTGGACACCGCTGCCCCTACCTCGCCCTTTCCCGGGCCTCTGTCGCTTTTAGCGTCAGGCTGAGTTACCGTGCTAGAAAGCTCCGTCTCTGAGCACGGTTCTCCCTGTCTCCCTCCTCCACCCCTGCTGCCTCCAGAGACTGTGTCATGCTGCAGCCAGACCATCCTAGGAGCACTTGGCTGGCTGGGGCCATGATTCAAGGAGGAACGGGGTACAGAAGCAACAGCTGTGTTCACGCTGCCCTTTCTGCCTCCCACAGAGCGTGCTGAAGAAAAGGGACCAAGTGCAAGCCGAGTACGAAGCCAAACTGGAAGCTGTGGCTCTGAGGAAGGAAGAGCGGCCCAAGGTCAGGGGAACTCCCCAGCCCCCGGGGCGGGCGGGCTGCTCTGGGCTTTGGGCAGTGATGCCCCCCGGATGACGAGTGAATTCGTGTCCCTAGATCCATATGACCAAGGTGGTCAGTGCTAGCTGGGCGGGGTTGATGCTGTTCTTTTCCTCTTTTTGCTCCCTTTTATGTCTAATGTATGTTGGCGGTTGACTCTCCTGCTGTTTCCTGGGTTGTTTTTTTTTTTTAAGGTTTCCAGCTCTGCCATTCATAGGCAGTTCCTGTCTATGAAATGGGGCTGAGGAGACTGGGGAAGAACAGTCTAGATCAGTGTTCTCAGAAGTGTGATTTGCGGACTGGTCCACAAACTGTAACCAACCCAGGAGGAGAAAAGCCCAGACGCCGAGAGTGAGCACTTTCCCAGCACTGTGTGCACAGCTGCTCTCCGTCTTCAGCAGCCCGTCCCGCCGACTAATTCCTAGCTGTCCCTCTGATACTGAGGAACACGGCCTGCTGAGCCCACGTCTCAGTCTCATTTAAAGGGATGACATGGAATACTGTATTTAAAAAGTTCACTCTTAACAATTTAGCTTCTAAATATAAGTATAGAAGTCACTCTTCCTGGCTAGGGAGGGAAGGAGAGACAGCAAGTTCTGACACTACCCTCGTTTGGAAGCTGAAGATCCTGTATTTAAAAGTTGTCACTTAAATAGTTCTGTCAGCATTCGTACCTGCTCAGCACCGAAGGCAAACTTTCTCAGAGGCTGGTTTTGGCATTTAGTATATGTTCAGCCCTATTGGGGACAGTTCCTTTCCAAAGACAGGAGCTAAAGGTTATGAGTAATAGGCCGAATTATGTGTTGACTGTGCCCTGGATTGCCGGCTGCCTGCAGGTCACACCCACTCTGGAGCAGACCGAGCAGAGGAAATAGCTGTTTCTGGCTCACGCGTTTCACCTGGGAGAGCTCCCACCTCGTGCTCTACCCTTCTTGCTGGCCTGGGTGACTTCCCTTCTCCTCCCAGGAAGTGTTGAAATCTTCCTGCTGCTGCTGTTCTCACCCCCCTGGAGCATCACTTACCCATACGACTCATTCTCTTGGCCACAGGAGTCCTTACGAGATGGGGAAAGGTTTCTTTCCAGCCAAGGAGACCAACCAGTAGGTCCAAACACGCCTATACCCTCAGCACACCGTGGGGAGGTGGAATTTGTCTTCCTTCTCTCTCGTGGGATGCTGAGTCACACCAGAGTGAACTTGGCTACTTATTTAGCAATGGTGATACTTAACAAAACAGGGGCTGTTCCGACCGTGTACCAGTGAGTGGGATCCAACAGTGGGGGCAGCAGAAATTGTGTCTCCAGTTTGGGGTCTGGGGCAGCCACTACTTTGGTGGGCAAAGGAGGGCTCAGTTGGCAGCCTGTCCAAGTCAACCATGGTTTGGTAGACAGAGCACAGGATTTAGAATCACATGGCCCTGGCTTTGAATCCCAGCTCTGTCCCCCAGCTTGGACTGCTTTGCTCATCAGCCTTTGTGGGATTCGTACATGTGATTGCTGTGAAGGTGGAAGGATCAGCCGAGTGTCTGATGTAGCAACAGGTGCTGCATTGGTAGATCCTCTGTTTTCCAAACTAGCTCCTGTTGCCTCTAGTAGGACTGCTGAATGAGAGCTTCGTTTTCTGGGTTTGTTGCCACTTTTTTTTTTTTAATTATTAAGAATGTTTTTTCTCACTGCACTGTTGGGGGCATTGTTTCCTTGTGTCCCAAAGTGTCCCCTGCTTCTCCACGCCTCCTGAGCGTCTTTCCTCCCTGACCACCCATCAGCAGGGAGAGACCTGTTGTAGGAAATGAGTAGCTTAAGATTTTTCTGTGCTTTGTTTATTGTTTTATGTTTTGAGCTTCACTTTCCAGAGCTGCTGTTGGTGAGAGAAAAGCCAGGGTATCAGGAAGCGGGTCAGGGCTGGTTCTCCCCCCAGGACTCAATGCGTTGTACTTTTGGTAACTGTCATGGGAGCAAGATTGCCCACAGGTCCATCTCAGGGCTGCAGGAAGGAGAGGATTCCCACCGAAAGATGGAGAGTTTTCACAGGGAGGCCCCAGGTCTGGGCATGTTAAAAGAAGATCTGAGGGAATCTCGGGGCTGATTCTGTTTTGAGGTGAAATCTTGAAAAGTTGCTCTGAGGAGTGAGGGAAAGTTGATTTTATATGAAGCCATGGAGAGGTCACTTCTCCGTAACCCAGAAGAAGGAAATGGCCTCTTGGGTCTCCGTGTCCCTCACTGGGATTTCACACTGGAGTAGACATCTGAGGACAGAGGACTGAGCCCCATGGCTCCAGCTGCCGGACGGAGAGCCCCGTGGCTGCAGCTTCTCGGCGTGTGCTGAGGGCAGGCAGCGGTGAGGCCTCTAGAGCTGAGGGAAAATGTATCTCAGAATTTGAAGTTTTGCTTTGTTTTTAGGTTGACGAAACTCAGCAGACCCCAAGGTGGCTTATTCTCAGGAAGATGTAGCTTTGATTTTGCAGCTTGGCTTTCCTCACTTTAATTTTGAGGTTGGAGAAATTACAGGCACTCAGCAGGGCAGGGCTGGCTGCCTTCTGCTGCACCTGTCAGGACTTGGGGAAATCTGAGAATTTGCCCCTCCTTAGAAGCTGGAAACAAAGCTATTACTAGAAACACAGTGGGGGCTGAGGAATGGCCTTTAAAACTGGACAGGAAGCATGCACAGTCGATTGTGGACTCATATGAGGGTACACCATGGGGGGAACCTGCACATTTTATTCTGCATTTGACTCTTTTCAAATGCTAATATATTCACATGTTGCTGGTTCAAAAAATAAAAGAAGAAGGGATGCCAGGAGAGAATGCTTTATACAAGGTTAAAAAAGAAAGAAAGGGAGTATTTCAGGCCCTGACCCACTGGTAGCTTGTACTGGCTACGGGCCAAGTGAAGAGGCTGCTGGGAGTGGGCAGTGTCATCGTGGAGCTGAGGTGTGTGGTGCGGCGCCGGGCGGAACGCAAAGTGCGAGGTGCTGACGTGCCGCTCCTCGGGGTGAGAGTAGGTGAGGAGGGGAAGGAGCGCCTGCGGTCAGTGGGACAGGCCTCCTGAAGGCTGTGGACCTTCACAGTCTCTTAGAGTCACCAGAATGGTGCACATTCTGGAATGGGGAGGATGTGGCAGAGAGCAAGAACTCCAGCTGTGACGTAGCAGATAGGAGCAGGGAGACTCGTTAATATGGAGCTTCGACAGACCTGAGAGTTTTGCAGGGGTATCTGTTGTTTCCAGATACTTTTGACAAGTGAGGAGACACACACCTGATAATCCCCAGTCCTGTCCACGGTGGCTGTGATCTCAGCCTAGCTTAGAAAACCAGACTCATCGGCCACAGGAGGGCAGGACTCTGTCACCTCCCTTACTAGATTCCGACAACAGCCTTCTGTCAATGCGGTTCCCATCTTACAGATGAGGAACCAGCGCTCAGGGGAGTTACATGACTCACACGCCAATGCTCACACACGGTGGAGCTGGAATTGGGCCACGGGTGGGTCTGGTTCCAAAGTGGGAGCCCTTTATCCCCTTTACAAGGGCTCCCAGCAATCTTTGCTTCACTGAGGGGTGAGGCTTCCAGCTTTTGTAAGATGCGTGGCTGATGCTAGAGTGACCGGGCAGAGAACCTGGGCCTGCCGCTGGCTCTTCAGTCTGTGTCTGCTAGTCCATTCAGCGGGTGCGGGGGAGCTCGTGGCTCCTGTTCTCAGTGCATCTGCTCTCCACCTGGGCACTTGCTTTTCCCTCCTCAGCTGCCATTCTCTGAAGCTTGTTTCTTTTTATGTATTTTTTTTTAAAAGCATTCTTTCAGGGCACCAATGACTTCCTATTTGCCAAATTCAGTAGCCTCTTCTCAATCTTTACCCTGCCGCAGTGTTTCCTCAATTTCTCTTCATATCACAGCACCCACAGAAAATGAAAATATTTGTATGGCACACTGGGGTCAAAGGCCAGGTTGCTTGAAACTGGAGGTGAGCAGCCTGGAACTCTGGCTTCCCAGAGGGCCGGGGGGATAATATTGCTGTCGTTCACACAGCACCAGTTAGGAAGCTGGGCCCTGCTTTTCACTTAGTGGCATATAGCCGAGAAGACAACCGTCTTGAATTGGTTCTGTCATTGGTCCTGGCACCTGTCCCCCGGTGCTGGGATCATGTCTGCCTTATCTAATCTTTGGGGGCTTTATTAACCTACTGTCCTCATGGGAGCAGATAATGTGATGCCTCCAGCCTAGCTCCAAGAAGGATACTTAGGTAGAGATTCATATCGTAGGGCTGAGAGACGCCTGGCACGTGGAAAGAGTTCATTAATACATTTTTCGGTGAATGTTGAGTGAATTCACATTACCACCCTGCTCTCCAGCACACACACGCTTAATCTCATCCCGTGTTACCCTTCTCCCATCGCTCCACAACCAATATTCTGTAATGGGACTTCTCACGAGAGGTAGGGGAACCAATGTGAAGAATGCAGTCTTGTCCTCTGTTTAGAAATTGTTGTCTTTTGAGGTCTTGTCTGGAGATTCTTTTCCCTTCTTGGTATCTTGTGATCAGCAACACCTGACCGTTAGCATTGGATATTCCCATCTCTACCCGCTCCAAATACAAGGTAGCATAACTCTAACAGTACCTCAGTCAAAAAATCAGAGCATTGAGTTAGGAAGGAATGCAGGGTGTTACTAGTCAGTGAATTGATTGTCACAAAGACACCATCCAGAAAGAAACAAAAGTGAGAGAGGAATGCAAGCCCAAGCGTCTGCTGCCGGCAGCCCTCCTCTCCGTAGAGTTGGGCAACTTCAGCAGCTGGTCATTTCAGACAGCTCACGCATTCCTTCTTATACTCTTCTTTTTAAGCCGTCCCATCTCCTCCGTCTTCTAACCCCCTCCACCCTTGTGCTTCTGTGGCTCTGCGGTCTCTGACTCACTTCCTGCTTCTGTGCCCATATTTCTTAGTAACTTTTGCTGACTCCTTTATTAAGCCTATACATGTAGGCTTTTCCATGAGTTCTACCCTTTGGCTCTCCCGTCCTTAGCCCCCTCTTTTATTCCCCCATATATTAAAACATTTTTTTAATCATGGCAAAATACACAAAACGTAAAATTTACCGTCTTAACCATTGTTAACTGTGCAGTTCAGTAGTGTTATAGTAAATTCACATTACTGTTGCAACCAATCTCTAGAATTCCTTTCATCTTATGGAACTGAAACTCCATATTCATTAAACAACAAAGCCCTGTCTCCCCTCCCTCTGGTCCCTGGCAACCACCATTCTCCTACCTTCTGCTTCTATGAATTTGACTACTCTAGGTATCTCTTATAGGTAGTTATAATGAAGTAGTATTTGTTTTTTTGTGACTGGATTATTTCACTTAGCATAATGCCCTCAAGGTTCATCCATGTTGTAGCATGTGTCAGAAGTTTCTTCCTCTTTAAGGCTGAATGATATTACGTTGTAGGTGTATATCACATTTTATTTATCCATTCATCTGTGGATGAACACTTTAGTAGCTTCCATCTTTTGTCTTTTGCGAGTAATGCTGCAGTGAACATGGGTGTACAGATATCTCTTTGAGGCCCTGCTTTCAGTCTTTTGGGTACATACCTAGAAGTGGAATTGCTGGATCATATGGTAATTCTACTTTTAACTTTTTGGTGAACTGCCATACTTCCTTCCACATGTGCAAACGTTCCAATTTTCTACATCCTTGCCATGACTTGTATTTTCTGGTTTGTTTGTTTCTTAACAGTAGCCATCCTAATGGATGTGAGGTGGTAGCCTATTGTGGTTTTGATTTGCATTCCCCTAAGGATTTGTGATATGGAGCATCTTTTCACGTGCTTGTTGGCGATTTATATAACTTCTTTGGAGAAATGTCTGTTTGAGACCTTTACTCATCTTAAAAATGGGTTATTTGTTTTGTTGTTGTTGTTGTCTCAGCCCCCTCTTGTGGAGAGAGGTCTCACCCTTCCCATGGCTGCAGCTACCTCCTTTATCTGGTCTGTGGACCTGTCCTTTACCATGAGCCGTATGGTGGACTACTGCCACCCAAACTTTAGGCTCCTCTCTGACTTGCTATGTTTTATTTCTTGTGTGCAGTTGGTTGCCAGATCTGTCAGTTCCGTCTCCACCAGGTTGGTCTGATCTGTCCCTTCTGGTATTTCAGCCATCACCCTGGCTCCAGGGTACTGAGGGTGATCACAGGCCAGTATAGTTTGGTGTTGACTCATCTCTCATCTCTGGTGAAATCTTGGGGTGAGGTAGCACGGGTGAAGGGTGGCATGAAGTTTGAAAGAACATGTTTAATAGTATTATAATATTTTATATTTGGAAAATGAAAAAGAAACCTTTTGATGTGACATGGAATAAAGTTCAGTAAAATGTTCTTGACTTGAGGGGTTATGCAAATGATAGATTATCTTTTGTGAACAGCGCTTTACAATATTGATACTGATCAGAACTAACAAATAATTGGTTCGGCGCTTAACACATGCCAGGTACCAGGAGTTTTGTGCATATACTGCCTCATCTAACCTCATTCCAACCTTATAAGGTGGAGGGTATTATCCAGAAAAAGAAACTGAGGCGTGGAGAGGCCTAACGTCACCCATCTAGGAAGTGGTAGATGCTGTATTCACACCCTGGAAGTCTGGCTCTAGAACTGTCTCTATAGTAAGAGGAAGCACAAGGCTTTTCTATTTTCCAAAAAGGACGCCTGAGTTAAATGGGTCTCAGAACCCCTGGCCTCCAGGAAGAGCCCCAGGTTTCCCTCTCTGCTCCCTGCCAGCTGGGGCTCTCTCTCTCTCTCTGCCTTTGAGGGCTCTGTGGCCTGTGAGCTAGCTGTTCCTGAGGTGGGTCCAGGTGTTGTCTCATCTCTGTCACTTGTATGTACCGTCCCTCTGGAGTCACAGACCCCACTTCCATCATCTTTGAAGAGTCGCCCCTTTGGTATTTCTTCAAGGAAGCCGGCTCCCCCGCCCAAGTTGTCCTCAGCCTCCAGCTCCTCCTCCTTGTGCGTATCACAGGCTCCAAGTGAAGAGAAAGTGCCCTAAACATCTCCCCGCAGTGTCCAGCCATGTTCATTTTCTTCCCAACTAGCCTGGGTGACTTGAGATAAGATTTGCCTGCTGAGACCTAAGCACTTCCCCTCTGTGCCCAGCGTAGAGTGTGTTGGGAAAACGATAAGCTAAAAAAGTACTTCCCACGTCGAGGCTCAGGCAGTCATGCAGTCCAGAGTTTCCATCCCCAGACCAGACCCAGGAATCTTTGCCAGGTGAGCACTCCTTGGAATCAGAGAGCCTAGCTCCTCTCTTCTCACCGTGTCCCAGGAGGTTTTCCTTTCAGAGCTTTGCTTTTCTCCTTGCTGCAGTAGTTAACTAAACAGGAAGTTGATCGGGGGCACTTCTCCCCAGATGCTAAAATGAGCAGTGGCCAGGAGGAGGAATAAGGGAACTGGACTGTGCCTGCAGGGAGGGAAGGGAGGTCAGCCCAGAGACTGGTTCACTGGGTGCCTGTTGAGGCTGGTTCCTGGGATGTTTGTCAGGGAATGGCTCTGGAGAGGCAAAGCCAGGGTACTCTTGTTTACACTTTGGTTTCCCCCAAGGTGGCCAACAGTAACAGGTCAATCAGCAGGGAAAGGCAAAGTGACTTCAGTCCTAGATCAGGAGGGAAAATCGAGTCCTTTTTAAAATTTCTTCCAGAAGTTTAAGTGCTTTGGAGAACGCTCCCCCGCCACCAAAAAAGGTTCCTTGTTATTGGTTTTTGGTTTGGTTTTGTTTTTTTCCGGCCATGCTGAGCGGCTTGTGGGATCTTAGTTCCCCAACCAGGGATAGAATCTGGGCCCATGGCAGTGAAAGCCCCGAGTCCTAACCACTGGACGCCAGGGAATTCCCCAAAGTTCCTTGCTTTCAAGTCGCCCAGGATGCCTGACTGTATATCTTCCTCTCTGACTCATCCTTGTCTCTCCCAAGTTTAGTGCCCATGCCAGGCGCATTTGAATCCCCTCACCTAGGCGGCTCCACTTTCCCTGCTCCTGTGTACTGCAGCCATGGCCAAATGGTCTGGGTGGCAGACGGCTAAGTGCCCTCAGCTCTTTGGAAGCCCTGAAGGGGTTGGCTCCCTCAGGCTTGGCCTTGCCTGAGGTGTTTCTGGGTCAGCTCCTGCCCATAAGTTCTGGGTATAAAACTTCCCTGGTTGGTAGAGATTGACCTTGATGGTTACATTTGGGATCAGAGGCCCCAGCACACAAAATGTCCAAGGCCTCACTTGTTTTGGGAAAGCATTTGGCAGGTGGGTGTGTGACCCAGCTTTGGGCATGTTGACCGCCCCCCCGCCTCCCGGACACCATCAAAGCCTAGTGGAGCTCCTGTGTTAGGAGAGAAGCCAGCTTTGTGCTTTGGGTACCAGGGTGATCATTTCCCATTACCTTCTTATAATATTGGGTATTTTCTTTCTAGCTGTGTAGGACGGATGAAACTCACCAAAGCAAAGTGAAAGTTGTGAAATTCAGGGGACCTAGTTCCATTTTGAGAAAGCCTTCTAAACTTCCTTAAGAAAAACTAGAAATAGCCTGCTGTATACTTCTTCTTTGTATTTCACGGTTTTTGACATGCATAAACAACTTTCTTTCCATTTCCCCAGAACTACCCAATTATAATTCTTTATTTTTGGTTATCTGCTATCTGGGGGTTGCGTGGACAAGTCTCCAGTTGATTTATAAAGTGGGCCAGTAGTCTTATTGCTGTGAAGTCTCTGGTTAATGGAGATAGGCATCATCAAAACGTCATGGTTAATGGAACCGTTCATGTGATATGGAAAACCCTCTTTTCTAGTTTCAATATGGGACATAGGAGAATAGCAGCGCAATACCAAATACTGCTGTACACTTGCAAAATCTGCACACATTTTCACTTTTGGATGGGTAACTCCTAAAAGGAGCCAGACATATGACTCTGAATCACAGCGTTTCTTCTTCCTGTTTGTAAACAGGCAGGTGTTTCCCCCACAAGTCACTGTTTGGCTTGGATGGGTTTAAAAATTGGGGTCAGGATAGCACTTGTCAGAATTCTTTCTTACATCTGGAAACCCAAGGCTGTGCCTACAAATAAATGCCTCCAGAGGAGGGAGTGTGCTCATGGCATTTTAAGGCAGAAATCTGGCCTCTCACAAATCTGTGAGCATAGGGGCACGAGGTACCCGTTACACATACAAAGCTCCCGCGTATGCATCCCCCTTCCAGGTACCAGCAGAGGTGGAGAGATGTCAGGATCGGATGGAGTGTTTCAATGCTGATCTGAAAGCCGACATGGAGAGGTGGCAGAACAGCAAGAGGCAGGACTTCCGGCAGCTGCTCATGGGAATGGCCGACAAGAACATCCAATATTACGAGAAGGTAACGAGCAGGCTGACAAGATGACAGTCCTCTCCTTAAGGAAGTGTTTCTAATAGCCAGAGCCTCTGGTCAGGGCCTGCCAGAAGTCCAGAAGGGTCCCGCTGGGCCCATCTCCTTCCCTTAATTTATGTGTTTAGTCTTAGCAGCCCCTGTGCGTCCTCACCCTGCTGTGCTAGATGTGGTGCTGGGTTTGGAAGCCGGGCGGTGGGGCGGGGGGGCCCTGGGTGCCCACAGGGGTTTCACTTGCACACCCTGCTGATGGAAGCAGCAGTTTTATCCTCCAAGCCCTTTAGTTCTCCCAGCGGCTGCTTCGCAGTCAGTCAGGCCTGCAGCGCAGGGATGTCCCCAGTTGATAGAGGCTTCGGGGTTCCTTTAAGCTGTTCTGTGGATCTTCACACAGGGGTTCTTACCTCCATTGTGCCGTGGATCCCTTTGGTCATCTGGTGAAGCCTAGAGACCCCTTATCAAAATCCTGTTTGTTCTTTTAAAATAGACTTTGAAATATTGTTTTTAAGTACCTAAAACAAAGGGATGTAGGATTACAAAAGAAAACCATTAAAAGCAGTTTTTTTGCTGAGTCCCCTGAATCAGTGGACTTCAAGGTAAGCGTCCCGCCCGCCACCCTCACACACATACAGCTGTCATCAAGCTGCAGCTGAGTATCCTCAATCAAAGTTTGCTCCTAGCATATCTAACCCTAGATCATTTCTGCTAACGAATTCTAATATTCCTTAAAGCTTAAAGTTATCGAAGAAGAATGGCCCAGTGGTAATTCAACAAGTAACGTGTAGACTTAAAATCAGGCTGAACACGCATTAACTCAGCCACTCCCATCACAATTCTAGAAACATGTCCTCATCTCAAACTAGAAGAATCCATCTCTTTCAAAAGCTTTGCTGGTTCTGGCTGCTGTGCAGAGGCAGTGTGTCTGCATCTTGATTGGGAGGAGGGTTAGGGAAGAAAGTCATGGAATATGGCCCTTACTTGCCAGGTCTTAGTAAGGGCTGTTTCATAGGGAAGGGGGAAGGGGGCATACGCCTTTCCTCAGTACCTTTCTCATGGGACCCCCACTGTGTGTCTGCATTGGCACTGGGCTGAGTGCTTTGCATATATGATCTCATTAAGTTTAAATTTAACCCTCACCGTGACACTGTGAAGTGGGTTTTAGGGGCTTTCAATTGAAAGCTGAAGAAATGGAAGCTCAGCAAGGTTTTAAAACTCTGCCCAAGGTCACTCACCTTGTGAATGACTGAACTAGGATCGGACTTGGCTCTCCGGGTCCACAGGTCTGAGAATTCCCACACACTGTCAGTGAGGGGGACAGAGACCACGGATCTTTGGGGACAGTCCTGACTGCCCAAAGGTGGAAACATCATTCCATGTGAGCCAAGGCCTCATTCCTCTACTGACTGTGCTCTTAGACAGGGTGCCTCTCTGTGCCTTTGTTTCTTCATCTGCAAAATGGGAGTGATCCTTATCCATTGAATGATGGTGAAGAGATAATGAAATGATACCTGAGAACCTCTAGTGTGCCTGGCAAATGGTGGATACTCAGTGAATGGTGCTTCCTTCCCTCATGCCCTCACTCTAGCCCCGCTTCCCACTGCACCAGTGCTGACTCAGTTGGATGTTCATTCCTCCTCTTGGTGATTAATTCCAGTTTTCCCAAGGCCCGGGTCCCAGGACTCAAACCCAGGGCCTTTATCCACGTCTTGCCACTATACTGCAAACAGGGCCACTGTCTTGGGGCCTCGTCTTGGCTCCTACTTATATTTAACAGATGCTTTTTGTGTACTGTCTGTGTACAAGGGACCAGGTACACATGGGTAAACAGAGAGGCAGGACTCCTGCCATTAAGGAGCCGTCCGTCTGTCTAGTGGAGGATAGACGTTAATCCAAGAATCCCACCTCTTCAGAGAAATACGTGCCCTACAAGAAAAGAACAGGAAGCTGGGAGGAAAGATTAGGGGGCATCATTCAGATCAGGATGGAAGGGGGCAAGTAGAGTGGGCAGGAAAGGCCAATCTGAGGAAGTAACATTTAACCTGAGTCTCGGAGACAGAACAAGTATTCCAGGCAAAGGGAGCAACATATTTAAGGGTCCTGGAGTGGGAAAAAGCTTGAGTATTTGTCCAATAGTTAACTTTGTGAAGAAAGCTAGTATTTTGTTGGGTCTGTGGTCAAGGGGACCTTTTGCTTCCTTTGTAGTTTTTGAAGTTTTTTACAATGAAAATGTTTCCATGTCATAGTTGTATAATAAAATACATTTTAAAAACGCTAAAAAGAAAAGAACGAAAAAGCAAGCTGGTGTGGTCTTGGTTCCCATCAGTGACATAGGAGAACCTTCCAGATCAGAGATGATGGCCGAGGGAGAGAACAGGACCCAGGATGCCACAGACCCCACACTGGGTCTCTTGCTGACAGCAAGCTCCTTGAGGCTCCCTGGGCTTCCTCCTTTTTTTTTTTTTTTTTTCCTGGGCTTCCTTCTGTGGGGCAGGGTCTGAGTCCAGCTTCTTCTCCAACCTCAGAGTCACCAAGGAAGGAAGCAAGGAGCTATTTCACCACTCCCTTCACCCGGCTTGACCTAGGGATGCGTCTCTCCTCCCCCGTCCTCAGGTCTCCTCCCCAAATGACTTAACACAAAGCCTTGCTTCACCCTTGGGCTGCTCCTAAGAAAGCCCTTATGTAGTTCTTCTCTCCTCTTTATGCAAGAGACTGCTCAAAGGGAGGGTCCTTTCTGCTGAGCAGCATGCTCTCAGAGAAGAGGGCCAGCGTCTTCCAAGTTCTTGGCTCTTCTGAAGGGTCTGGAACGAAAGGCATGTGTGTAGTGGAAAGAACATCCACTTTGGAATCACGAGCTCTGCCACTTACGAGCTGTGTGTCTTGGGAAAGGTTTTTTTTTAACCTCTCTGGGTCTCATTTTCCCCACCTGTGAAATGTGTGTTTGTGTAATAATAATAATTCTACTTCCTAGAGTTGTTCCGAGGACTAGTGACAATGAATGTAAAATACATAACAGTGTCTGGACATGATAAAACTCAATAAATAGAGTTCCCTCTCCCCATTTTCCTTTATGGGAGATCCAGGAGTGGCCCATACAAGCAGATCTGAGGTGGCTGAAGAAGAGCGGGTTTTCCGCCCCCTCTGAGTCAGGTGGCTGGCCCGTTCCAAGATAATTTATATACTCCTGCAGGCACCACCCACACCTGGAGCAGTGTCTCCATCCTGGCTGAGAACCTAGGGCCTCACCAAGGGTTTGCAGCCGGCCCTCTCTTCTGCTTTTGGAATGGAGGGAATTTCTTTCAGTGAATACATTTCCGCTCACTGATACGAGCTTTATGGACAGTGCATTTAGGCCTCATAGAGACGCTGCAGTCTTTCGTAGAGATGGGGGCAGGGGGAGATGTAGTCAAACACCTGTTGCCTCCCTTCCCTCTGCTAGCTCTGGATAATACATGTAGGTGTCATTAGACAAAGGTGACCCAGCAGGATTGACAGTGTGAGGGTATAGATCAAAGCAGAATGAAATCTGAAACTCCACGCTGATGCTGTGTGTGTGTGTGTTGTCGTTCCAGTGCCTCATGGCTTGGGAGTCGATTATCCCACTACTGCAGGAGAAGCAAGAGGCCAAGTAAGCTCCTTCTTGGGACAGAGACTCTCCTACCTATGCCGGGCATGGCACCCACACCGGAATGTCCCTTCAGTGCTAGAGAGGTAGCACCAAGAAAAGAACCACAGAAACATCTCTCTTTTGTGTATTTCTTTCCCTTCCCCCCACCTTTGTCCGACAGTTGTTTTCAATGAGTATTTATTCCTTGGTGGCGTCTGTAAGGCTGTCATCATCTCTCAGCAGAAGAAGCATACCTCCGTGGTGTGAAGGAACCTGTTCGGTGGGACACTACGAGGATTTGAAACCGAGGGACAAGACAGCCCTCAGCTGACATTCTGACATCTCGTTACAGTCCCCTCTTTGGGGACAGCAGAGTTGCCTGCCATGGAAGAGAACCCGGGTCCTGCCTTGCAAGGCCGTGAGGAAGGCATGAACAGAAGGCAGCTCCTGCTTTCCGTGGATGCACAGTGGCTCTGGAATTGACCTCCATGGGCCTTGACTCGGCCTAGAAGGAGGTGTCGGCGCCTCTGTGGAAAGCCCTTAATGTACAGTGTAGCTCTGAGTGTGGCCTGCTGCCTGCCTGTCATGAGTGACACCTGTGTTATGGTTTCCGGTTCGCTTAGGACCGTTTAATCAGTGTCTAGGTGCATCCGTGCTAGAGCAAGCAAGCTAGCATCCTTGTCCTTTATGCGATGCCTTGGGAAGCTGAGGGGGCAGTGCTCCCCGAACTTGTTTCTGACACTAAAATGTAGTAGATTGGAAACTGTTTTGTGTAAAATGAAAAAAGGTGCATTTTCTCTATGACGTTCTTCGATGTTCTTTTGCTTGTTAAATGTCATCAGGGTAGAGAGTTAGGCCTGTTAGGGGTCATCTGTTGTCTTGAAGTCGGAGTAGCTCCGAGGTGTTGAGGTCAGCGGGCATATACCAAGCCCCACCTCCCATGTCTGCTTTGTGCAATTTGCCTTTACCTCACCAAAAACTCCTAGTTTAATGTGTCCTGCTGTGTCCGCTGAATGATTGGGCAACCTTTTGGGGAGAGGCTGGCATATTCTTATGATACAGTCAAGATTTGTAAACTCAGTCTGAATGCTCTGTGTGAAGTGCTTTAACCTTACTCTTTCCTAGTCAGGAAGACGAGTCTGTATCCAGGTGGGCCTCGAAGATGCCAAGTGTGACAGCGAACTCTTTGCTACTGGTAAAGCTGAAACCTCCTCAGTTTGCAGCCACATTCCTGGGGATGGCTGCATCTAACTAAAGTCTTCATTTCAAACTGTTAGCAGGTTTCCTTTTCAAGTGTGTCAACACAAAACAGAAAAAGGGGATCTCTCTTCCAGCTCGTTTTTTTCCCCTCATGAAGTAAAACTACCTATGTCATGTTTGTGTTCTCTCGTCTGTGGCTCATCTCTATAAAATTACAAATCTGAGCCTCAAATAAGCAGTAGTATTATTTTTTTAATGAAACAGCTGTGCTGAGACACTGCTGCATTTGCAAGTGAACCTGCAAATACTGGTCAACGTGCAGACTGCTGAGGTCACTGCATTCCGCTTCTAGCTGCAGATCTTGGGGCAGCCATGGCTGTGATGCTGGTGGGGCAGCCGTTGGACAGCCCAGGACAGTTTGGTTGTGCTTCATCATGTTTGAAAAAGTCGTGGTTTAAGTGATAATTTGTATATCAGTTGGTACTTGTGCACACTATTAGACCCCATTTGTGCCATTCTAAAATCCTTTGATGTGAATTTTCTGTTTGGTACAATTAGAGATGATTCATTGAAACAGAAGGGTAAGAACAGTCCATAGACCCCGAGTGGTGAGTCAGTGTTTCATTCTACCTCTAAACCATCCTGTTGGTGTGGGTGTCGATGTCCAGGTCCAGCCTGAAAGCTTGCTGGTAGAATCGGGGCATGTATGTGTTAGTGGGTTGATGGCCTTCTATGGATATTTGGCAGAAAACACTAGACTGACCCAGAGGCGAATGCTCATCTTTGGGAACATGTGAAGTCTTGCCTGGTGGAACGTATGCTTTAAAAATGTTGTCCAGTGTGACAAATGCTTGGAAAGAACTGTGGAAGGAGTTACAAGAAGACTAGACTCTAGTCTGCTGCTAGTTGCCAAAGCCCAGGCACATTCCTGTGGAAGGGTTAGATGGGCAAGAAGGCAGCCCTACCAAAAAAAAAAAAAAAAACCATCAGGTTCCTTGCTAGGACATATGGGGAAGGGATTGGGGTACACAGTCATCCCCTTACGTTATTGGAGGCAGAAGACTGGTTCTGAAGGGATGCAGGCATCTTGGGCTTTTATCTTTCTCTGTTTGGTCCCCCTGTGATGTGCCTGTGCTTTAAGACTCCAGAGAGAGCTGGAACCGGCAAACCGACCTCCAGCGTGCCGCACGTTGATAGCAGAGCTTGGAGGACCAGGGTGTCTTGCAGCCTTCCTTGGAGAAATGGTCTTTCCAGAAAAGGGACCTTTGTCCCTTACTTCTGGCCGGCATCTGATGAGGTGAGGAGGCTGGCCCAGAAGGCAAGGGACAGTAGGCGGCTGCGGAGGCCCTCCAGCCCTTCCCACCGCTACGGCTCCCTCGGGCCCCCGAGGGTCAGCAGCCCCCAGCATTCACCTCTCCATCTCCATCAGCACGAAGGTGAGTCCCTGTGAGAAGTGTAACCCAGAGACTTGTGTGCCAAAGACTGCCTCGTAGAGGCTTTATCACCCCATCCTTCTTGGCTTCACAAAAGTCGGGGTGCTGAGATCACTGACTCCTCTCTTGTATTTATTTTCCAAGAGGTTTTGGCTTGAGGATGTGTCTTACTTCAGGCAGACACACGTGGACAGGTTGAGACTTGAGCACGTGGCAGTGGAGTGGAAAGTCATCCCTGTCAGCTGTCCCTGGGCCGGGGAAGTGAAAGGTTCAGTTCACCTGGGTTAGAAATCCAGGCTAGGGCAGAAGAGAGAATTCCTAGAAACTGAGCAAATCTTAAAGACGCAGATGAGGTTGAAGAGAGCAGTTGCGATTTGCAGCAGATATAGACACTGCTCGTCCTCACCGCATGCTGGATCTCCAAGAAGGCTCTAGGCTGCTCTGCTCAAAGCAAGGAACCACTGCTCCTGCTCGAGCCAGGTTTGGGGTTGGATTTTATCATTTTTTAAGACTTAACGATGATTCCTGGTGACCTCAGAAAAGTGCGATTATGGACGTGATGGGCTCGTATTTCACCGTGCTGCTCATTGAACCCACCACACCCCTTTCTTTAGCTGAAATAACAAAACCCAGCACGACTCTGGGGACGGTGGTGAATGTAACCTAAGTTTGTCTTCATGCCAAATTTCAGCCACATCCAGAGTGTGTCCTTCATGTTATTGACTTGGAATGTGTTTTCTCAGTGGCTGTCCACACGAGGGAATTAAATGTACTCCTGCTGCTCGTTTCCTGTGAGGCTGCCATTTGTGTTGGGACGATGGGCTGTTCTGTTTAGAGAAGGGCACGATGCTGTGTGGCAGTGTGCACAAGGACTTTCTCTTGGGACGGTATCAGCCCAGAGGTTGTGTGACTTGGCCCTGCTGTTGATAGCATTGAAATCACGGGCACCTGGCTCTGTTTTGATGCCATTCATTGGGCCACACAAGCGTCATTCTCTGCCCTGTGTCCTGAGCTGGTGAGAGTGGAGGGAGAGCCAGGGCCAGAGCAGCCTGTCTTCTGAGCAGAAACGGCCCTTTAGAGCAGCCAGAGTAGAGCCCAGTTTTAACCCATCCCAAGACCCAACACAGGTCTGCCTGTTGTCAGGGTACGCCACACCAGTCCTGGTCCCCACCTTCCCAGACACCTACTTTCAAGGTCTGTGGAAACTGGGTAATCTCATCCTAAGGCTGGGGTAGCACTGCTTTGGCCATCCCTGTCTGCAGAATTGTTTTGGGAATTTGGGTGTACCTTCTCACTTCCAAAAATCCTCCATGTGCCACCAGATTGAACACGCCCTCTCACTTACTGTGTTTTCTCTATTCAGATGACATTTCCCTCCAATTTACCTGCCATCCCCCGGGCCAGACCTACAGATTGAGCTGGGTGTGTTGGGAGTTGTTCGCCTCTTTGTGGTTTGTTAATTCAGTGAATAAACCAGGAACCTGATTTTTCATCAACCCACCCAATAGGTGGTTTTGCTTTCTGTATTAAGGATATCTGGTCTCTCCATAGTTGCACAGATCAGAGCATGCGTAGGGCTGTCTACGTTAGAAAAGGTTTGGGGTGGGGGGCAGTTACAGGGAGTGTGACTGTTTTTTCTTAATCAGATGTCTTTGAAATGCTCTCTGAGTGTGACTGTCTGACCCCTTCTGTGTGGCAAAAGAAATATGTTATCAAGGTAGTTTTTACTACTGTAGATAGTCTGTAAATAAGTGCTTTGAAAAAATAACGTTAACAAACCAGTAAGATATTTGTCTCATTCATAAACATTTTGTGTATTTAGCACTTGAAAGTCAACAAATCCAGACTTTTAGAAATGCCACAGACTGTTAAAAGCCTAACTCTACTTTTTGAGAAGTTGTCAACACCTGCTAATATGCCTTATTCTTCAACTACTGTTTTTTAGATTCTGGATAGAGAGAGTTTTTAGAGATGTAATCAGTTGTTCAGTTTAAATACTTGAGGCCTAACATAGCCAGTCTTTGTTCCTCTTAAAGAAACAAGCAAGAAAGTGAGGTTCATAATTAGGGCTGCCTTTTGGGAGGAGAAAGCTAAGTATTGCTATTGCCAAATGATATTTTTGATAATGTAAGGAAACACAGGGACCACAAAACCTTTTTGTTGTTGTTGTCATTGTTGTTTTAAAGTGTGAAAGATTAATTTAGTGCCTTTTGGCACATTTTTGATATTACGGTATCAGCATTGACAAATCACTTAGATACAGAGAACTCTATCGATTATGACAATATTAAACGTTTACCCTGATTCTGTAGAACAGCTTCTTAAAAGATACCGTGGGGGCCTCAGAGCAGCATATTTTACATAGAAATTCTCCGCAGGTTGAAATGCCAAAAACACGAAACGTGCTGTTGACTCACGTAATTTAGTCCTTTGTCATAGAGCTTTTACTATTAAAACCAGTGACTGGGTGCAGCATATGCGCCTCTCTGGGCGGCGCTGCCCTCTCACCAGGTGATTCTGGGCAGCCTATAGGCCAGGTGTGAGCAGGTAACACCTGCCAGCTCCCCTGTGTGACAGGCTGGCTCACAGTCTCAGACCATCCCTCCAGTCACAAATGATACTCGAAGGAGGGATGGGGGATTGCTTTTTCCCCAGTGGGGAAGTAGCAGGGGGAAAGTACATTGCAAACAAAAATGTGACTCAGCGGGATAAAACAAGGCCCGTGTCAGCTGGGCCCCCATCGAATAACAAACCAGCAGTTCTTAGCAGTCAGCACCGTTCTCCTGGGCACTCCTGAGGTTTTGGTCCTGTCCTATAGCACCCTGTCCGTTGTACTCTTGTACCTGTTCCCTTGATGTCTGTGTGTCGGGAATGCATTCAGACATGATGTACATCTGATATATTCCCGTGAAATAAACTGCCAGCAGACTTTCTAACTTGTATTTTAACTGTTGGAAAAACAAACAGACAAGCAAAAAAAACCTTTTGCTTAGGTCATGTCCAAATTATGGACTCTTTATTATTTTAGAAATCATTCTTTACACTTAAAATTTTAAAAGAAAAACCCTGAGGTATTGATCAAGTCCTCCGTGTAAATGTGTGCTCTTCTCTCCATGTTGCTGTTAAGCCAAATCAAAAGCTGTGGGGAAAAAAAAAAAAAAACGTGCTTGAGAATGTGTGTCGTAGATGAGAAGGCAACTTATTTACAGATCAAAGTCTTTGTTTCATGAAGCTACCAAACTTTAAAAAGAACGTCACCTTTTTTGTTTCCTTTGTTATGGAACCCAGAGATTATAAAGAGAAAAAAGTTCTTGTTGCATTTTTGATGCTGGCATGAGGTTTTTGTCCACTTTTTTTCATATATCTGCGTATAAAAAATTCTGTCCATTGTGTACTATGGGATTAGTATTACATTTCAAGGTAAACAAAAGACTTTGTATTGCTTGATAAACTATTAGCTTGTAAATTTAAAACAGGTTTCTTTACCTCAATTAACTTAAAGTAATGGACCAATAAACCTATAAAAGACGCTTTCTTTACCTTGAGTCATGTTCCGTTTGTACGGCTTTATAGGACAGGAAAACATGCGTGCCTCTTGTTCTGTTTTCTTATTTTCTCTGAAGAGGTATCCATTTGCCTGCAAGAATCAGGATATGCATAGCGACAGGAGAAAAACCTATAATTTAACTGTTTTTTGTTTGTTTGTTTGTTTTGCAGTATGCGGGCCTCTCACTGTTGTGGCCTCTCCCGTTGCGGAGCACGGGCTCCGGACGCGCAGGCTCAGCGGCCATGGCTCACGGGCCCAGCCACTCTGCGGCACGTGGTACCCTCCCGGACTGGGGCACGAACCTGCGCCCCCTGTGTCGGCAGGCGGACTCCCAACCACTGCGCCACCAGGAAAGCCCCATTTAACTGTTTTTATTCTTCATTTCTTTTTGGACTTATCCTCAGTTTGCCCTCTCCTACATCTTACAAGGTGACACCAATCTGAGGACATGAAGAAACCGCCCAGTGTCCATCTGTAACCGTGATTGGCAGGAAGGCTGGCAGCCAGCCCAGGTAATTACATGAAGGATTTCTTCCTATTCTATCCCGTAACAAAGCACAATGTCATATGCTGAGTCAGAGCCAGTCATTTCCTGATTTTTTTTTTGATTCCTATGTTTTTAAAAAATCTGTAAAGAAACAAGAAATGCCTGTAGCTCATTAGAGCGTTCAAGTGTGTTGTAAATTAGAGATCAGAATGCTCAGTTAAGCTTACCTAATGATGGCAATGCACTGGAAATGGACTTAAACTGGTGCTAAACTTGGCTTACTGATAGTAGACACCATTAATATAAGACTTCAGTTATACAAAATGAGGCAGCAAGGTGTGGGATGAGAGATTTGGGACCAAATGTCAGCTTTTCTACTTTCTAGGTATGTGGCTTTGGGCAAGTCACATCTCTCTGAAATTCAGTATTATGATCTTTGAAATGAAGACATGCCTTTCCTGAAGGGTTGCCAATAGGACTAGCAATAATGTATACAAAGCACCTAAGCGTCTGCTGGGCCCTTATTATGTGATAACCCTTATGGAAAGACTTGTCCTATTGTTCAAATATGGCCAACTTAAATATCAAGGATGTTCCCGTAACAGTCCTTCCTGTGTGCTTTGCCAGTTGAAAATTTAAAAGGGAGATACATCATTTTTTAAACTGTTTTCCTTTTAAGAAGATTATGAAAATAGTATGCTGGAGGGTTGTAGTCAGACTGAAGGTCTGGGGGAATAGATGGGACTAGATCATAAAAAAGAAGTGATAGAAAGGGAGATGGATTTCTGTGGTGAGGGGAAGGAGTCAGAGATTACTTGGAGATTTCCAGCCTGGGAGTTGGGAGGTGATGCCATTTACTGAAATACGAAATCAATCAAGAGAAAAACAGAAGGTGAAGTATAGGCTTAGATGGTGGGGTAGGAGAAGAATTTGGTTTGGACTTCCGTTTGAGGAAACCCAGGGGGAGGTGTTGACTAGATTGTTGGAAAGAGAGTTCTGGTAGACTAGATTACCTGGGAAGGGAACCAAGGCAGGGCTTTGGGGGCCTCAAGAATTAAGGATACAGGGAGAGGAGGAGGGGGACTCAGCAAAAGTTCGTAAGGAGAAAAAGTCCCATAGATTAGAACAGTGGTTCCTAGGCCTGAGAGCTTGTGAAAACACCAATCTGGGGGCCCCACCCCTGGAGTTTGATTTGGGTAGGGCCTGAGAATTTGCATTTCTAACAGGTTCCCATGGGATGCTGATGATGCTGATCCAGGAACCACACTTTGAGAACTAATGGGTTAGAACATCTGCTAGAAGACCTGGAGAAAGCTGAAAAGGTTTGACACTACTACCCTGGTGACAGGTGGGGTTGAAAAAGAGTCAATACTAGGGTGTTGAGAGCCCAGCTTAGGTGAAAACCCACAAGTTTATGGCAGGGTCAATGTGGACAAATAAGGAAATTTTTCTGGATGTTGAGAGCAAGTTTTTTAGGATAGGAATGGAGAAGCCAATGATTAGATTCATTTAGGTTGGGGAACCGGTTCAGGGGCTAGGGTTGGGGAGGCCAGGAGTCCAGAGGAATGAGCATATTGGTGAGAGTTTGTTTATAGAGAGGTGGAGCATGGCCTTGAACTCATCTTTCCCATCCCACCTTCTCTGCTGATGTTGCCTGTCTCAGCGAGGATCTCTGCCTCCTTAGGAAGGAGATTTGGGGCTGCCTGAACCCCAGACCTGAGTCATTCTTGCCTCCGTCTACCTCACACTTTGCAGTTCATCCATCACCAACTTCTGTTGACCTCTAGCTTGCAAATATTTCTCCAAGTCCATCTAACCTTTCTCCATCCTCATAGCTTCTTACCCAGTGTCAGTCCACCACCATCCTTCACTTGGATTCATGCAGAGGTCTCTCTGCTTGTCTTCCTTCTGCAAGCCTTGCTCACTCCTTCCTCCACCAGTTCATTCTCAGTGCTGCCGGAGTCCTCTTACCAAGATAAAGAGGTAGGCATTCCATGTTCCTGCTTAAAACTTTTCAACACCTATGCCATTACTCTAAAGAGAAACTATTTTTTCCTTTTAAAAAAACTTCTTATTGAAGTAGAGTTGATTTACCATGTTGTTAATTTCTTCTGTTATATATATTCTTTTTCATGTTCTTTATTATGGTTTGTCACAGGATGTTGAATATAGTTCGCTGTACTATGCTGTAGGACCTTGTTGTTTATCCATCCTATGTAATAGTTTGCATCTGCTAATCCCAAACTACCATTCCTTCCCTCCCCTGCTTTTCCCTTGGCAACCTCAAGTCTGTTCTCTGTATCCGTGAGCCTGTTTTTGTTTCATAGATATGTTGATTTGTTTTGCATTTTAGATTCCACATATAAGTGATATCATGTGGTATTTGTCTTTCTCTGTCTGAGTTACAATGTCTAGGTCCATCCATGTTGCTGCAAATGGCATTATTTCATGCTTTTCAATGGCTGAGTAGTATTCCATTGTATATGTGTATCACATCTTCTTTATCCATTCATCTGTCAGTGGACATTTAGGTTGTTTCCATGTATGGCTATTGTAGGTAGTGCTGCAGTGAACATTAGGGTGCATGTATCTTTTCGAATTACGGTTTTCTCCAGATACATGCCCAGGAGTGGGATTGCAGGATCATATGGTGACTCTGTTTTTAGTTTTTGAGGAACCTCCATACTGTTCTCCATAGTGGCTACACCAATTTACATTCCCACCAACAGTGTAAGAGGGTTTCCCCACCCTCTCCAGCATGTGTTATTTGTAGACTTTTAAATGATGGCCATTCTGACTGGCATGAGGTGGTACCTCATTGTAGTTTTGATTTGCACTTCTAAAGAGAAACTTAAAAAAAACTTTTTTTATTGTGGTAAAAGTCACATAATATAAAACATACTATTTTACCCATATCTAACTGTACAGGTCAGTGGCACTAAGTACATTCACATTGTTGTGCAACTCTCACCATCATCCACCTCCCGAAAATTTCACCTTCCTAAACCGAAACTCTGTCCCCTTTAAACACTGACTCCCCATTCCGCCTCCCCACCTGCTGGCGTATCAGTGTACTTTCTGACTCTATGAATTTGACTATTCTAGGTATAAAGAGACTTTTTAAAGGCTCTGTCTTGATGTTGTTCTTCCTCACTGTTCCAATCTCACCTCTTGATTCCATTGCCCTGGATACCTCTCCCTCCATCCCTCTTTTCTCCCCTCACATTGATTTTGTATATTTTGGGGTATTTTCACCTTCAGGCCTTCCAGCGTGTTCTTTCTGCCTGGAATGTCCCTCAACGTCCCACCTTGGTAACTCCTTATCTTTCCAGTCTTATGCCACTTCTTCTGAGAAGCCCTCCCTGCACTCTTGTATCTGCATTATATGCTCCCTTACGTTAGCGTTTATTATAGGATACATCACTGTTGCCTCCTGTTCTGTCTGCTCCACCCATTCGATAATACACTGGTAGGGCAGGAGCTGTTGTGTTCTTGCTGTATCTCAGCACCTAGCATGGTGCCGGGACCTTAGTAGATGTGCCATAAAGTGTTTTTTGTTTGTTTGTTTGTTTTTGCGGTACGCGGGCCTCTCACTGTTGTGGCCTCCCCCGTTGCGGAGCGCAGGCTCAGCAACGGCAGGCGGACTCTCAACCACTGCGCCACCAGGGAAGCCCCATGCCATAAAGTTTTGACCAGTCCCTGCAAGGGATCAATGATACAACTCTGAGCTCAACTGCTCTGAGATTTAAATGCTAGCTTTTAATCATTTGCAAGCTTTAAGTTTAACCCTAGTCTAAGAATGCTATGTCTGAGTTCTAGTGGGAACCTGACCAAAGAAAGAATGATTCACACGCTCATGCTGTGAATGTTGATTTTATTAGGAGGTAAGTCTTTTATACACATAATTAAAATAGGCTATAAAAATAAGTACATCAAAATAAAATGGCTCTTAGTCTATCACCCCTCTCCCTTTGGGAAATACTGTTGACTGACAGTATCCCATTATATTCCTCTGAAGAAAGCCTTTTGATATTTGTTTCTTAAAAACAACAGTAACAGCAAAACTACCCTGAAGTCAAATGCCTGAGCCCCAGATTTCTCTGGAGTTGTTCACAAATAACAAGGCTTCCGGGAAGAAAGCTAACTTTTTTTCAAGTTTCTATTTTAATTTAAAAAATATTGACTGACGTTCACTGTTGGCAGTTCTTACAAAACATCCCTTCCCTGTTCCCCTTTGAGTTCTCACACAGGACTCCTGGGTGACTAGTTACCATATGTTGGAGCCCTCATACCAGACACTGAAGCCCTTCCATTCCTGGAAGAAAAGGGGCTTCAGTGTCTGGTATGGCTGTGTGTGTGGCCTTCATATCACCCTTGAAAGTTCACACTCTACTGTCTGCATAACCTAACCTCTGACTGATTGCGATGTCTGAAAGCTGAGAAAGTTTCTCCATCACCAGGAAAAGGCTTTTCCCTACCCACCAGGGACCCTTGAGCCAGAGCAAGTCGCTCTGTGGCTGACTCTGGCTGGAACTCGGGTTTCTTGAGCAATGGGTTACTTTGGTTACCAGTTCCTGTTCCCTTCCTTGGTCTTCAGAGGGCCCCAGCCATTGCTGGTGGTTCCAGCTCCTGCAGTTCAGCACCTTCCTTTCTCTGCGATGTCTCCGTGCTGCAACCACGAGGCTTGCTTATAGGCCACCATGCTGTAAGAATTTACAATAGAGAATTATGAGAGAACAGCTGGAATGGGGCGGGGAGGTCTCTGGCCACCTCTTTAGCACTGGTAGACTAGGAGGTTCTATCCATTATGGCAGCAGAATGCTGTACTGCATGAAGGGAGAGGGCCCGAGGGAACTTCTCTCACTCCAGCCTCCTTCCTGTCCCATAACATCAAGAGCCCTTTGCATCTACATTTTCCTTTTCTTGGAGTCTCTTTCCATCTCACTTCTGCCTGATGATGAATTCCCACGTGGACCAAGTTTTGCTCATCCCAAGCAGAATTAGCTGCATCCTCTTTTGCCTTTCCATAGCCCTTTTCTCTCTTCCATAAATCATTACATTGTTTAGAAATATTTGGAGATAAGTGAATGCACAGGAATGAGGAGCTCTAGTTGGAGTCTTGGATCTTTGGCATGTCCTTCAACCTCTGGTGTCCTCTGTTTTCTCAACTGTTTGAGCTCTAGGAACCTCAGGTTCTAAGCTGGCACACCACAGTTCTTCCTGATGGGTGGACCACATCTGGAGCTGCTGGATGGGGTGTGAGCATAAATCCAAACCCTTCTAAGGAAAAGCTTTGTGGAAACTTCCAAACACTGATTCCTCACCTTCCATGAGCCCCAGGGCTCTCCAGGGGAGAGCACTTACTGTACTTAGAGCTTATGGTATGACAGCTGGTAAGAGGCAAGGCAAGACTTAGAGACTGCTAGCCCAGGACCACGTGAACTCTGGTTGCAGGCCCGACTCCACAGCTCACCCCTCCCTACTGTGGACCACGACAGCACAGCCACGTGGTTGATAGATTAAGGCGGGACAAGAAAACTTGTAAACATAAGATTCTCTGCCCATTTGAGCAACTACCTCCTCCGCTTTAGTGTGCATTGTGTGCCTGCATTATACGCTAACTAGATCCCCTTAGAAGACACAGGAATTCCTACTCACCAAAAAAAAAAAAAGCAATTTCCTCCTGGCGCCAGCAAGGTAACTCCCTAGGAGTTAACATTCCTTTCTCAATCCTGTAAGGGGTCACAACAACCGACTGCTCACCTTGTTGGACTATGTAAACTGTCAATATGTTACTTTGGTTTTCTTTTCTGGTCCATATTGGGAAATGTTTTTAAATTGAGCATAGTTAATTTACAATGTCGTGTTATTTTCAAGTGTACAGCAAAGTGATTCATGTATATATTCTTTTCCATTATAGTTTATTACAAGATACTGAGTATAGTTCCCTGTGCTATAAAGTACGTCCTTGTTTACCTACTTTATATATGGTAGTGTGTATATGTTAATCCCAAACTCTTAATTTATCCCTCGCCCCCCCCCACAATATGTTACTTTGATGTATAACCCATTGTCTGAAAAACTTATGTAGGGCTTCCCTGGTGGCACAGTGGTTAAGAATCCGCCTGCCATTGCAGGGGACACGGGTTCAAGCCCTGGTCCAGGAAGATCCCACATGCCATGGAGCAACTAAGCCCGTGAGCCACAACTACTGAAGCCCATGCACCTAGAGCCTGTGCTCCACAACAAGAGTAGCCACTGCAATGAGAAGCCTGCGCACCGCAACCTAGAGTAGCCTCCACGAGCCACAACTAGAGAAAGCCCACGCGCAGCAACAAAGACCCAATGCAGCCAAAAATAAATAAAATTAATTTTTTAAAAACCCAAAAAACAACTTATGTAACTGTGCCTTGACCTCTAACAGGTGGAACAGTCCTCAGAGTTTTCTGAAATACTGTCTCCTGGGTTATAATCCTTGGGATAGCATGACTAAAATTTTCTATTTGTTTTTTAGACTGACTATTGATCAATTTTCATTGATATGGTGATGGCCAACCCCTGACTTCATGGCCAGTCAACAGGCAGCTCTGGGATATGGATGGTCAGCAGTGCTGGCTAGTAGGTGTCACACCCTTCTGACAGATCGTTCATTTATTAAATACTTTGAGTACACGCTAAGCTCTCTGCTGGACACAGGATACGAGGTGAGTCAAACAGGTGTGGTTCCTGCCCTCAGGGAGCCTATAGTCTAGTAAGCAAGCTTGTAAAACATGATAATCACTAAATAATCATCAACTATCATGCTATGAAGGAAAAGTATGGGAAGCTTGGGGAGCATATAATAGCAGGATTGAAGTTAGATTGAGAAGGGGATTTTCTCAAATCCTCTTTGAGAAAACGGTGTTCAAGTTAAGACCACAACTAAGTTGTGTTAAGAAGGATGTGTGGGTAAGGAAGGGGGAAGAGCATGAGGGTAGGCTCCTGGGGCTGAAGCATAGCATGGGGAGGGTGGTTAGTGGCAGGAATGGGAGGCTGGATTAGGAAGGACCTGTGGTCCACGGTTAGAAATTTGGGTCTTAAGAGCAGTGAAAGCCAAACGCAGAGCTTTGGGCAGGAGATGATGTGAACTGGTGTACACTCTAAGGAAATTGCTCTGGCCACCTGGTGGAGAGAGGGTGAGAGGGGAACATGGGTGGATGTGGGGAGAATGGCTCCGAGGCGAATTTGGTCCCCCAAGTGCTCGGGTGGCAGCAGTAGGGATAAAGAGAAAAGGATGAATTGGAGGCCTATGTTGGAGGTAGAATCAGTGAGGCTTAATGGATGGGAGGTGTGGGAAGATGAAGGAGAGAGAGGACATTGGTGACTCTCCGGTTTCTACCCTGGGTGAGTGCTGATGCCATTTAATGAGATGGGAAAGACTGGAGGGGAGCAGATTTTAGGAGGGCATCAAGGACCCAATTTTGGAAACTATTTAAAGTTTTGAACATACTTTAGATTGTTTAGAGAGGACATGACGTGAGATGACAACCCAGAGCAGAGCCCCAAAGAATTCTTCCACGTGGAGGTTTATAGAGAAGTAGGAGAAACCCGGGAGGGAAGGTGTTAAGAAAGTCAAGTGACAGGGACAAGTGCCTTCCAAGGAAAGAGTGACCAACAGTGCTGGGGGCCTCTGAGAATCCATGCAATATGAGGATGGTAGGGAGTCCACTGCATTCAGCTGTGAGGAAGTCAGATCTTAGCGTAGCCCTGGTGGCACTGAAGGGGGAAATCAGCCTGTATAGTGGGTTGAAAAGTCAACGGGAGGTGAGGACGAGACAGCAGGTGCAGACCAGCACTGGAGAACATGGCCATAAAAAGGAGGAGGAGAGAGGGTGGTAGATCACTTGTCACTTCTGATAGGAAGAATTCAGGAGAAGGAGCAGCTAAGTAAGCTCTCTAAGGAGAAGGGGAGAGGTGGCACCCGGGGACTCTTTAAGAAGCAAGTCAAGGAGTGGCTGAGAACCAACTGCCTGGGTTCAAATTCTGTCTCTGCCACTTATTAGCTCTGTAAACTTTGGCAAGTTACATGACATCTTAGAGTCTGTTTCTTCATCTGCAAAATGGGGATAAAATAGTAATTGTCTCAGGGGACTGTTTGAGAAGGTTAAAATATATGAAATATTTAAAGTAGTGCCTGGCACATAATAAGGGCTGTTTAAGTGTTTGCTATTACTATCTTTCAGAGAGAGGTTGGGGGGAGAAGAAGAACAGAATGGGTGCAAAAGAATGTAGGCTTGTAGATTTACTTTGGAGAAAATGAGCCCACTCCCCTCTAATGGCGTCTGTTTTCTCTATGAAGCACGAGGCAGCAGCCGAGTGCATGTGTGTTGGGTGGCCAGTGGGTTGCGGATGGGCAGAGCCAGACAGTTATTCCCTCAGCGTCTCCCTGTCGCATGTAAAGAAGAACAAGCAGGAGAGAGCAGGTTCTCACAGTGACATGAAATTGACTCACTGTGGTACCAGGAAGAGCTGGGGCCACACTCCCTTCCTGCAGATGGGCTGTTGGCAGCTCAGCCCAGGAACCTCTCCTCCCAGCCTTCTGCCCTCCTCCACTCCCTGCTGTGACTTGTCTTCCTGAGCTTTTATGTCATTGGAATGTAGCTTTTCTTTCTGTGGTTAGAGAGTTCTGGTCTTTCCTGCTAATAGCACTTAATGATTGACAGTGCAGCCTTGGCCTCTTGTAATAATTTTTCAGGATCTTATTTACTTGTGACTTCGTGGAAGGGAAAGGTAATAGAAAAACTCCCTTTATACCAGAGGTTCTCAACCTTGGTTGTATATCCGAATAAACTGGAGAGCTTTAAAAAATTCCTGTGCCCAGGCTACATCCCAGATCAACTGAGTCAAAATCTCTGGGGGTAGGAGCCAGACATCAGTAGTTTTTAAATCTCTCCAGGTGATTCCAATGTACAGCAAGCAAAGGAGGCTTCGGTCGCACATGGGTCCCTCTACAGCTAAATGTCTACAACAGAGGGAAACAATTAGCAACTACTTAAGTGCCTCAATTCACATAAGAATTCAGTTACTTATGATTGGTTCAAGATTCTGTCCCTGCTTCTGTGATATAAGATCATGAAGATCATGCATATCTTAATCAAGATTCCATGCACACAGTGTAGCGCTGGGTCCAGGTGCATATTACATAGTACATTGGGGGGTAGGTGTCAAGGGCAGCACACCTGTTTCATGCACCCCAAAGTCTCTTAAAAAAGGGAAAGCATCTCCTTAGCACACATATGAAGCAATGAAACTGCAGAAAGGAACCAATTATTGCATATTCTCAATGCTTTCATTTGTTTATGTCTCTAGCTATGACACATTAACTAGTCAGACTTGTTTTCTTTTTTGTTGATTTGTTTAGGTCAAAGAGACTATATTTCAACCAACTGCCAATCAAACAGGACTGGATAACTTCCAAGCAGCACAGCTACTAACCCATTACTCACATGGACAAAGAGCTGGGACTCCTGAGAAGTTTGCATTGTGGGTCAGCTCTAGCTAAGCCCAACCTAGTCAGCTGAGACTCTCATGAAAACAAAGGTACATGAAAAGGCCTAAGGGCTGGGCAGCTTGAGGACAGGTCTGGCTCAGTCCTACACCTGGAGAAAATGAGAACTGGCCCAAGAAGGCACTAGTAATCAAGTCTGCTGTTTTGTACAAATTCTCTCAGCTGTTTGATCCTCATATCTTATTATTTTCTCAACTATGAAATAAAGCAAAGAGCCTTCATGATTGATGGCTCCTGTCTCAGGAGGCTCAGCCTTCTGTGCAGGCAGGGACCTATGCAATGCGATGTGAGGATTCAAAGAAGATGGTGAGAATTCCACCATCCACTTCCCACTTCCAACCTGCCTTCAATTCTGGTCTACTCTGCTGCCTATAACACCACCATTACTGATAATGTAGGGCTCTGGTGTGCTACTGGTCCCTTTAAAATGCAAATCTACGTCAAGTCCCTTGTGTTTTACTGTGGATATCAATAATCCTCTGGTGGGACTGATACAAGTGTGAGATAACCACACCTTAGGAAAGGATAAAAGGGCCTAAACAGACCAAAACTGAGCTAATATGTAGCCACTAGTTACATTGGCTACTGAACACTTGAAAGGTGTTCAAATGGAGTCCAAATTGAGGTGTGCTGTCAGGATAAAAATACCAGATTTTGAAGATTTAGTTTAAAAGACTCATTGATTTTATAAATTGATTACAAAGATATTTTGGATCTATTAGGCCAAATCAAATGTTATTAAAATCATTTCACCTGTTACTTTTATTGTTTTTAAACGTGGCTACTAGAAAATTTTAAATCACATAATATGGCTTGTACTTGTGGCTCATACCATATTTCCCTTGGTTGGGGCTGGTCAAAGACTAGACTGTTCCATGTGGTCCATTTTGGTGATGATCTAGGCTGGCACTCTCCCCATGGGCCTGGAGTACCACTCCTTTGCTTCTCTAGCCTTCCTCCTGCCTGTTATCTTCCAGACTTTAGCGCTCTTGCTTTGCAAACAAGACAATTCCCCCAGAGAGGTCAAAGGAATTGCCCACGTCCTACAGGGGAGCTCACACGGTCTGGTGGCCATGAGATTTAAAGGGCACTGAGCACAGAAGTTGCCAAGCCCTTGGAAGGTACAGACAAGAAAGAGCACCTGGAAATGAGGCCGGCTGACTCTCACCTAAAGGAGACTAAACAAAAGAGGTCTGAGTGGTACAAGAAGGTTTCTAATCCCAGCCCCTGATGACAAGGAAGTATAGGAGGTGCCTATAAATAAATTGTATTACAAAACCACCAGGAAGTGAGCTAGCTAGCTTGTTAGGGCCCTCTGTTTATTACTTATAAACTTTAGGGAATTTCCAAATCACCAGATTATTAGTTTGGGGAAACAGGAGAACTTTTTCTCTGTGAGAGAGCCTACTCAGAACCCATTGTGTAATTGTTGAAAATAAATAATACTTCATGATAATGGGCTGGAAATGCTCCAACAGTCCTTGACCTAAGCCCCAGGCCCCAGCCCAAAGAGCAGACGCTGGTTCTGTCTTACCCAATCGGGATGATGGCCAGGAAGGAGAGAAAGGAGGAGAGTGCAAAGCAGGTGCCAACAAACTTCTCCATGGTGAGCTGATAGATCTTGTTGTACACCGTGGATGTCACCACCCCGGTCAGAGCCAGGGACAGCTGCAGGATGACAAACACCTTTCCTGTGGAAGGGACCAAGGTTACCAAGGTTACTAAGCTGTCCCTCCATGTTCCCTGAGAGCTGAGTCTCTGGGGGGTTCTCAGGAGACCCCTTCACCCTCCCCAGACTCCCTCTGTCTTCCTGGCTCATTTTACAAGATTCTTGCCTCCACCCAGCTGGCTCTTCCCATGGCCCGTGGATGGTAGTATCTCCCTTTGACTGTGGCTTCTCAGCGGCTGACTTTCCGAGTCTTTCCCACCCTCCTGATCTCACTCTGGATGGACAGCAGTGTATTTCTAGTGTCTTCAAGGCTGCTGCTGGAACTCTCTCCTGTGCCTTCTGCCAGTCCAAACCCTGTGCCTCAAGCCAACTGGCTCTGAAACCGTCCAGAGAGAACCTCTGAGAAATTCCTTTCACTCACCATAAGAGGAGCCCTTGATGAGCTTGGACATTGCCGATCGGATGGTTGTGATGGGGATGAGAGCGAACAGCATGATGGCCCGAGCTGGAAAGGAATCACAGGAGAACACTCCTCACTGTAGCCCAGCCTTGGCCAAAGAGTAAATTAGAATAGAGCAGAGGCCTCCCCTACCCCCTGTCCCACAATCCTATGTGGCCTTGAAGAAATGGTGTCGCTCCTGGCAGACTAGGACCCCCCACCTCCTCCCCCAGCCCCAGGCAGGCTGATTCTCTGCACATTGCTGCAGACCCATCTGCAAGATGCCAAGCACAGTGGTGACAGAGGATGAAGGGTGTCTTTATTGGTAGAGTTAAGTTGTTTCTAGGGAAGTGGAGCTGATGTCACTCAGAACTCCTTGCCTCCCGGGAGAGAGGTGTCTGTGCTCGCCGTTCATCGTCACCTCTGGGAGATGGTCGCAGGAGCTTTGGCAGAGTGTGTGCCACTAACACACCAGCCACACACCCCTCCTTCCCTCAAGCCCTGTTCATTATCCCTTGGCGGGTGTGTGTGGGGTGGGGGGAGGGAAGGGGAGGGAGGACTCTGGCTCTTGCACACGGCCTGTTGAACTGGGAGCTGGCTAAAGGTCATCTTGCCATTTTGTGAGGGGTTTTTCTGAGTTGTGTGACCTCTGCCAAAGGATGGTCTCTGGGAACCATCTTCAGTTGTTCGAATATGTTAGCCACTAACCAGCCACGTGACTATTTAAATTAATTTAAATGAAAATAGTATGAAAAATTCTGTTCTTTAAGTTGCACTGGCCACATTTCAAGGGCTTCATCGCCACACGTGGCTAATGGCTAGTGTATTAGGCAGAACAGATACAGAACATTTCTATCATTGTAGAGAGGTCTGTTGGAGCATGGCCAGAGCGCTCGGCTTGCAGTTGCCTTTGTCCTCAGATAGGAACTTCATTCTGCTTCCTTGAGGGAATGAATGTATTACATTGGTTGTGGAAGGCATTTATGGAGAATTTTTCTCTCTTTATAAAAAGCTTGTGCTTGACCCAAAATGATTGAAATGATTTTAATTAAAGGACTTTTTCAGCTGGATTACTTAATGTTTTATCCCTTTAAAACTGGGGAGAAGAAACTCAACCCCATCTCCTCCACTCGAGGGCATCCCGAAGGCTCTCCTGCTGACTCCAGGCACCACTGACCAGCCCTCCCTTGACTTCCTAGAGCTATGGGCCCCACTCTGGTAACATTTCAGGGGCCACACAAGTAACAATACCGACAAACTCAAGTGCACATAATCCTGTCTCCCTTGTGTCTCCTAGATAGCAGGTATAATCTCCGGTGCTGAGCTGGGACACCTAGACCACAGCATCCCTGGGGTCAGCCCCATGACTTGGGGGATGTGCAGTGTCCTTGTCCTGCCTCCCCAAGAATGCCAGACTCACCAAGGTAGAACATGTATGTCTCTTTCACAAAAGCCAAGAGGAGGGCTCCAGACGCAAAGGAGACCATTCCAATCATGATCATGGTGGTGTCCTGGAAGTAACGGGAGAAGACCAGGACGCCCAGGAAGCTGGTGATGAAGATGGTGTACCCTGAAGCCATACCGTAGCCCACCTGCACTTGGTTCCAACTCAGAGGCTCCCTCAGCACAAAAAGGGGCAGCATGTCCACCGTGCCCACCACTGCCAGGTCATATATGATGGCACCCACAAAGAGCAGGGCAATAATGGTTTTCTTTGGCTTTGCTTTTGTAGGAGATGAAGGGTGCCTCACCACACGCTGCTTGTCTGTCGGATCAGGATCCAGGGTGTTATAGGTGCTGACTGTGGCAGACACCATATCCACAGCCTTGCTGGGCTTGGCCTTGGACTCAGGGACCTTCAGCACCAAGAGGCTGTAGAAAAGGGCACAGATAGCACAGCTCACGCTGAAGGCGGTCAGCACCAGGCCCTGGCTGGAGTGCCCGACTATCTGCTTGAAGAGGTGCCCAGACATCATGCTCCCGCAGAAGCCCGCCAAGCCCAGGATCAAGTCGATCACGATGAGGCGCAGGGAGCGGCGGCCCTCCGAGGAGCCGAGGGATCCCAGGGCCATGACCCCCGACCAGAACGCCGAGAAGCCACCGCACAGCCCGTTCAGCGCCGCCGCCCCGTAGAGCATCTCCACGGGCCAGTCCAGCAGCACCTTGAGCAGCAGCGCGAGGCGGCATAGCATGAAGCCCAACAGAGGCATGCAGATGGAGATCTTGCGGTGGTAGCGGTCACTGAGCCAGCCCAGCCCATAGGCCGACAGCAGGGGTGTCAGGCCTATCACAAGGTTGTAGATGATGTAGAAGTTGGAGATGGCTCTCTGCTGTTGGTTCTCTAGAGACCCCCGGGGCGATGGGCTGGCGCTGTCGTTGGAAAAAAACCCGATTCCGAAGGACGCCTTCACCACGAGGAGCAGCCCCGCGTCATAGAGGGAGGTGGCCATTTGGGTGGAGACCACCACGGGCTCGATCCAGGTCCACACCTGGGGGTGAGACAGGGCGCCCCTGCACGGGCAGATAGTACCCGGGCCCATGTGGTCTCTCTGATGGGGGATGGAGGGAGGGGCTTGCCCGCTGCTGCTGCCGCAGCTGCTCCTGAGGGCGGGGGCGCAGGCCGGGTGCGCGCTGGGAAACCTGCGAGCCGAGCTGAGCCAGGCGCAGAGCGCAAGTGACAGCCGCCAGCCGGGAGGCAGAGTGACCTCCGGGACCGAGGCCACGCCTGCCCGGACCAAAAAGGGCCACGCTCCGCCCCCGGCGGCGGAGCAGGACTAGCGGCGGCCCAGGGAAGCGAGGCGCGGGGGAGCGCGCGGCGAGTCTGGAGTCTGGCTGCGCCCCCGCGTCACGCTGCTCCGGGCAGCGCGGCCGCCTGAAGGGCCGATTTCCGCACGGCCAGGCGTGCCTGGACCTCCCGCAGGTCGCTGGGCACCTTCCCCTGGGACTTGGCCTGGCCTGAGACAGTCCCGCCCCGCCAAGGCAGGGGGCAAAATTCTGTACCTGGAAGGCAGTTTGGGGCAAGCAGTGAGGTGCCTGGGATCAGTGGGTTGGCGGCGGGGTGGGGGGGCGGTGAGGTTTTATTTTGGGGTTTAAAAGTGACGGGGACCTATGTGCTGTGGGGAGCTGGGTAGCAGAGACTTTGAGAGAAATTTAAAAAACTCAGGAGTCCTAGTATCTCTTTGAGGTGCTGATTTCAATTCTTTTGGATAAAGACCCCCGCAGTGGGATTGCTAGATCATAGTGCTGCTGTTATTTTTTTGAGGAAACTTCGTTGTTTTCCATAGAAGCTGCCCCATTTTCCTTTCACAGCAGCAGTGTGCAAGGGTTCCAATGTCTCACATCCTCACCAACACTTATCTATTCTGATAAATAGCCATCTTGACAGGTGTGGGGTGATACCTCACTGTGGTTTTGAATTGCATTTCCCTGATGATTACCTTATTTTTTCATATGCTTCTTGGCCATTTGTATATCTTCTTTGGAGAAATGTCTGTCCAAGTCCTTAGCGCATGTTTGTTTTACAACTGAATTGTAGGAATTCTTATATATGTTGGAGATTAACTCCCTTTCAGAGATATGATGTGCAATATTTTCTCCCACTCTGTAGGTTGCCTTTTCACTCTGTTTTTTTTTTTCTTTTGCAGTGCAGAAGCTTTTTAGTTTGATGTAGTCCCACTTGTTTATTTTTAGGTTCTTTTTTTTTAATATATAAATTTATTTTTGGCTGCATTGGGTCTTTGTTGCTGCACATGGGCTTTCTCTAGTTGTGGCGAGCAGGGGCTACTTTTCATTGCAGTGCACGGCCTTCTCATTGCGGTGGCTTCTCTTGTTGCAGAGCATGGGCTCTAGGCATGCGGGCTTCAGTAGTTGTGGCGCACAGGCTTCAGTAGTTGTGGCACGCGGGCTCAGTAGTTGTGGCTTGTGGGCTCTAGAGCACAGGCTCAGTAGTTGTGGCACAGGGGCTTAGTTGCTCCACAGCATGTGGGATCTTCCCGGACCAGGGCTCGAACCCATGTCCCCTGCATTGGCAGGTGGATTCTTAACCACTGCACCACCAGGGAAGTCCTATTTTTAGGTTCTTGAAGAGAGATTAGTACTCCTGTGTTCGTTGCAGCACTATTCACAGTAGCCAAGTTGTGGAAGCAACCTAAATGTCCACTGATGGATGAATGGAAAAAGAACATGTGGTATATAAATACAACTGAACATTATTCAGCCTTTAAAAGGAAGGAAATCCTGAGATTTGTGTCAACATGGATCAACCTTGAGGACATTATGCTAAGTGAAATAAACCTGTTGTAGAAAGACAAATGCTACATGATTTCCCATATGAGGTATCTAAAATTGTCAGATTCATAGAGTGGAATGGTGGTTGCCAAGGATTGGGGGCGGAGGGAGGGAGAAATGGGGAATTACTAGTCAAGTAGCATAAAGTTTCAGTCAAGCTAAATGAAGAAGCTCCAGAGATCTGCTGTACAACATTGAATTTACAGTCAGTAACACTATATACACTTAAAAATTTGTTAAGAGGGAAGCTCTCATGTTAAGTGTTCTTACCACAATTAAACAACAGCAGCAACAAAAAACAAACAAAAACCCCAAACAAAACCCTCAGGAGCAGCTAGGCTCAGCCCTTCCTCCAAGACAGAGGCCTCTTGGAGAAGAGTCCTTCTTTGAGCACCTAAATTAAAGGGCCAGGAGCCAGCACAGGACCCAAGCCAGTGTGGGTCCCAGCCTGGAGGCTTTGTCCTTAAACCAAAGCGCCAAGGGAGAGAGAGGGAGGTCCTGCCAGCCCTGTGTGTCCCTGCAGATGCTAAAATTGGACTCTTGCAGGGAGTAGATCCCACAAGAACAGTCACCAGGATCATTTGCTGCTGAATAAAGTCCCCAGGACCCTTTCTATTTCTTTGCAGTTATTCTTCTGTCTCATGGGCTCACTGCCTTGGACTAGGTGGAGACTGGTTTCCCTGGCTGGCTTGCTTCCTCCTTAAGTACACACTCCTGCAGAGAGGACCTTCTTCTGACTTGAGTCTCCCTTGTATGACTTTAGGTTCCTGCTCGCCAGGGCTGCCGTGCCTGTGTCAGGGTCCATCAGACAGGGAGAGAGGTGGAGCATTTGTTTTGACTTTCCATTGGGGTGGGGAGCAGGGGAGAGAGAAAAGAGGCATGGGGAAGTGAGACTCGGGTCTGCCGGTGAGAACAGGAACCCCCGTGTCAGTGTGATCAGAGGAACTTTAGAAGAATAGGAAGGTCTAATAGGGCTCTAAACAGCTTGCTGTCTCATGTGTGTATATGAATCCTTCCTGAGACCTCACCCTACCTCCTTGGTTCTTTAGAAAAGTCTACTCATGAATGTTTTGTGTAAGTGGGATTTTTTATTTTCTTGGAAGCCGGTGAAGAATCTGTGATTCATGTCTGGATTGATGTAACTCTGGGCCGAGATCATGAGCAAGCAGAAGGAGAGGAGACCACAAGAACACCAGTCTCCCAGGGACTTGCTGAAATCTGACGGCCTTGGGAATGTCCCAGGCTGTGGACTTGGGTGGTTAAGCCATCTGACCCATATCCTGAGGGCCAGGGAGAACCTCGCTGCTGATGCAGGCTGCACTGATGGGAAAGGTGTTCTTCTCTATTGTTGATATTTTAGGGGCTGAGGTGAGCCTTTTCCCAAGACATTACAAGTGAAGGAAAGAAGATGCCCTCCAAGACATAAATATATAATGAACAAAGCAAAGATGTACAAACTCATCCTAGGAGACAGAGATAAACCTTGTCAGTGACCATCCAAGAACTTTCTTTCTAGGGTTTCCCAATGGCTGGTCCATCGCTACATGCAGGGGCCACCCCAAGTTCCCTTGCCTGAGCACAAGCAATCTTCTAGTTGTGATTTTACTTCCCAATAGAGCTGAGCACAGGAAGAAAATGTGCCAGTTACGTGAATACTCCAAATAATTTCTCATGGTAAGTTAATACATTGGCATTCTGATTTCTCTGCCTTTCTAATTTGGTTAATGTGGGCCTCTGTCTGGGAAATGACTTCCCTCTCCGAGTGCTGATGAAGTTTTTTATTCTGTCAGGCTGAGAGCTAGGCCTCATTTATAATAAGTCATCAAAATAATGAATGCCACCCATGGATCTTCTTGGGAAATTGTTTCATTGGCTACTCCCCCTCAGGGTGGCACCCTAACATTGCCCAATTTTATAGATGAGGAAACAGACTTAGGGTGGCTAAATCATTTGCATGAGGTCACACAGAGCCAGAATTCAAATCTTGGTTTGTGTGACTTCAGAGTCCATGCTATTTTCACAATGCTCCATTTCTGACATAATTGAAGAGAGACATTTTCAAAATGCATTTGTGTGTTCAAAACTTTGTCAAATACTGTGAGCCTATTCCTAAGGTGTTTTCAAACTGAGTGATTCATTTGTTCGTTCATCATCCATTCATCTACCATCCATCCATCCATCATTTACAAGCATTTTTTGAGTATCAGGCTCACTACTTGGTACCCGGGACACAAAATCCTTTGCCCTCAAGGATCTTTCAAGTCTGAAGACTTATCAAGAGGCACTGTACAAACACTCCAAGTTCTGTTTTACACCTGTAGTCACTGACACCAGGCCATGCCTCCTCTTTCAAAGATTCTGGCTTTAATGGGATTCCTGTCTACCCCAAGCTCTGCTCCCAATATGAATGGCCTCATAAACAACCTGCGCAACACTGTAGAAGAAGTAAGACATCTGTTTTTACTGGCCAGGATACATTGATTCTTTTTCTGGTAAGAACACCCTATTTTTGCTCTGATGAACCATCTTCCAAGTGGAAATGAGACTCAGGTCTGGCCAATCACAGCACTGAGTGCCTGTGATGACAGTGATTGGTTTGGAGATGGAAATGTGACCCAAATTTGAACCAGTAAGAATGAGGCCCAGGACTCTGACTTAAATAGTTAGGGAGGAGACACTTATTCTTCTCTGCTCATCATAGACTGGTGAGGATGAAAGCCTGGAGTTACTGGCAGCCGTTTTGCTCCCCCTAGAGCAGAGCTTGCCTGAGATTGGAGCCCATATAGAGGACAGCAGAGCTGAAAGATGGAGAGTCAGATCCTGATCACATCCTACAAGCTCTGCCTGAAGCTGAATTACCTCTTCACATTTTTGTTTCTTTTTTTTTTAACATCCTTATTGGAGTATAATTGCTTTATAATGGTGTGTTAGTTTCAGCTGTATAACAAAGTGAGTCAGCTATACATATACATATATCCCCATATCCCCTCCCTCTTGTGTCTCCTTCCCACCCTCCCTATCCCACCCCTCTAGGTGGTCACAAAGCACCGAGCTGATCTCCCTGTGAGATGCAGCTGCTTCCCACTAGCTATCTGTTTCACATTTGGTAGTGTATATAGGTCAATGCTATTCTCTCACTTCGTCCCAGCTTACCCTTTCCCCTCCCCGTGTCCTCAAGTTCATTCTCTACATCTGCATCTTTATTCCTGTCCTGCCCCTAGGTTCTTCAGAACCTTTTTTTTTTTTTTTTGGATTCCATATATGTGTGTTAGCATACAGTATTAGTTTTTCTCTTTCTGACTTACTTCACTCTGTGTGACAGATTCTAGGTCCATCCACCTCACTACAGGTCCATCCACCTCACTACAAATAACTCAATTTCATTTCCTTTTTATGGCTGAGTAATATTCCATTGAATGTATGTGCCACATCTTCTTTATCCATTCATCTGTCGATGGACACTTAGGGTGCTTCCACATCCTGGCTATTGTAAACAGTGCTGCAATGAATATTGTGGTACATGACTCTTTTTGAATTATGGTTTTCTCAGGGTATATGCCCAGTAGTGGGATTGCTGGGTCTTACGGCAGTTCTGTTTTTAGTTTTTTAAGGAACCTCCATACTGTTCTCCATAGAGGCTGTATCAATTTACATTCCCACCAACAGTGCAAGAGGGTTCCCTTTTCTCCACACCCCCTCCAGCATTTATTGTTTGTAGATTTTTGATGATGGCCATTCTGACAAGTGTGAGGCAATACCTCATTGTAGTTTTGATTTGCATTTCTCTAATGATTAGTGATGTTGAGCATCCTTTCACATGTTTGTTGGCAATCTGTATATCTTCTTTGGAGAAATGTCTATTTAGGTCTTCTGCCCATTTTTGGATTGGGTTGTTTGTGTTTTTCATATTGAGCTGCATGAGCTGCTTGTATATGTTGGAGATTAATCCTTTGTCAGTTGCTTCATTTGCAAATATTTTTTCCCATTCTGAGGGTTGTCTTTTGGTCTTGTTTATGGTTTCCTTTGCTGTGCAAAAGCTTTTAAGTTTCATTAGGTCCCATTTGTTTATTATTGTTTTTATTTCCATTTCTCTAGGAGGTGGGTCAAATAGGATCTTGCTGTGATTTATGTCATAGAGTGTTCTGCCTGTGTTTTTCTCTAAGAGTTTTATAGTGTCTGGCCTTACATTTAGGTCTTTAATCCATTTTGAGTCTATTTTTGTGTACGGTGTTAGGAAGTGTTCTAATTTCATTCTTTTACTTGTAGCTGTCCAGTTTTCCCAGCACCACTTACTGAAGAGGCCTTCTTTTCTCCATTGTATTTTCTTGCCTCCTTTATCAAAACTAAGGTGACCTTATGTTTGTGGGTTTATCTCTGGGCTTTCTATTCTGTTCTATTGATCTATATTTCTGTTTTTGTGCCAGTACCATACTGTCTTGAATACTGTAGCTCTGTAGTATAGTCTGAAGTCAGGGAACCTGATTGCTCTGCTCTGTTTTTCCTTCTCAAGATTGCTTTGCTATTTGGGGTCTTTTGTGTTTCCATACAAATTGTGAAATTTTTGTTCTAGTTCTGTAGTAGTTCAAACTACCAAAAATGCCATTGGTAGTTTGATAGGGATTGTATTGAATCTGTAGATTTCTTTGGGTAGTATACTCATTTTCACAATGCTGCTTCTTAACAAAAACTTCTGTATTCCTCTTTCCCAATCCCAGTTTGATTTAGGTTTTCCATCAATTGCAAGTGAAAGAGATTTGATGGAGTCAAACCCAAGGCCTCTAATCTCTAGTGAGCTCCACACTTCTTCAGCCACAAACTACCTTGGATCCTGGATCTGATCATCAACTGTAGCTGTGCCACCTCCAGAGTCACTAATTCAAATACCCGACTCTGACTACAGCTTCCTCTCCTGTGTTGCTTGTTCAGCTACTTCTACTTCAATGTTTCTTTGATCTTATCAGGATGCACACACCCCTACACTAATGTATGATTTTTCCAAATCATTCCAAATCGATGTATGATTTTTCCTTTCTTCTCTTCCTCTGCTATCTACCTCTATCTATCTAACTTAGAGAGCAGAGGTACATCATTTTGGAAACACCCTTTTCAATAGATCAAACTCTCTGGTTCTTTTATCTTTGCATGCCAACCTTGGATAAACCCAGTTATCTGCTGGCATTCAAGTAGCTGAGGACTAGATGGGGGGAAGTCTCACAGTAAGTCAGATTTTAACTATAAATTTACAGACTCCAATCTCAAATGAGCCCTCTAAACTACCCAGCAGTCCTATGCTGTTTCTCCAGTCAAGTCTCACTCTTTCATGCTCCAAAATTACAAGTTCAGAATTTTGCATTCCTTTCAACCTTTCAGACTCTTCTACTGTTTTCTATTTTACTTCCAGCCAGTCCCTTCAAACTTTTAAACTCTACTATTTTCTATTTTATTTTCAGCCCTATCGTGTCACTAAAATGGATTTTCTGAGGTCAGTGATTCCATGTCATTAAATCTCCTGGACATTTTCAGTCCTTATCCTACTTGACTCTGAGCAACCTTTGAGAGTTTTAGCCTCTTTCTTAAATCTTTGAGAGTTTATTCTCTTGCTTCAGTAATACCACACCTTCCTGGTATATCTCCTTTCTCTTTGACCACTCTTCCCTTTCACCTTTGGAGACTCAAACTCTAACCAGTCTTTTTTTAAAAAAATTATTTATTTTTGGCTGCGTTGGGTCTTTGTTGCTGCACACGGGTTTTCTCTAGTTGAGGTGAGCAGGGACTACTCTTCGTTGCGGTGCATGGGCCTCTCACTGCAGTGACTTGTTGCGGAGCATGGGCTCTAGGTGCATGGGCTTCAGTAGTTGTGGCATGCGGGCTCAGTAGTTGTGGTGCACAGGCTTAGTTGCTCCGTGGGATCTTCCCAGACCAGGGCTCAAACCCATGTCCCCTGCATTGGCAGGTGGATTCTTAACCATTGCACCATGAGGGAAGACCTAACCAGTCTTTAAAGTTAAAATTGCTTGTAAATTGGTGCAGCCAATGTGGAAAACAGTATGGAGGTTCCTCAGAAAACTAAAAATAGAATTACCATATAACCCAGCAATCCCACTTCTGGGCATATATCCAGGCAAAACTATAATTCAAAAAGATACATGCACGCCTATGTTCATAGCAGCACTATTCACAATACCCAAGACATGAAAACAACCTAAATGTCCTTCGACAGATGAATGGATAAAGAAGACATATATACAATGGAGTACTACCCAGCCATAAAAAAGAATGAAATAATGACATTTGCAGCAACATTTGCAGCACCTAGAGATTATCATAGTAAGTGAAGTAAGTCAGAAAGAGAAAGAAAAATACCATATGATATCACTTATATGTGGAATCTAAAATATAACACAAATGAACCTATCTATGAAACAGAAACAGAATCACAGACATAGAGAACAGACTGGTGGTTGCCAAGGGGGAGGGAGGTGGGGGAGGGAAGAACTGGGAGTTTGGGATTAGCAAATGTAAACTATTACATATAGAATGGATAAACAACAAGGTCCAACTGTATAGCACAGAGAACTATATTCAATATCCTATGATAAACCATAATGGAAAAGAATATAAGAATGTAACATTAAAATTCCTTGCTAGCTCAGTCATAGGCTTTCTTCTCAGTCTCTTCTCTAAACAATCTCACCTACACATATAGCTTTAAGTACCATTTATATATAGATGACTCATTGTTATGTCTCCAATCCAGACCCTTTTGAGCTCCAGACCCACATATCAACTACCTACTTGATATCTTTCCAACGTGTGCAAGTCCATACTCATAGTCTCCTTTCCCCACCCCCATTATAGTGGGGGTGGGGAAAGGAGACTACCATCCATTCATCCAGATATATAAGCTAGAAAGGTATCCTTGATATCTTTCTCTCTTGCCTTATTTATACAATTCTTTACCAAATCATCTTTACTTAACCTCTTAAATATCTCTGGAATCCATCTAGTTTTTTCCATTTTCATATTAGCACCCTAGTTCAAAGTATCATTATCTCTTGCTTGACCTACACCATCAACTACTAATTGGTTCATCTTTATCTATTTTCATTCTTCTCCAGGAATGAAATCAGATTTCTCTCTTCAAGATACACATCCTATTCTAAAGCCAAATCCTCTTACCATGGTCCGCCAGCCTTGCATAGTCTGGTGATTACCTTCCTTTACACGTTCATCTCGTACCATGCTCCTTGTTGTCTCTACTCCAGCCATACTGGCTTTCTATTTCTCAAATGTTCTTTGTGCTCTTCCTACGACAGGCCTTTGCACATACTATTGCTTCTCTCTAGAACCTGTTAAAATCCTATTTTTGCCCAGTTAACACTGAATTATTATTTGGGTCTCAGCTCAAGTGCCATTTCCTCAGGAAAGTATTCCCTGACTTTCCTGGCTACCACTCCACCCTACCCCCATTAAAGTGTCCCTCAGTGCCATGTAACTCCTCTTCTTGTCACAGTTGCAATTTTCACATTTGTTTTGGTGATAAATTTGTTTCATGTCTCTTGGTGCCATGGGACTGCAAAAATCAATGAGGGCTGAGACCGTATTTTCGTTGCCAAAGCCCCAGAGCCTGATATATTGTCTGGCACCTAGCAGGCATGCAATCAGTATTTGTTAAGTAAGTGAATAAAGATATTACATTCCCATTGTCTGGGAAACCCATGGGTTTAGATTTGAGAGACAGAGAATTTAAATAGTCATTATTTAGACCAGTCTTATAAAGAACTTGAGGCCCCAAACCCACAGTTAGTAAGTCCTAATCTTCTAATTCTGTGACTCACACCTTCCATTGTGTCACTCTCCCTCCCATCCAGCAGTGGTGATGGGTTACACTAAACCAAACCCTCTGACATCTTAGCATATATTTGTAGCAGAGTAGCATGTGACCACGGGGCTAAGTTTGACTCACTGGTACCTTTGGGATGAGACTCTTAGCCTCATCAGCACTATACTTTGGACAGGCTGTAGATTTTATTTAGTGGTGACAAAGGTGAACTCAGAATCCCGCTATTCCTGCAAGCCCTGCTTAAAGTTTGCAGTCAGTGGAGCTGGATGTAGAGGCAGGAGCTACAGCCTATATTTCCAGTCTCATCACCTTCTGGCAGCCCCTACCTAACATACCAAGAAACTTTTTTGGCAAAGGGGCCTTTGGGATCATATTAATGTCAGCTAAGAACCTTGTTGCTTCTCCTTGGTCAGGATATAGCAACCCTTAAAACACACACACACACACACACACACACACACACACACACACACACACACACACACCTGTGCTTCTCTGTCTCAGTCAAAAGTTAATGTCACCATTCCCTCCACTCAGGTGCTTCACCATAGGGATTCTCTAGGGGGAAAGATCCCTATCTTTCAGGAGCTGACAGAGACTTGAAGCTCCCTAATTTAGGGAGTGGAGTTCTAAGCTACAGTCCTTACCCAACACATGCTTAGCCACCTCAAAGTGAAAAATCTCCACAATGTTACCAAAAAATTAAGAAATTAAAATAAAGTACCTGTTCCTGTTCCTGATTAAAGAAGCTTTGTCTCAAAATACCATCCTGCATAATTCAGTAAGGAGAGGAGACAAGGAAAAATAAAAAAGTAGGCAGCTTTCCTGCTATTTTAAAACTGAAATATATGTATATATGAGTCACCCTGACTCATTATTTTCTTGTCTGCACTATCATTTTTAGGAGTCAGATTTTTCTTTGTGAAACAGAAAAAGCAGATCTTGGAGAGACATGAGTGGCATAGGCCTGGAAACACCTCTGTAACGAGTTAAATCAAGTTAGGACATGATCACTTTCTGATTTCAGAGAGTGAAAGTGTCAGAGAAACACAAACGCTATGAAAAAGGCTGAAACTAGTCCAGAGGAAGAAAAGAAACAATCAAGGGCATTTCCCACATGTAGATATTGCCAAACTTTTAGAATCACAGTAGGGCTGAGGAGAAAATAAAACCCATCTGCATCCCCTTTCAGAAATCGAGTTAGGGCTTCCCTGGTGGCGCAGTGGTTGAGAATCTGCCTGCCTGCCAATGCAGGAGACACAGGTTCGAGCCCTGGTCTGGGAAGATCCCATATGCTGCAGAGCAACTAGGCCGATGAGCCACAACTACTGAGCCTGCACGTCTGGAGCTTGTGCTCCACAACGAGAGGTCGCGACAGTGAGAGGCCCACGCACCGCGATGAAGAGCGGCCCCCGCTCGCCGCAACTAGAGAAAGCACACGCACAGAAACGGAGACCCAACACAGCCAAAAATAAATAAATAAATAAATAAAATTTTTTTAAAAATTGGATAATTCACCTTTCTCTTTATAAAAAAAGAGAAAGAAATCGAGTTAACGTTTTGAAGATTTAGGTTGTGTCATCATAGATCTGGGTTAGAATTTATTCCACATCACTACCCTTTAATAACAGTGCCATCTCCTTTTTCGACCAGCTTATGTTTTGGGACTCCTCTGTTCATGGATTTCACCTTCAATCTGACTATCTGCTCAACATTTTCCAAAAGTTCCTTGATGGTTCTGGTTCACTCATGGCACCTATTCTGATTGCCTTTGACTCAATGGAGTTATACTTATATTCCCTCTGCATTCAATAATATTTTGAGAAGAAGGAGAGGTAATGCATATATCCACCCCCTATCTTGAGATAAAAGCCATAGACTATCTTCAAGTGTCAAGGCTCTTGTATAAGAGATAGCTTGTGGCTCCTTTGATATAAACTCATATTTGTGATTATAAGACCTAACTCCTGAATCCAGAAATTAAATGAATATAGGATTAGTGAGATCTACTGCAGTGATACTTAGTGCATGTAAAATTGTGTCCTTTTGGCTAATCACTTAAAATATACAAAATATATTCTGTTGATTATGGTAAAAATTCTTATCATGATTTTTTATAAAATTTGTTAGATGGTGAGATAAAAGTATAAAAAATGTGTTTTGATTGAAGCATTTAGTCCATTTACATTTAGAGTAATTATTGATATGTATGTTCTTATTGCCGTTTTGTTAATTGTTTGGGGTTTGTTTTTGCAGGTTTTTTTGTTCCTTTCTTTTCTCCTGTGATTTAATGATTATCTTTTAATTTTTTTTTTTAATTTTTACTTTTAGGCTGTGTTGGGTCTTTGCTGCTGCACACAAGCTTTCTTTAGTTGCGGTGAGCAGGGGCTACTCTTCGTTGAGGTGTGTGGGCTTCTCATTGCAGTAGCTTCTTTTGTTGTGGAACACGGGCTCTAGGTGCACAGTCTTCAGTAGTGGCAGCTCGTGGGCTCAGTAGTTGCAGCGCACAGGCTCTAGGACACACAGGCTTCGGTAGTTGTGGCGTACAGGCTCAGAAGTTACGGCTCACAGGCTTAGTTGCTCCATGGCATGTGGGATGTTCCTGGACCAGGGATTGAACCAGCATCCCCTGCATTGGCAGGCAGATTCTTAACCACTGCACCACCAGGGAAGCCCCTTGATTATCTTTAGTGCTATATTTGGATTCATTTCTCTTTTTTGTGTGTATCTACTATAGATTTTTGGTTTGAGGTTACTATGAGGTTTTAATATAGCAGTCTATATATTGTTTTAAGTTGCTGATCTCTTTATTTTTTGCCTAATGACTTCATTATTTTTTTAACATCTTTATTGGAGTATAATTGCTTGACAATGGTGTGTTAGTTTCTGCTTTGCAACAAAGTGAATCAGCTATACATATACATATATCCCCATATCCCCTCCCTCTTGTGTCTCTCTCCCACCCTCCCTATCCCACCCCTCTAGGTGGTCACAAAGCACTGAGCTAATCTCCCTGTGTTATGCGGCTGCTTCCCACTAGCTGTCTATTTTACATTTGGTAGTGTATATATGTCCATGCCACTCTCTCAATTCATCCCAGCTTATCCTTCCCCCCATCTGTGTCCTCAAGTCCATTCTCTATGTCTGCGTCTTTATTCCTGTCCTGCCCCTAGGTTCTTCAGAAACTTTTTTTTGATTCCATATATATGTGTTAGCATACGGTATTTGTTTTTCTCTTTCTGACTTACTTCAACTCTGTATGACAGACTCTAGGTCCATCCACCTCACTACAAGTAACTCAATTTTGTTTATTTTTATGGCTGAGTAACATTCCATTGAATATATGTGCCACATCTTCTTTATCCATTCATCTGTCAATAGACACGTAGGTTGCTTCCATGACCTGGCTATTGTAAATAGAGCTGCAATAAACATTGTGGTACATGACTTTTTTTTTTTTTTTTTTTTTTTGCAGTACATGGGCCTCTCACCACCATGGCCTCTCCCGCTGCGGAGCATAGGCTCCGGATGCGCAGGCTCAGTGGCCATGGCCCACGGGCCCAGCTGCTCTGCAGCATGTGGGATCCTCCTGGACTGGGGCATGAACACGTGTTCCCCACATCAGCAGGCGGACCCCCAACCACTGCGCCACCAGGGAAGCCCCATGACTCTTTTTGAATTATTGTTTTCTCAGGGTATATGCCCAGTAGTGGGATTGCTGGGTCATATGGTAGTTCTGTTTTTAGTTTTTTAAGGAACCTCCATACTGTTCTCCATAGTGGCTGTATCAATTTACATTCCCACCAGCAGTGCAAGAGGGTTCCCTTTTCTCCACACCCTCTCCAACATTTATTGTTTGTAGATTTTTTGATGATGTCCATTCTGATTGGTGTGAGGTGATACCTCATTGTAGTTTTGATTTGCATTTCTCTAATGATTAGTGATGTTGAGCATTCTTTCATGTGTTTGTTGGCAATCTGTATATCTTCTTTGGAGAAATGTCTATTTAGGTCTTCTGCCCATTTTTGGATTGGGTTGTTTGTTTGTTTGTTTTGATATTGAGCTGCATGAGCTGCTTGTAAATTTTGGAGATTAATCCTTTGTCAGTTGCTTCATTTGCAAATATTTTCTCCCATTCTGAGGGTTGTCTTTCTGTCTTTTTTATGGTTTCCTTTGCTGTGCAAAAGCTTTTCAGTTTCCTTAGGTCCCATTTGTTTATTTTTGTTTTTATTTCCATTTCTCTAGGAGGTGGGTATTTGCTGATCTCTTAATTTTAAATACATTTTCAAAACCCTGCATTTGTACTCTCCTCCCCTCACGATTACTATTTCTGATATCATTGTACATCTAATTGTTTTGTGTATCCCTTAACTGCTTATTGTGGATATAGATGATTTTAGTACTTTCATCTTTTAACCTCCCTACTAGCTTTGTGCGTGGATGATTTTCTACCTTTACTGTATGTTTGCCTTTACTGGTAAGCTATTTCATAATTTTCTCGTTTCTAGTTGCAGCCTTTTCTTTTTTTTTTTTTTTCTTCCCAGTATGCGGGCCTCTCACCACTGTGGCCTCTCCCGTTGCGGAGCACAGGCTCCGGACTCACAGGCTCAGCGGCCAAGGCTCACAGGCCCAGCCGCTCTGCAGCATGTGGGATCTTCCTGGACCAGGGCACAAACCCGTGTCCCCTGCATTGGCAGGCGGACTCTCAACCACTGCGCCACCAGGGAAGCCCAAAACTGTAAGAACATTTTTTGACATTTTTCCTTCTTTTTTTGCCTTTTCTTTTTTGCTTAGAGAAGTTCCTTTAACTTTTGTTGTAAAGCTGGTTTGGTGGTGCCAAACTCTTTTAGCTTTTGCTTGTCTGTAAAGCTTTTGATCTCTCCATCAAATCTGAATGAGAGCCTTACTTAGTAGAGTATTCTTGGTTGTAGGTTTTTTCCTTTCATCACTTTGAATATATCATGCCACTCCCCTTTGGCCTGCAGAGTTTCTGCTGAAAAGTCAGCTGATAGCCTTAGGGGAGTTCCCTTGTATGTTATTTGTTGGTTTTCCCTGCTGCTTTTAATATTCTCTTTAATTTTTTGCAATTTTAGTTGCAACGTGTCTTGGTGTGTTCCTCTTTGAGTTAATCCTGTATGGGACTCTGCACTTCCTGGACTTGGATGTCTGTCTCCTTTTCCAGGTTAGGGAAGTTTTCAGCTACTGTGTCTTCAAATATGTTCTCAGCTCCTTTCTGTCTCTTCTCCTCCTTGGAACCCCTATAATGCGAGTATTACTGCACTTGATGTTGTCCCAGAGTTCTCTCAAACTGTCTTCATTTCTTTTTATTCTTTTTTCTATTCAGCAGCAATGATTTCCACTACTCTGTCTTCCAGCTTGCTGTTCCATTCCTCTATCATTTAGTCTACTGTTGATGCCTTCTAATGTATTTTTCACTTCAGTTACTGTATTCTTCATATGTTTGGTTTTTCTTTATATTTTCAAACTCTTTGTTAAAAACTAATATCTCTCTCTGTGTATCCATTTTTCTGAATACTTTGGTCATCTTTACAATCACCACCCTGAACTCTTTCTCAGGTAGGTTGCCTATCTCCACTTAGCTGTTCTTCTGGGGTTTTATCTGGCTCCTTTGTCTGTACTATGTTCCTCTGTTGCCTCACTTTGTCTAAGTTGCTGTTTGTATTTTTATGTATCTGGTAGGTTGGTTATGTTTCCCAACCTTGGAGAAGTGGCCTTTTGTAGGAAACGTCCCATGCGTCCCAGCAGTGCACTCACCTCTCATCACCCAAGCTATATGCATTAGGAGTTCTCCCTATGAGGGCTGTGTGGATCCTTCTGTGGTGGTGGGCTACATGGACATTCCTGGTTGGCCCCTGGTCTGATTGGTTGCCAGGCCCTGCCTTGCACAGAGGCTGCTGGCCACTGGTTGTCAGGACCAGGTCACAAGGTGGCTGACTATGGAATCCCAGGGGGCTCCAGGGCTAGTGCTGGCTCACTGGAGGGCAGAGCCAGGGTCCAGAAGACTCCAGAGCTGTTGCCTGCCCACTGGTAGGTGAAACCAGGTCTTGAGGTTAGCACCAGCCTACTGGTGGGCAGAGCCATGCCCTGGAGTCTGGTTGTAGGGTCCAGGGGTCTCAGAACTGGTGTCAGATCACTGGTGGGGGAGGGAGACTGGTTTCTGACACAGCTGGGTACAGGGTCTGTGGTGTCCTGAAGCTTGTGTTGTCCTACTGGTGGGCAGGGCTGGGGCCAGCTGTTCTCAGGACAGGGGATGGCATGCTGATGGTCAGGCTGGGTCTGCAGGCTATGAGGTTGTGGTTTTCTTGCATCTGGTGTCTTCCCCCTTGTGGGTGAACTGGTCCAGAGGCTGGAGTAGGCTTCCTGGAGGACAAGGCTGGGGTTCAGGGGATTCTGGGGCTGGTGCCTGCCCACTGGTGGGCAGAGCTGAGTCCTGGGCCCTCTGGTGGGCAGGGTCTTGTCCAGAGGCTGCTGTGGGCACAGGGGGTCTTAAGACAGCCTGTCTGTTGACAGGTGGAACTGTGTCCATGCCTAGTTAGTTGCTTGGCCTGAGGCATCCCAGCACTGGTGCCTACAGGCTACTGGGCCAGCACAGGGATGGGTCCAGGGACTAATAAGCTAGAGGGAGGACTCCATAAAGTGGCTGAATGTATACAAAAACATATATGCTGCCAACATTACTCAATTCAAATCTAAAGGTACACACAGACTGAAAGTGAAGGGATGGAAAAAGATTCCATGCAAATAGAAAAAGAAAGCTGGGGTAGCAATACTTATATCACACAAAATAGACTAAAATGAAGACTGTTACAAGCAACAAAGAGGTATACTACATAATGATGAAGAGATTAATCCAAGAAGACATAATAATTGTCAATATATGAACCCAATGTAGGAGCACCTAAATACATGAAGCAAACATTAATGGACATAAAGGGAGAAATCAACAGTAACACAATATAATAGGGGACTTTAACACACCAGTTACATCAATGTACAGATCATCCAGGCAGAAAATCAATAAGGAAACATTGGCCTTAAATGACACATCTGGACAGATGGACCTGATTATATATAGAACATTCCATCCAAAAGCAATAGAATATACATTCTTTAAGTGCACATGAAAGATTCTCCAGGATAGATCCACATCTAGGCCACAAAACAAGCCTCAGTAAAATTGAAACCAAGCATCTTTTCTAACCACAATGCTATAAGACTAGAAATCAACTACAAAACTGCAAAAAACAAACAAACAAAAACCACCCACACAAAAACAAGAAAACAAACACAAAGGAGGCTAAAATATGCTATTAAACGACCAAAGGATAACTGAAGAAATCAAAGAAGAAGTTTAAAAAAATACCAGAAGACAAATAAAAATTTAAAAAGATCCAACAATTTATGGAACACAGCAAAAAGGAGTTCTAGAGGAAAATTTATACTGATACAAGCTTACCTCAGGAAACAAGAAAGATCTATATCTATGTCGATATATATATATAGAATGCTATATCAAAACCTCACAGGAACTGCAAACCAAAAAACTACAATAGATATACACACACACAAAAGAAAAAGCAACCCAAACGCAACACTAAAGAGAGTCATTAAATCACAAGAGAGGAGATAAAAAGGGGGAAGGGAAGAAAAAAGACCTACAAAAACAAATTCAAAACAATTAAGAAAATGTCAATAGGAACATACATATTGATAATTACCTTAAATGTAAATGTATAAAATGCTCCAACCAAAAGACATAGACTGGCTGAATGGATACAAAAACAAGACCCATATATATGCTGTCTACAAGAGACCCACTTCAGATCTAGGGACACATACAGACTGAAAGTGAGGGGAAGGAAAAAGCTATTCCATGCAAATGGAAAGCAAAAGAAAGTTGGAGTAGCAAAACTCATATCAGACAAAATAGACATTAAAATATAGGCTGTTACAAGAGACAAGGAAGGACACTACATAATGATCAAGGGATCAAGCCAAGAAGAAGATATAACAATTGTAAATATATATGCACCCAACGTAGGGGCACCTCAATATATAAGACAGATGCTAACAGCCATAAAAGGGGAAATCAACAGTAACACAATAATAGTGGGGGACTTTAACACCCCACTCACACCAATGGACAGATCACCCAAACAGAAAATCATAAGGAAAATGGGCCTTAAATGACACATTAGACCAATGGACTTAACTGATATTTATAGAACATTCCATCCAAAAGCAGAATACACTGTCTTCTCAAATGGAACATTTTCCAGGATAGATCACATCTTGGGCCACACATGAAGTCTCAATAAATTTAAGAAAATAAAAATCATATCAAGCATCTTTTCTGACCACAATGCTATGAGATTAGGAATCAATCACAGGAAAAAAAAAAAAGCCTGTAAATAAAACACAAACGTGGAGACTAAACAATATGTTACTAAACAACCAATGGATCACTGAAGAAACCAAAGAGGGGAAAAAAATACCTAGAGACACATGACAATGAAAACACAATGATCCAAAAAACCTATGGGACACAGCAAAAGCAGTTCTAAGAGGGAAGTTTACAGCAATACAATCTTACTTCAGGAAACAAGAAAAATCTCAAATAAACAACTTAACCTTACATGTAAAGCAGCTAGAGAAAAAAGAACAAATAAAATCCAAAGTTAGTAGAAGAAAAGAAATCATAAAAATCAGAGCAGAAATAAATGAAATAGAGATGAAGAAAACAATAGAAAAGATCAATGAAAGTAAAAGCTGGTTCTTTGAAAAGATAAACAAAACTGATAAACTTTTATCCAGACTCATCAAGAAAAAAAGGGAGAGGACTCAAATCAATAAAATTAGACATGAGAAAGGAGAAGTTATGATGGACACCACAGAAATACTAAGGATCATAAGAGACTACTGCAAGCAACTATATGCCAATAAAATAGACAACCTAGAAGTAATGGACAAATTCTTAGAAAGGTACAACCTTCCAAGACTGAACTAGGAAGAAATAGAAAATATGAACAAACCAATCACAAGTACTGAAATTCAAACTGTGATTTAAAAACTTCCAACAAACAGAAGCTCAGGACCAGATGGCTTCACAGGTAAATACTATCAAACATTTAGAGGAGAGTTAACACCTATCCTTCTGAAACTCTTCCCAAAAATTGCAGAGGAAGGAACACTCCCAAGCTCATTCTGTGAGGCCACCATCACCCTGATACCAAAACCAGACAAAGGTACAAAAACAACAACAAAAATTAAAGGCCAATATCACTGATGAACATAGAGGCAAAAATCCTCACTAAAATACTAGCAAACAGAATCCACCAATAAATTAAAAAGATCATACAACATGATCATATGGGATTTATCCCAGGGATACAAGGATTCTTCAATATATGGAAAATCAATGTGATACGCCACATTAACAAACTGAAGAATAAAAACCATATGATCATCTCAATAGATGCAGGAAGAGCTTTTTATAAAATTCAACATGCATTTATGATAAAAACTCTCCAGCAACTGGGCATAGAGGGAAACTACCTCAACATAATAAAGGCTATATATGATAATCTCACAGCTAACATCATTCTCAATGGTGAAAACTGAAAGCATTTCCTCTAAGATCAGGAAAAGGACAGTGATGTCCACCCTTCTCCACTTTTATTCAACATAGTTTTGGAAGTCTTAGCCATGGCAATCAGAGAAGAAAAAGGAATCCAAATTGGAAAAAAAGAAGTAAAACTGTCACTGTTTGCAGATGACATGATACTATACATAGAGAATCCTAAAGATGCTACCAGAAAACTACTAGAGCTCAATGAATTTGGTAAAGTTGCAGGATACAAAGTTAATACACAGAAATCTCTTGCATTCCTATACACTAATAACAAAAGATCAGAAAGAGAAATTAAGGAAATAATCCGATTTACCATCTCATCAAAAAGAATAAAGTACCTGGAATAAACCTACCTAAGGAGGCAAAAGACCTGTACTTAGAAAACTGTAAGACGCTGATGAAAGAAATCAAAGATGACACAAACAGCTGGAGAGAGATACCATGTTCTTGGATTGTAAGAATCAATACCATCAAAATGACCATACTACCCAAAGGAATCTACAGATTCAATGCAATCACTATCAAATTACCAATGGCATTTTTCACAGAACTAGAACAAAATATTTTACAATTTGTATGGAAACACAAAGACCCCAAATAGCCAAAGCAATCTTGAGAAAGAAAAATGGAGCTGGAGGAATCAGGCTCCCTAACTTCAGACTATACTACAAAGCTACAGTAATCAAAACAGTATGGTACTGGCACAAAAACAGAAATATAGATCAGTGGAACAGGATAGAATGTCCAGAGATAAACCCATGCACCTGTGGTCACCTAATCTATGACAAAAGAGGCAAGAATATACAATGGAGAAAAGACAGCCTCTTAAATAAGTGATGATGCAAAAATTGGACAGCTACATGTAAAAGAATGAAATTAGAACACTCCCTAACACCATACACAAAAATCAACTCAAAATGGATTAAAGACCTAATGTAAGGCTGGATACTATAAAATTCCTAGAGGAAAACATAGGCAGAACACTCTCTGACATTAACCGCAGCAATATCTTTTTTGATCTACCTCCTAGAGTAATGAAAATAAAAACAAAAATAAATGGGACCTAATTAAACTTAAAAACTGTTCCATAGCAAAGGAAACCATAAATGAAATGAAATGACAACCCTCAGAATGGGAGAAAATATTTGCAAATGAAGCAACCGACAAGGGATTAATCTCCAAAATACACAAACATCACATGCAGGTCAAATTAAAAAAAAACAACTAATCCAATCAAAAAATAGGCAGAATATTTAAATAGACTTTTCTCCAAAGGAGATATACAGATGGCCAAAAATCACATGGAAAGATGCTCAACATCACTAATTATTAGAGAAATGCAGATCAAAACTACAATGAGGTATCACCTCACACCAATCAGAATGGACATCATCAAAAAATCTACAAACAGTAAATGCTGGAGATGGTGTGATGAAAAGTGAACCCTCCTGCACTGCTTGTGGGAATGTAAATTGGTACAATCGCGGTGGAGAACAGTATGGAGCTTCCTTAAAAAACTACATATAGAACTACCATAAGTTGCAGCAATCCCACTCTTGGGTATATATCTGGAGAAAAACATAATTCAAAAAGATACATGCACCCCAATGTTCACTGCAGCACTATTTACAATAGCCAAGACATGGAAGCAACGTAAATGTCTATCAACAGAGGAATGGATAAAGAAGATGTGGTACATATATACAAGGTAACATTACTCAGCCATAAAAAGGAGTGAAATAATGCCATTTGCATCAACATGGATGGACCTAGAGATTATCATACTAAGTGAAGTAAGATGAAGACAAATATCATATGATATGAATTATATGTGGAATCTAATAAAAATGGTACAAATGAACTTATTTACAAAATAGACTCACAGATCTCGAAATCAAGCTTATGGTTACCAAAGGGGAAATGTGGGGGAAGTGATAAATTAAGAGATTGGGATTGACATACACACACTACTATATATAAAATAGGTAACTAATAAGGACCTACTGTATATCACAGAGTACTCTACTCAATATTCTGTAATAATCTAAATGGGAAAAGAATCTGAAAAAGAATGGAGATTGTATGTATATGATTCACTCTGCTGTACACCTGAAACTAATAACATTGTAAATCAACTATACTCCAATAAAAATTTTAAAAAAGAAATGAAAAAGTTACAACTGACACCACAGAAACACAAAAGATCAGAAAAGACTACTATGAGCAACTATACACTGATAAAATGCACAGCCTAGAAGATATGGACACATTCTTTAAAATGTACAATCTCCCAAGACTGAACCAGGAAGAAGTAGAAAATATGAACAGACCAATTACCAGTAATGAAACTGAATCAGTAATTAAATCTCCCAACAAACAGAAGTCTAGGACCAGATGGCTTCACAGGTGAATTCTACCAAATGTTTAGAGAAGAGTTAACACCTATCCTTCTCAAACTATTCTAAAAATTGCAGAGGAAGGAACAGTTCCAGAGTCATTCTACAGGGTGAGCACCACCCAGATACCCAAACCAAAACAAAATGTTACAGAAGAATTAGGCCAATATCACTGATTAACAGATGCAAAAATCCTCAAAATATTAGGAGACTGAATCCAACAGTACCTTAAAAGGATCATACACCACAATCAAGAGTTATTTATCCCAGGGATGCAGGGATTTTTCAATATCCACAAAAATCAACGTGATACACCACATTTAAAAAATTGAATAAAAACCGTATGATCATCCCCCAATAGATGCAGAAAAAGCTTTTGACCAAATTCAACATCCACTTATGATAAAATCTCTCCAGAAAGTGGGCAGAGAGGGAATATATCTCAACATATATGACAAACCCACAGCTAATGTCATACTCAAGGTGAAAAGCTGAAAGCATTTCCTGTAATATCAGGAACAAGGAAAAATACCCATTCTCATCACTTTTATTCAACATAGTTTTGGAAGTCCTAGCAATCATAGAAGAGAAAGAAACAAGAAAGAAAAATTGGAAAAGAAGTAAAACTGTCACTGTTTGTAGATGACATGATACCATACACAGAAAATCCTAAAGACACCACTAAAAACTACTAGAGCTCAATGAATTTGGTAAAGTTGCAGGATACAACGTTAATATACAGAAACCTGTTGCATCTGTTTACACTAACAATGAATTATGGGAAAGAAATTAAGAAAACAATCTCATTTACCAACACATCAAAAATAATAAAGTACCTAGGAATAAACCTACCTAAGGAGGTAAAAGGTCTGTACTCAGAAAACTATAAGCCACTGATGAAAGTGACTGAAGACGAGAAAAACAGATGGAAAGATAAACCATATCCATGCATTGGTAGAATATTGTTAAAATGACCATACTACCCAATGCAATCTGTAGATTCAATGCAATCCCTATCAAAATACCAAGGGGATTTTTTCACAGAACTATAATAATTTTAAAATTTGTATGGAAACACAAAAGACCCCAAATAGCCAAAACAATCTTGAGAAAGAACAGAGCTGGAGGAATTGTGCTCCCTGACTTCAGACTATACTAGAAAGCTACAGTAATCAAATCAGTATGGTACTGGCACAAAAATAGACAGAGACCAATGGAACAGAATAGAGAGCCCAGAAATAAATCCACACACCTACGGTCAATTAGCCTATGACAAAGGAGACAGGAATATGCAAAGGAGAAAAGACAGTCTCTTCAATAAGTGGTGCTGGGAAAACTGGACAGCTACATGTAAAAGAATAAAACTAGAACATTCTCTAACACCATATACAAAAATAAACTCAAGAAACCATAAAACTCCAAGAAGAAAACATATGCAGAACACTGACATAAATTGCAGCAGTATTTTTTTTAGATCTGTCTCCTAAAGAAAAGGAAATAAAATAAAAAAACAAATGGGACCTAACTTAAAAGCTTTTGCACATCAAAGGAAACCACTGACAAAACGAAAAGACAACCTGCTGAATAGGAGAGTATATTTGCAAATGATATGACCAATAAGGGTTAATACCCAGAATATATCAACAGCTCATACAACATCAAACAACTGGATTAAAAAATGAGCAGAAGACATCAACATGCATTTTTTTCAAAGAGGATATGCAGATGGCCAACAGACACATGAAAAGATGCTTAACATCATTAATTAGAAATGCAAATTAAAACCACAATGAGGAATCAGCTCACACCTCTCAGAATGGCTATCAAACAAAGTAACAGATGTTAGCAAGGATGTAGAGAAAAGGGAACAGTTGTACACTGTTGGTGGGAATGTAAATTGGTGCAGCCACTGTGGAAAACAGTATGGAGGTTTCCCCAAAAAAACTAAAAACGGAACTACCATATGAGCCAGTAATTCCACTCCCGGGAATATATCAAAAAAAACAAAAAAACAAAAAAAACCCAAAACACTAATTTGAAAAGATACATTCACCCTAATGTTCACAGCACCATTATTTACAACTGCAAGGATTTAGAAGCAACCTAAGTGTCCATGAACAGAGGAATGGATAAAGAAGATGCAATTTATATATACACAAAAGAATGCTACTCAGCCATAAAAAAGAATGAAATTTTGCCATCTGCAGCAACATGGATGGACTTGGAGAGTATTATGCTAAGTGAAGTAAGTCAGAGAAAGACAAGTACTGTATGCTACCACTTATATGTGGAATCTAAAAAATAAAACAAACTAGTGAATATACCAAAAATCAGACTCACAAATATAGAGAACTAGTGGTTACAAGTGGGGAGAGGGAAGGGGGGAAGGGCACGAAAGGGGTAGGAGATTAAGAAGTACAAACTACTATGTATACAATAAGCTACAAGGATGTATTATACAACACAGGGAATATAGCCAGTAATTCTGTAGTAACAATAAATGGAATATAACCTTAAAAAGTGTGAATGACTATGTTGTACACCTGTGACTTATGTAATACTGTACGTCAGTTGTACTCCAATAAATGAAAAGACTGTATAGAATGGCAGACATCTTTCATGCTAGATTTTTCTAATATATGTAAATGCCATTTAAAAGGTGGAAATATGTTTTAAATAGACTATTTTTTCTGAGTATAAAATTATAAAAATAAATGTAAAGATACAGACAAGCTCTGAAGAAAAAATAAAAATCCAACCCAACAGGGAAACATAACCACTGCTGAAATTTTAGCACTTTGTCTTTAAGTTTAAAACTTATTTTTCCTCACCTAATAGCTCAAGGACATTTTCCCACATCATGAAATGACTATTCGAAATTCTTGACTGAATAGGAGAAGCAATATAAAGTGCTTGATAGTTCACAGAGCTAAGATTTTAAGCTCATTTAACTTTTTAAAAACGTTTTAGTTCTTATTTGAAAATATCCTGATAACTAATGAAGTTACAGAAGACATGTGCATTAGTCATGATAGGCTTGGTTATGCTGTAGTAACAATTCCCATATCTCAGTGGCTTAAAACGACCAAGATGTGTTTCAGGCTACATTTGTGTCATGGGTTGTCAGGGGAGCTCTGCTCACTGTAGTCATACAGGGACCCAAGCTGATAGAACCACCACCAACTCAAACATTTCTGGTCACCATTTCAAGAGAGCTCTAGGGATTCTCACACTGGCAATTAAATACTTGGCCTAGGAAATGACATCCACCACTTCTGCTCAAAACTCACTGACCAGTAGACTTCATCCAAATTAGAAATGTTTGTGCTTTTAAGGACATCAAGAAAGTGAAAAGACAACCCACAGAACGAGAGAAAATATTTGCAAATCATGTTTAATAAGAGATTTGTATCTAGAATATATAAAGAGCCCTTACACCTCAATAATAAAAGAATAGATGACCCAGCTTTAAAAAGGGCAAAGGATATGAACAGACATTTCTCCAGAGAACATACACAAATGACTGATCAGCACATGAAAAGAAATTCAACATCATTAGCCATCAGGGAAATGCAAGTCAAAACCACAATGAGATACTACCTCACACCCATTAGGATGGCTTTAATTAAAAGGACAATGACAAATATTGCCATTTACATTACTGGTGGAATGTAAAGTGGTACAGCCACTTTGGAAAACATTCTGGCAATTCCTCAAAAGGTTGAACACACAGTTACTATATGATCTAGCAATTCTACTCCTAGATGTTTACTGAAGAAAATTAACATATGTCCTTATATACACTAGCAAATGTAAAACAGATAGCTATTGGGAAGCAGCTGCATAGCATAGGGAGATCAGCTCGGTGCTTTGCGACCACCTAGAGGGGTGGGATAAGGAAGGTGGGAGGGAGATGCAAGAGGGAGGGGATACGGGGACATATGTATGCATATAGCTGATTCACTTTGTTATACAGCAGAAACTAACACAACATTGTAAAGCAATTATACTCCAATAAAGATACTAAAAAATATATGTCCTTACAAAAACTTGAATATAAATATTCATAGCAGTGTCATTCATAAGAGCCAAAAAGTGGAAACAACGCAAATGTCCGTCAACTAATGAACAGGTATGCAAAACGTGGTCTATCCATACAATGGAATATTCTTCCACCATAAAAAGGAATGAAGTGCTGATACACACTACAACATGGATAAACCTTGAAACCATTAAGTGAAAGTCAGTCACAAGAAGCCCCGTATTCTATTATTCAGTTTATATGCAGATTAGGCAAATCCATAGAGACAGAAAATAGACTTGTGTCTGCCAGGGACTGCAGGGAGGGGGAAAATGGGAAGCCTGCTAACGGTAAGGGGTTTCTTTTGGGGGTGATAAGTGTTCCAGAATTATACAATGGTGATGGTTGTACAACCTGGTTAATATATAAGATGCACTGCATTGTATACTTTTATTGAAGTACTGTTGATTTACAATGTTGTGTTAGTTTCAGGTGTATGGCAAAGTGATTCAGTTATACATATCTATTTTTTCCTTCTTTTCCCTTATAGGTTATTACAAAATATTGAGTATATTTCCCTGTGCTATACAGTAGGTCCTTGTTGGTTATGTATTTTATATACAGGGTGTGTATTTGTTAATCCCAAACGCCTAATTTATCTGCCCTCCCCTTTCCCATTTGGTAACCATAGGTTTGTTTTCTAGGTCTGTGGGTCTATTTCTGTTTTGTATATAAGTTCATTTGTATCTTTTTTAGATTCCATGTGAGATATGACATTTGTCTCCACCTGGCTTACTTCACTTAGTATGAAGCTCTAGGTCCATCCATGCTCCTGCAGATAGCATTATTTCATTTTTATGGCTGTGTAATATTCCATTGTAGAAATATACCACATCTGCATTGGCTACACTAAGGATGAATTTTATGGTATATAAATTATATCTCAGGGCTTCCCTGGTGGTGCAGTGGTTGCGAGTCCGCCTGCCGATGCAGGGGACATGGGTTCGTGCCCCGGTCCGGGAGTATCCCACATGCGGCGGAGCGGCTGGGCCCGTGAGCCATGGCCGCTGGGCCTGCGCGTCCAGAGCCCGTGCTCCGCAACGGGAGAGGCCACAACAGTGAGAGGCCCGCATAATGCAAAAAAAAAAAAAAAAAATTATATCTCGAATTCTAAAAATGGACTCAAAGCAGATTGTTGTTTTTTAAAATCAATGTTTTTAATGGTGTTGCAATGACTTCTGTAATTTTATAATTTATTCTAATTTTTGAGATAATCTTACTCTGAGTATGACCAAGCTTTGAAATCACTGAAAGATTTAAAATCTTTTTCCACTGTATAAATTTCTTTAAAAATATGTATTACATACTTGCTTGTCATTTAAAATTAGAAATTGCTCTAGAAGCAGTTTTAAATTGTAGCACATGATTTAGTTTATAATTACGCCCATGTTCGTGTCATTGTTTTATCAGTAATATTCCTCACTAGAAATTTCCATGAGGATAGAAGCCTGCCTGTTTCGACTCTCCAGCACCTAGCAATCTGATATTCACCAGATATTCAATAAGTATTTGTGAATAAATCAGTGGATGATTAGTTAAGAGCTAAAATGCAAAGTCTTTTCTAAAGCCATTTAGCACTTCCTGGTCAATAAGAAAAGATACTAATACAGACGAGAGGAAAGCTGAAACCTGAAGATAAAGTCACTTTTCTCAGATTGATTCTTTGTTTTGAAAAGGTGTTCTTTTTAATTTGTTGCATGTTGGTCTGCACCCTGCAGCCTGAAAGCCTTGTAGTTGCCCTGCCTCGAGACCAGAGAAAGAGCCCACAGACAGCGACAGAGACATTCATGGTTTATTAAATAGGGGACCTTACACGTCTGAAGCAAAAGCTCCTGGAGCAACACCGCACTGTCCATGGCAGAAAGGGCATGGCAGCACTACTCAGGGGCGAAAGAGGCTACCATTTATAGGGGGAACTCACGTCAGATTAGCTTATCAGTTACCAGGGAAACCAGCAACTGGTGCACATCCCTCACAGCCCCTCAGGTAAACAACCATCACATAGGCAGGTATTTCCCTTCAATAAGGTAGCAGGTGAAGCCGTTGTGGCCTAAGGATTTGAACAATCACTAGCTGGGGCAGGGGTCGAAGCACCTTCTGTGAGTAGGGAGCAGGAAAGCAGGGACTGGTGGAGCAGGGCATGTACAAGGAGCGAGAGGACAGCCATCTTGAGTGGCCTGACAACACACTCCACCCCTACATACTCTGCACGACCCTTACCATCTTGGTCCACCCCTCTTCCGCTATATCCTTGGGGTTGGAATGTAGAGATGCCCTGCAACCAAATACCGCAAATGCGAGATAGATTAACAGCCGCTAACAAACAAGCCAGGCGCTTATCGGGTCAATTTTTCTTGTCCAGAGTAGGACAACGGCATCTCGCGTAGACCCAGCAATCAGACTCATTTCACAGTGAGGCCACCATTGTCCCCCAGTCCACAAACAGATTCTCTCCGCTCAGGCTAGGGAGAACATGTCAGATGTTTCACAAGCATCATACACGGAAGATCAGGACCAGTAAGCCAAATACCACAGTAACAGCATTCTGAGATACAACCACCCCTGCCTGTGGTTTTTGTCCTGGCCTGCAGGACCACACCGCCTGCCCAACCTCAGTCCCCACATCTGGAGCCGAACACTGGAGAGGCCGTGTAACAACAGACCACAGGGTTAACATGATGGTGGCTGTCTCCAGGAGGGGTCCCGTATAAATTACCTTAGTAATCTCAGGCAGGGCCAGGTAGTAGACAGGTGAAATCTATCAGTCCCTTTCCAGTCGTATTCCCCACGGGGCGGCAAACCCAGACCACCTGGAACTTATCTGCCAGTCCCAGGGCCATTTTATAACATGTTCCCCTATGGGGAGATCCCGTGGCAAAGGCAAAAGTAAGTTATGGTCCTGACAGTTGGCCTGTAAAGTGGCTTGCTGTCAATGTTCATGGGGGTCCCGTATTGTTACACAGCTGTTCTAGGCCCCAAAGAATGGTTTCTCGCATTGCTCGACAACTCGGGTAGGCCTTTTGTAACGTCTTCCACCTGCTGTAACACATTGTAGGAGGCATATAGCTGTTTACCATCACATATATCATTGCTCGGCCCCTCCCATAGCTGAGACCAGAAGCCCAAGGGTACTTTGATTATTTTGCTGTTGCCACAGACCTCATCCAAACCCTTTTGCATGACTGGCCATGTCCCATTCACAAGCCTGTCCCTGAGTTAATATCCCTAATGCCTATGTCTGTAACTGTTTAGGGGTGGTGGGTCAGGGGTATGCTTGTATTTTATACATAACCCAGGTCCTTACGTTTTGTCTGTCCTCACCAGCCATCCCCGTGCAGTCAGATGAGCCATGAGCACAGGGCTGCTACTTTTAAACTTGAAAGGGACTCTGAGGTCAACAGGATATCATCAATGTAATGGAAGAGGAAGACACCTCTTACAGTGGTCAGATGCCACAGAGCCCCACTTGCCAGCAGTCGGCCACCTCGGGTCACCCCCACCTCTTTCCATTTCCCATCCTTACATCCCAACATCTCGGCGCTCACAGGAGTTTCCTCAGCCTCCCGGTTGCTATGCCAGTTGTTAGGCTGCACCTTGCAGGCCAGAAGCTTTGTAGCTGCGCAGTCTCGAGACCAAAGAACCTGGAGACAGCGACAGAGACATCAATAGTTTGTTGGACAGGGGGAACTTACACGTCTGAAGCGAAAGGTCCTGGAGCAACACCCCAACGAGGGGGCGTCAGGCAGACAGGCAAGCAGGTGGGCAGGCCGGCCGGCAGGCAGGCAATGGCAGCAACTTTTGCTACTTACGCGAGAGGCTACCATTTATAGGGGGAATTGACGTCAGATTAGCTCATTAGTTACCAGGGAAACCAGCAGCAGGGGCATGTCCCTCACAGGCCCTCAGATTAACAACCACCACATGGGCAGATGTTTCCCTTCAATAAGCTAGCAGGTGGAGCCATTCTGGCCTAAGGGTTTGAAGAATCACTAGCTGGGGCAGGGGGCGAAGCACCTTCTGTGAGTAGGGAGCAGGAAAGCAGGGACTGGTGGAGCAGGGGATGTACAAGGAGCGAGAGGACAGCCATCTTGAGTGGCCTGACCATACACTGGGCATCTCTAATCGTCTTCCATATTTCTTAAAGATGACCAATTATTATTAGTGGTTTAGATCAGACTGTTCTTTCAGTGTCTTAAAATATTTTTCATCTGGGCTTTAGAGTAGGATTAAATCAAGTCATTATAAACTCTTGGGCTATCTTCTTCTGTAACTTTGGGCTTTAATTCCTTTTCATCATGTTTATTTTCCCCTTCTAAAAGTTGGAAGATAGTTTTCCTTGCCCTGGAAGGCACTGTAGTGTTGTGGCTAAGAGCACAGTCCCTGAAGTCACATTAGTGCTTGAGTCCAGGCTCTGATACTTACTGATTGTATAACCTTAGTCTCTCATACCTCAATTTTCTCATCTGTTAAATGGGCAGAATCTTAGGCCCTACCTCAAGGGTTGTTGTGAGAACTAAATGAGTTAAGTCACGTAATATATTTTTTAAAGTCTCAAGAAATGTTGATTTCTATTATCAACAGCCTGATGGAGAAGTCAGAAGTTAATTTATGATTTTTCTAGCTGACAGTTGTAGGTTTAACTCTTCCTTGTTTATTTTCATTCTGTCATCAGCCTTTAACATCTCAATCCTAACTTTTGTATTCATCTTAATCTCCAAAAGCTTTGGCTCATTGAGGGATTTAGTCTTTATTGACCACCTGAGACTGTTCTGGGAGGGGCAGTGAGGAGGGCAAAGGGAATTCATATTCAGGTGATCTGAGGACCTGTTAAAAGAATCATGCTTTTTAAACAAGAAGAAAGGAGATTAAGTGATGAGGGTAAAATGGGGCAGAGTCAAAGGGGTGGTGGCACAACATTCCTTCATCTCCTTAAAGGTTTACCATGTTGATGTGGAGTTGACTTGTTCTTTGTGGCCCCAGAGAAAGAGCTGGGGCCACTGGACATGTCTGACTTTGATATAAGAAAGGAATTTCTAAGAAAGCTTTTTAAACCCACCTCTGTACAAGCCACCGGCTTCTCTCCCCTGATCTATTTCAGTAATCTCCCAACTTGTTTCCCACATCTCAAAGGCCCCTCCGGAGCCGGAGGAAGATGGCGGAAGAGTAAGACGCGGAGATCACCTTCCTCCCCACAGATACATCAGAAATTCATCTACACGTGGAACAACTCCAACAGAACACCTACTGAACGCTGACAGAAGACCTCAGACCCCCCAAAAGGCAAGAAACTCCCCACATACCTGGGTAGGTCAAAAGAAAAAAAGAATAAACAGAGACAATAGGATATGGACGGGACCTGCACCAGTGGGAGGGAGCCGTGAAGGAGGGAAGGTTTCTACACACTACAAGCCCCTTCGAGGGCGGAGACTGCAGGTGGCGGAGGGGGAAAGCTTCGGAGTAGCGGAGGAGAGCACAGCAACAGGGGTGTGGAGGGCAAAGCAGAGAGATTTTGGCACAGAGGATCGGTGCCCTCAGGCACACACCAGCCCGAGAGACTTGTCTGCTCGGCCGCCAGGGCGGGCGGGGCTGGGAGCTGAGGCTCGGGTATCGGCTTTCAGTCGGAGCGCAGGGAGAGGTCTGGGGCTGGCGGCAGGAAGAGACCCTGAAGGGGTTAGTGCTAGCCCGGAGGGAGTCCGGGGAAAGGGTCTGGAGCTACCGGAGAGGCAAGAGACTTTTTTCCCTTTTGTTGCCTGGTGCGCGAGGAGAGGGCATTCCCCTCCCTCCCCTCTGCCTGAATGAGCCAGAGCCCCCGAATCAGCGGCTCCTTTAAACCCGTCCTGTCTGAGCGAAGAACGGACGCCCTCCGGCGACCTACGCGCAGAGGCGGGGCCGGGTCCAAGGCTGAGACCCGGGAGCTGTGAGAGCAGAGACAGGGAAATCTCTCTGTGCAGCCTCCGAGGCAGCGGATTAAAGCTCCACGGTCCATTTGATGTGCCCTGCGTCTGTGGAGTGCATGAATGGACAGCGAATCATCCCAAATTGAGGAAGTGGACCTTGAGGACAAGATTTAAGACTTTCCCCCCCTTTTTTTCCCTCTTTTTACAACGAATTATCTCAAATTAAGGAGGTGGACTTAGCAAGATTTCAGACTTTTCGCCCTTTTCCTCTTTTTACAACGAATTATCCCAAATCGAGGAGGTGGACTTGGAGAGCAAGATTTTTGATTTTTCCCCCTGCTCTCTTTTTGTGAATGTGTATGTGTAATCTTCTGTGTAAGATTCTCTCTGTATAGCTTTGCTCCCACCATATGTCCCAGGGTTCTTTCGGTCCGTGTTTTTTTTCAATAATTACTTTTTAATTTTAATAACGCTACTATATTTCATACTTTATTCTATTTTACTTTACCTGCTCTTTCTTTTTTTCCTCCCTTCCCTTCCTCCCTCCCTCCCTCCGCTCCTCCTTTCCTTCTTTCTTTTTCTTTCCTCCATCCCTCCCTCCCTCCCACCCTTCTTCTTTCCACTTTCTTTTTCTTTCCTCCATCCCTCCCTCCCTCCCACCCTTCTTCTTTCCACTTTCTTTTTCTTTCCTTCCTCCCTCCCTCCCTCCTGTCTTTCTTTCTTTCTTTCCTTCCTCCCTCCCTCCCTCTCTTCTTCCATTCACTCTTCCTTTTGCCTTCATTCCTCCCTCCCTCCCTCCTTTCTTTCCTTTCTTTCCATCCTTCCTCCCTCCCTCCTTTCTTTCTTTCTTCCTTCCTTCCTTACTTCCCTTCTTCCTTTCTTTCAATCTCTCTTTCTTTCTTCTACTAATTATTTCTTTCTACTTTTTCTCACTGTTATTCTGAGCCGGGTGGATGAAAGGCTCTTGGTGCTGCAGCCAGGAGTTAGTGCTGTGCCTCTGAAGTGGGAGAGCCAACTTCAGGACACGGGTCCACAAGAGACCTCCCAGCTCCACATAATATCAAGCAGCGAAAATCTCCCAGGGATCTCCATCTCAACACCAGCACCCAGCTTCAGTCAACGACCAGCAAGCTACAGTGCTGGTCACCCTATGCCAAGCAACTAGCAAGGCAGGAACACAACCCCACCCATTAGCAGAGAGGATACCTAAAAACATAATAAGGCCACAGGCACCCCAAAACACACCACCAGACGTGGACCTGTCCACCAGAAAGACAAGATCGAGCTTCAACCACCAGAACACAGGCATTAGTCCCCCCCACCAGGAAGCCTACACAACCTACTGAAACAACCTTAACCACGGGGGACAGACACCAAAAACAACGGGAACTACGAATCTGCAGCCTGCAAAAAGGAGACCCCAAACACAGTAACATAAGCAAAATGAGAAAGCAGAAAAACACACAGCAGGTGAAGGAGCAAGATAAAAACCTACCAGACCTAACAAATGAAGAGGTAATAGGCAGTCTACCTGAAAAAGAATTCAGAATAATGATAGTAAAGCTGATCCAAGATTCTATCTCCCAGATCCAAAATCTTGGAAATAGAATAGACAATATGCAAGAAACAGTTAACAAGGACCTAGAAGAACTAAAGATGAATCAAGCATCGATTAAAAACACAATAAATGAAATGAAAAATACTCTAGATGGGATCAATAGCAGAATAACTGAGGCAGAAGAACGGATAAGTGAGGTGGAAGATAAAATAGTGGAAATAACTGATGCAGAGAAAAATAAAGAAAAAAGAATGAAAAGAACAGAGGACAGTCTCAGAGACCTCTGGGACAACATTAAACGCACCAACATTCGAATTATAGGGGTTCCAGAAGAAGAAGAGAAAAAGAAAGGGACTGAGAAAATATTTGAAGAGATTATAGTTGAAAACTTCCCTAATATGGGAAAGGAAATAGTTAATCAAGTCCAGGAGGCACAGAGAGTCCCATACAGAATAAATCCAAGAAGAAATACGCCAAGACACATATTAATCAAACTGTCAAAAATTAAACACAAAGAAATCATATTAAAAGCAGCAAGGGAAAAACAACAAATAACACACAAGGGAATCCCCATCAGGTTAACAGCTGATCTCTCAGCAGAAACTCTACAAGCCAGAAGGGAGTGGCAGGACATAATTAAAGTGATGAAGGAGAGAAACCTGCAACCAAGATTACTCTACCCAGCAAGGATCTCATTCAGATTTGATGGAGAAATTAAAACCTTTACAGACAAGCAAAAGCTGAGAGAGTTCAGCACCACCAAACCAGCTTTACAACAAATGCTAAAGGAACTTCTCTAGGCAAGAAACACAACAGAAGGACTATACCTACAATAACGAACCCAAAGCCATTAAGGAAATGGGAATAGGAACATACATATCAATAATTACCTTAAATGTGAATGGACTAAATGCTCCCACCAAAAGACACAGAGTGGCTGAATGGATACAAAAACAAGACCCATATATATGCTGTCTACAAGAGACCCACTTCAGACCTAGAGACACATACAGATTGAAAGTAAGGGGATGGAAAAAGATATTCCATGCAAATGGAAATCAAAAGAAAGCTGGAGTAGCAATTCTTATATCAGACAAAATAGACTTTAAAATAAAGACTATTAGAAGAGACAAAGAAGGACACTACATAACGATAAAGGGATCGATCCAAGAAGAAGATATAACAATTGTAAATATTTATGCACCCAACATAGGAGCACCTCAATACATAAGGCAAATACTAACAGCCATAAAAGGGGAAATCGACAGTAACACAATCATAGTAGGGGACTTTAACACCCCACTTTCACCAATGGACAGATCATCCAAAATGAAAATAAATAAGGAAACACAAGCTTTAAATGATACATTAAACAAGATGGACTTAATTGATATTTATAGGACATTCCACCCAAAAACAACAGAATACACATTTTTCTCAAGTGCTCATGGAACATTCTCCAGGATAGATCATATCTTGGGTCACAAATCAAGCCTTGGTAAATTTAAGAAAATTGAAATTGTATCAAGTATCTTTTCCGACCACAACGCTATGAGACTAGACATCAATTACAGGAAAAGATCTGTAAAAAATACAAACACATGGAGGCTAAACAATACACTACTCAATAATGAAGTGATCACTGAAGAAATCAAAGAGGAAATTAAGAAATACTTAGAAACAAATGACAATGGAGACACGACGACCCAAAACCTATGGGACGCAGCAAAAGCAGTTCTAAGGGGGAAGTTTATAGCAATACAATCCCACCTTAAGAAACAGGAAACATTTCGAGTAAACAACCTGACCCTGCACCTAAAGCAATTAGAGAAAGAAGAACAAAAAACCCCCAAAGTTAGCAGAAGGAAAGAAATCATAAAGATCAGATCAGAAATAAATGAAAAAGAAATGAAGGAAACGATAGCAAAGATCAGCCAAACTAAAAGCTGGTTCTTTGAGAAGATAAACAAAATTGACAAACCATTAGCCAGACTCATCAAGAAAAGAAGGGAGAAGACTCAAATCAGTAGAATTAGAAATGAAAAAGGAGAAGTAACAACTGACACTGCAGAAATACAAAAGATCATGAGAGATTACTATAAGCAACTCTATGCCAATAAAATGGACAACCTGGAAGAAATGGACAAATTCTTAGAAATGCACAACCTACCAAGACTGACTCAGGAAGAAATAGAAAATATGAATAGACCAATCACAAGCACTGAAATTGAAACTGTGATTAAAAATCTTCCATCAAACAAAAGCCCAGGACCAGATGGCTTCACAGGCGAATTCTATCAAACATTTAGAGAAGAGCTAACACCCATCCTTCTCAAACTCCTCCAAACAATATCAGAGGAAGGAACACTCCCAAACTCATTCTACGAGGCCACCATCACCTTGATACCAAAACCAGACAAGGATGTCACAAAGAAAGAAAACTACAGGCCAATATCACTGATGAACATAGATGCAAAAATCCTCAACAAAATACTAGCAAACAGAATCCAACAGCACATTAAAAGGATCATACACCATGATCAAGTGGGGTTTATTCCAGGAATGCAAGGATTCTTCAATATACGCAAATCAATCAATGTGATACACCATATTAACAAGTTGAAGGAGAAAAACCATATGATCATCTCAATAGATGCAGAGAAAGCTTTCGACAAAATTCAACACCCATTTATGATAAAAACCCTGCAGAAAGTAGGCATAGAGGGAACTTTCCTCAACATAATAAAGGCCATATATGACAAACCCACAGCCAACATTGTCCTCAATGGTGAAAAACTGAAACCATTTCCACTAAGATCAGGAACAAGACAAGGCTGCCCACTCTCACCACTCTTATTCAACCTAGTTTTGGAAGTTTTAGCCACAGCAATCAGAGAAGAAAAGGAAATAAAAGGAATCCAAATTGGAAAAGAAGAAGTAAAGCTGTCACTGTTTGCAGATGACATGATACTATACATAGAGAATCCTAAAGATGCTACCGAAAAACTACTAGAGCTAATCAATGAATTTGGTAAAGTAGCAGGATACAAAATTAATGCACAGAAATCTCTGGCATTCCTGTACACTAATGATGAAAAATCTGAAAATGAAATCAAGAAAACACTCCCATTTACCATTGCAACAAAAAGAATAAAATATCTAGGAATAAACCTACCTAAGGAGAAAAAAGACCTGTATGCAGAAAATTATAAGACACTGATGAAAGAAATTAAAGATGATATAAATAGATGGAGAGATATACCATGCTCCTGGATTGGAAGAATCAATATTGTGAAAATGACTCTACTACCCAAAGCAATCTACAGATTCAATGCAATCCCTATCAAACTACCACTGGCATTTTTCACAGAAGTAGAACAAAAAATTTCAAAATTTGTTTGGAAAAACAAAAGACCCCGAATAGCCAAAGCAATCTTGAGAACGAAAAACGGAGCTGGAGGAATCAGGCTGCCTGACTTCCGACTATACTACAAAGCTACAGTAATTAAGACAGTGTGGTACTGGCATAAAAACAGAAAGATAGATCAGTGGATCAGGATAGAAAGCCCAGAGATAAACCCACGCACATATGGCCAACTTATCTTTGATAAAGGAGGCAGGAATGTACAGTGGAGAAAGGACAGCCTCTTCAATAAGTGGTGCTGGGAAAACTGGACAGGGACATGTAAAAGTATGAGATTAGATCATTCCCTAACACCATACACAAAAATAAGCTCAAAATGGATTAAAGACCTAAATGTAAGGCCAGAAACTATCAAACTCTTAGAGGAAAACATAGGTAGAACACTCTATGACATAAATCACAGCAAGATCCTTTTGGACCCACCTCCTAGAGAAATGGAAATAAAAACAAAGATAAACAAATGGGACCTAATGAAACTTCAAAGCTTTTGCACAGCAAAGGAAACCATAAACAAGACCAAAAGACAACCCTCAGAATGGGAGAAAATATTTGCAAATGAAGCAACTGACAAAGGATTAATCTCCAAAATTTATAAACAGCTCATGCAGCTCAATAGCAAAAAAACAAACAACCCAATCCAAAAATGGGCAGAAGACTTAAATAGGCATTTCTCCAAAGAAGATATACAGACTGCCAACAAACACATGAAAGAATGCTCAACATCATTAATCATTAGAGAAATGCAAATCAAAACTACAATGAGATATCATCTCACACCAGTCAGAATGGCCATCATCAAGAAATCTAGAAACAATAAATGCTGGAGAGGGTGTGGAGAAAAGGGAACACTCTTGCACTGCTGGTGGGAATGTGAATTGGTACAGCCACTATGGAGAACAGTATGGAGGTTCCTTAAAAAACTAAAAATAGAACTACCATATGACCCAGCAATCCCACTACTAGGCATATACACTGAGAAAACCATAATTCAAAAAGAGACATGTACCAAAATGTTCATTGCAGCTCTATTCACAATAGCCCGGAGCTGGAAACAACCTAAGTGTCCATCATCGGATGAATGGATAAAGAAGATGTGGCACATATATACAATGGAATATTACTCAGCCATAAAAAGAAACGAAACTGAGCTATTTGTAATGAGGTGGATAGACCTAGAGTCTGTCATACAGAGTGAAGTAAGTCAGAAAGAGAAAGACAAATACCGTATGCTAACACATATATATGGAATTAAAAAAAAAAAAATGTCATGAAGAACCTAGGGGTAAAACGGGAATAAAGACACAGACCTACTTGAGAATGGACTTGAGGATATGGGGAAGGGGAAGGGTAAGCTGTGACAAAGGGAAAGAGAGGCATGGACATATATACACTACCAAACGTAAGGTAGATAGATAGTGGGAAGCAGCCGCAGAGCACAGGGAGATCAGCTCGGTGCTTTGTGACCGCCTGGAGGGGTGGGATGGGGAGGGTGGGAGGGAGGGAGATGCATGAGGGAGGGGATGTGGGAACAGATGTATATGTATGACTGATTCACTTTGTTATAAAGCAGAAACTAATAAAAAAAAAAAAGTAAAAAAAAAAAAAAAAAAAAGGCCCCTCCAACACATTAGCCACATTGCAGCCAAACTGATTCCTTTAAAGCACAGATACCATCCTGTCATTTGCCTGCTTGCAACCCTTCAATGACTTCCAGTTATTCTTAGAATAAAGACCAAAATCCATATTATGGCCTGAAGGCTTACCAGGTCTGGCCCTCACTACCCCTCCAGTCTCATCTCACTTGACCCTCCTCCTTGCTCACAGTGGTCCAGCCACATTGGTTTTCATCATTCACTTCCTTGAACTCCCCACAGGGCCCCTAGAACATGCTTTTTTCTCTGCTTAGGTCATTTCACTTCCATTCTATCTAATCAACGCCTACTCTCCCTTCAAATATTAACTCAACCATCCCGTTCTCAGGGAAGTCTTCCTTTAACTTCTTGTTTAGGTCTATTAGATGTTCTCATAACACTATGTACACTTCTAATTGGTAGTTCTTTGCACTGTTATAATTTAAAGGTGTTTGTGTGAATTTTTGATTAATGCCTGAAAGTTCCATGCTTTTTTATTTTTATCCTCACCTGAATCTTCAGCATGGAGCACAGTGCCTGATACATAGGAGGTGCTCAATCAGTGCTTCTTGATTGACTGTACAAAGAAACGACTGAACCGCTGACTGAGTTGTTTTAACTTGGAATTATACTCCTTCCATTGGAAGATTTTTTAAGGGCAGGCTATGCAAACTCAAAATTTCTTTGAGAATCTGACTCTATAATCCCAGGACCCTTGTCCTAAAAAGGTTTACTTTGCTAAGAAAATGGCAGTGAGCTCAGTGAATGGAACCTCTGAACCACTGCCAGAGCAGGTAGTTGAACATTGCTAGAGCGCTGCCTAGTGAGCAGAGGAAATGCTCCTTTTCCCATTCACCATTGTTCATTGTATTGAGATTATGTGCTCTGCTCAACTCCAACAGGGAGGGGCGGGGGAGGGGGCGCCATTTACATAGACGATGATGTCAATGGTGCCTTGTAGAGTTGTGCAACATGGCATCCCTGGCCTTCAAGTGTGGTTATGGGGAAGGAGTTTAGGCTAACGGGAAAGAGCCAGTGGAAAGGAACTGGTTGAAGAATTATCATGGAGAGGGTACAAGTAATGGATCAAGATCTTATGGTAAAAAGGAAGGGATGGAGGGGCTGGCCTCCCTCTGAACTAGAGAAGGTCACGGAAGGAAGTAGGATGGGCCAGATGTAGATGAGATATTATGTGGGAAGAAGGCACCCTATGGGAGACAGTCTTCTTTTCTGGACATTTTTGAGCATTTAAACTACTGAAAGATAAATGCTGCATTTGGAAGATAACTGCATTCACTCCAAAAGCCAGGGCAAAGCCGACGCATTCTCAGAAAGGGTTGCAGAAAATGTTGGCCAAGATTAACAAGAATCCTGCCCAAGAGGATGGCCTAGCACGGGAAATGCTGGGATGCACCACAGGAAGATGCTAAGTGTGGATGTGGCTACAGATAGGAAGAAGCCAGTCAGAGGAGCACTGCCTCCAGCATGCGGTGGTAGTCAGTGGACCCTCTCAGGGGAACCACCATTTGAAAGGCTCAGCTTTAAACAGCCGTCAAGTCCAAAGAGCACAAAGTCATCTTAGGTTAGTATCAGCCAAGTGTGAACTTTTCACTCCTGCCTATTCTTTCCCCCTTCCTGTGCTCCCATCTCAGAGAGGCCAGACACTGCCCTGAGGAATCTGAGAGGAGACGGGGGGAAAAGCAAAAAACTCTCCCTTGAAGCCTACAGTGGCCTTGGCCCTGGGAGAAGGAAGAAGACCTACCTTTGAACTAAACATGGAAATGTTGACTATATTGAAGTGGACATTGTAATTGCAGAATTAAGACTATGTGACTGAAAGTAACTCCTGGCATATAAAGGTGCGTTTGATTAAACAATCCTCTTGATGAGGACACTCTGCACAGACAGGAGAGGGAGAGAGATTTTGTTCTCACGGTCCTCCTCCTCCTTGTGGAAATGGTTTGATCTCATCCTCATTGGCCTGCAGCCACCCCTGCCCCTCACATGTTTCTGAGATCTTAGGCCAGAGGACTCATCCTGATCAGCCATGAGTACCCCACAAATTTTGCCTGTTTTCAGCTTGGACAATGTCCCCCGAGAATCTGCTTTGTTTCAGAAAATATGTACTTAAAGTACAAAATATGTGTTTATTAACATTCAAGCTCCCCCATTACAAGGCCATAGAAAAATTTCTCAGCATTTTGATGAGTCTAAATGGTGTCTACATAGTTAAAATAGCATATAATTTAGTGTCTCATGATGTATTACTATCCATCACAAATTCTGTTAAGTATAAGTCATCATTTTCCAATCAAGTATTTGAAAAGCACAATTTCTCTATTCATATGTTGACAGTTTAATTAGCATAAAAGATTTTTTGTTTAACAACATGATCTGAGACTCAACAGAAAGTCGCTCAAGTTCAGCATTTCTACGCATGAGTTTCTTATCTTTCTCATTTGCTCACGCTTAATCAAAATCTTAAAGGACGGGCTTCCATGGTGGCGCAGTGGTTGAGGGTCCGACTGCTGATGCATGGGACATGGGTTTGTGCCCCAGTCTGGGAGGATCCCACATGCCATGGAGCGGCTGGGCCCGTGAGCCATGGCCTCTGAGCCTGCGTGTCTGGAGCCTGTGCTCCGCAAAGGGAGAGGCCACAACAGTGAGAGGCCCGCGTACCGCAAAAAAAAAAAAAAAAAAAACTTAAACGATTATGTCTCTTGGCAAATAAAGGCCAGACATGTTAGTTTAGCTGTTGAATCAAATTAATGTATACCACTTCTGTGTAATGAATAATCCTCTTAAGGCCATTGTTTTATAATCTGCATTACACCCTAGACTGTTTCTGCCAGTGCAAATCTATTTGGTATTTGGAAAGATGGCTACTGAAGGTATCTCTTTCTCTTTGAGAAAAATGCTAAATGACTTATGTTTCTCTCGCAAATGGTGGCCATTTAGGGAAGTCTCCAAACAGAGAGGCATTCCAACTCAACACAGCTAGATAATTTTTTGTTTTATAAAAGAGAAAGTTGGCCCAGGTTGACTGTGGTAGTAGCAACACCTGTCCATTGTGTGAAACACATTTGCATATTGGGATCTAATTTGATTTACACAAGTGATACTGTTAATTTTGTTGTTGTTGTTGTTGTATGCTATATGTTAGGCCGAAGGGTGGTCTGATGTTTGACCTACAGCACCTTTGTAATATTGCTTATAAGTGAAATGAAGTAAACTCCCATGTGTTTACACTTGATTGATAAACTATGTTAGCAATCTGATTCAGCTGTGGAATCACATAATAACTTATTTCTACAGAGATATCTAAAGGGGGCAGAAAATGCAAGTAGATACTTAAACAAACATTTTAAAGGGAATAACCTGAAGCAACTCTTCTCGCCACAGTCCCTCCTGAAGTTTGGGTAAGTTCATGGCTGGATTCTCACCTGCTGAAAGGCATAAGCTGATCCTTATGCTTTCTCACCTAGACTCTGGCATTGGGTTGCTGAGGGTCTCCCCGACTCCAGAGCCTCTCCCACAGCGTTCACAGAAGTTCTGATCACAGTAATCCCTTGCCTAAAACTCTTCCTCAGCTCCTGCTTTCTGCAGAAGAGAAGCCCTCAACTCCCTTAGCATCAAGATCCTCTGTGGTTCAGCCTCTATTCCCTTTGCCAAGGTCACCGTTGCCTCTTCCCCACAGACCTTCTTTAATTTCTCGGCTCAGAGAGAAAGCAACTTATTAGACATCACATTGAAATCAGTTTTTTCTTTTGGCTGCACTACCTGGCTTGTGGGATCTTAGTTTCCTGATCAGGGGTCAAACCCAGGCCCTGGCAGTGAAAGTGCCCAAGTCCTAACCACTGGACTGCCAGGGAATTCCCTGAAATCAAAGTTTTGTGGGGCCTGAAACTCATGTAATTTGGGGGACCTTCTTAACCAAATTCCAAATTACCCAAATAAAAGTAAACACTGAAGTAAGTACTTATTAAGAATGAGAAAATAAATCACAGCAAAGTACAAATTCCACAAAGCTATTGGTAAAATATACCTCAATATCACCTCACACTGGTCAGAATGGCCATCATCAAAAAATCTACCAACAATAAATGCTGGAAAAAAGAAAATGCTGGAGAGGGTATGGAGAAAAGGGAACCCTCTTACACTGTTGGTGCGAATGTAAATTGATACACTGTTCTCCACTATGGAGAACAGTATGGATATTCCTTAAAAAACTAAAAACAGAACTACCATATGACCCAGCAATCCCAGTACTGGGCATATACCCTGAGAAAACCATAATTCAAAAAGAGTCATGTACCACAATGTTCATTGCAGCTCTATTTACAATAGCCAGAACATGGAAGCAACCTAAGTGTCCATCGACAGATGAATGGATAAAGAAGATGTGGCACATATATACAATGGAATATTACTCAGCCATAAAAAGAAACGAAATTGCGTTATTTGTAGTGAGGTGGATGGACCTAGAGTCTGTCATACAGAGTGAAGTAAGTCAGAAAGAGAAAAACAAATATCGTATGCTAACACATATATATGGAATCCAAAAAAAAAGAAAAAAAGGTTCTGAAGCACCTAGGGGCTGGACAGGAATAAAGATGCAGATGTAGAAAATGGACTTGAGGACACAGGGAGGGGGAAGGGTAAGATGAGATGAAGTGAGAGAGTGGCATTGACATATATACACTCCAAATGTAAAATAGATAACTAGTGGGAAGCAACCACATAGCACAGGGAGATCAGCTTGGTGCTTTGTGACCGCCTAGTGGGGTGAGATAGGGAGGGGGGGAGAGAGTTGCAAGAGGGAGGGGATATGGGGATATATGTATACGTATAGCTGATTCACTTTGTTATACAGCAGCAGCTAACACAACAATGTAAAGCAATTATACTCCAATAAAGATGTTAAAATAAATAAATGCTCTCGCAAGTGAAAAAAGAATATTCCTTAAACATCACAAAGTTCAGAATTATTTTTCTGAATTTTACTTAATACTTTTATTAATTAAATGCCTGACACATCTCTGTAATACTTTTCCCCCCTCAGATTTGTTTCATACTCTTTGATCACCTTTTGACATGACAATAATTTTTTTTCTTCTTTTTTTTCTTTTTTTTTTTTTTTTTTGCTGTAGGCAGGCCTCACACTGTTTTGGCCTCTCCCGTTGCAGAGCACAGACTCCGGCCGCGCAGGCTCAGCGGCCATGGCTCACAGGCCTAGCCGCTCCGCGGCATGTGGGATCTTCCCGGACCAGGGCGTGAACCCTTGTCCCCTGCATCGGCAGGCAGACTCTCAACCACTGCGCCACCAGGGAAACCCGACGATAATTTTTTAATCGATAGCTTAGAAAAGTTTCTTTCAACTTCACACCTCATTGGTAACGTCTTGTGACTTTCTGCAATTTTGTCACATATGGAGACTTTAACAAGTTCTTTCAAATAAATATGAGCTGTAAGATTTCAGGGCAATTCATTTTTTCTTGGGCAGTGACGTTTATTACATAATCTTTGAATTAGTGACACATGAACCTGTTTGTGGATGATGTTCTTTTTGTGTTATATTAAGTGTTTTATATTATCTTTGTTGATGTCACTATTTCATGTCAAATCATCAGTATATTAAAATCTGTTTTTTTCTATATGTTCCTATAATTCACTCTTTCTTATTAACTGGTTTATTAAGTAATATAATAACCTATTCATGGTATATTTTAAATTGTTTGGTCTGCATTATCAATAGATTTTCTCTTTTGATAGGTGTCATTGAGAACTGAATCTCTTGCTTTCAATTTTGCCATCAAACCACTCAACCTCTATCCACAGTGATTCTTAGGGAAGAGGAGGCCTAGAAGCCCTATTCAGTTGGTTTCATTGTGCCTTGGGTACTCCATTTACCTACAACAGCAAGAAACTGGGGAAAGCAGGGCCTTAGGACAATTGAGTAGATGTATCCGCATTTTTTGAAAGGTAAAACTGACTTGGCAGTCCAAGTCTATGGACTCGATGACTAAGGAGCTACCCTAGTGATGGTTTCTTGAACATTGCAGAGAAGAGGGACCCAGGGAAGGAAAGACCATAATCCTCAACAATCTGCAGGTAGAAGGCTTGAATGTTGGTCCCTGAGTCACCTTTGTGGGAAGTCGCTTCTTATACCCTAACCTGATATAAAGGGAGTTTTCATATATATATCTTTTGTGTACTTTTCAAAGGAAGACTGTATTGAACAAAGGAGTTATTGTTATCTTGGTGTGTGTGTGTTTGTACTTCTTTTTGGATAATAGATGTCTGGCATGGGTTCTTAAATTTTCAGATCTTCTCAAGCAATCCCACTCCTGGGCATATATCCAGACAAAACTATAATTCAAAAAGATACATGCATCCCTATGTTCACAGCAGCAGCACTATTTACAATAGCCAAGACATGAAAACTTAAATGTCCACTAGCAGATGAATGGATATAGAAGATGTGCTACATATATACACAATGGAATACTAGTCAGCCATAATAAAAAAGAAAATAATGCCGTTTGCAGCAACATGGATGCAACTAGAGATTATCATACTAAGTGAAGTGAGTCAGAAAGAGAAAGACAAATACCATATGATATCACTGATATGTCGAATCTAAAATATGACACAAAGGTGGAAATATGTTTTCAATACACTAGTATTTTCTTCTGAGTATAAAATTATAAAAATAAATGTAAAGATACAGACAAGCTCTGAAGAAAAAATAAAAATCCAACCCAACAGGGAAACGTAGCCACTGCTAAAACTTTAGCACTTTAAGTTTAAAACTTATTTTTCCTCAGTTAATAGCTCAAGGACATTTTCCCACATCATGAAATGACTATTTGAAATTCTTGACTGAATAGGAGAAGCAATATAGAGTGCTTGATCATTCATAGAGCTAAGATTTTAAACTCATTTAACTTTTTTAAAGTGTTTTAGTTCTTATTTGAAAATATTCTGATAACTAATGAAGTTACAGAAGACATGTGCATTAGTCATGATAGGCTTGGGTATGCTGTAATAAGGATTCCCAAATCTCAGTGGCTTAAAACCACCAAGATTTGTTTCAGGCTACATTTGTGTCATGGGTTGTCAGGGGAGCTCTGCTCACTGTAGTCATACAGGGACCCAAGCTGATAGAACCACCACCAACTCAAACATTTCTGGTCACCATTTCAAGAGAGCTCTAGGGATTCTCACACTGGCAATTAAATACTTGGCCTAGGAAATGACATCCACCACTTCTGCTCAAAACTCACTGGCCAATAGACTTCATCCAAATTAGAAATGTTTGTGCTTTTAAGGACATCAAGAAAGTGAAAAGACAACCCACAGAACGAGAGAAAATATTTGCAAATCATGTTTAATAAGAGATTTGTATCTAGAATATATAAAGAGCCCTTACACCTCAATAATAAAAGAATAGATGACCCAGCTTTACAAAGGGCAAAGGATATGAACAGACATTTCTCCAGAGAACATACACAAATGGCTGATCAGCACATGAAAAGAAATTCAATATCATTAGCCATCAGGGAAATGCAAGTCAAGACCACAATGAGATACTACCTCACACCCATTAGGATGGCTTTAATCAAAAGAACAATGACAAATATTGCCATCTACATTACTGGTGGAATGTAAAGTGGTACAGCCACTTTGGAAAACATTCTGGCAATTCCTCAAAAGGTTAAACACAGAGTTCCTTTATGATCTAGCAATTCTACTCCTAGATTTTTGCTGAAGAAAATGGACATATGTCCTTATATACACTACCAAATGTAAAATAGAATGCTATTGGGAAGCAGCTGCATAGTACAGGGAGATCAGCTCAGTGCTCAGAGACCACCTACAGGGCTGGGATAAGGAAGGTGGGAGGGAGACGCAAGAGAGAGGGGATATGGGGATATACGTATGCATACAGCTGATTCACTTTGTTATACAGCAGAAACTAACACAACATTGTAAAGCAATTATACTCCAATAAACATGTTAAAAAAAAAACATATGTCCTTACAAAAACTTGAACATAAATGTTCATAGCAGTGTCATTCGTAAGAGCCAAAAAGTGGAAACAACGCAAATGTCCGTCAACTAATGAACAGGTATGCAAAATGTGGTCTATCCATACAATGGAATATTCTTCCACCATAAAAAGGAATGAAGTGCTGATACACACTACAAAATGGATAAACCTTGAAACCATTAAGTGAAAGTGAGACACAAGAGGCCCCGTATTCTATTATTCAGTTTATATGCAGATTAGGCAAATCCATAGAGACAGAAAATAGACTTGTGTCTGCCAGGGACTGCAGGGAGGCGGAAAATGGGAAGCCTGCTAACAGTAAGGGGTTTCTTTTGAGGGTGATAAGTGTTTCGGAATTATATAATGGTGATGGTTGTACAACCTGGTTAATATATAAGATGCACTGCATTGTATACTTTTATTGAAGTATTGCTGATTTACAATGTTGTGTTAGTTTCAGGTGTATGGCAAAGTGATTCAGTTATACATATCTATTTTTTTTCTTCTTTTCCCTTATAGGTTATTACAAAATATTGAGTATATTTCCCTGTGCTATACAGTAGGTCCTTGTTGGTTATGTATTTTATATACAGGGTGTGTATTTGTTAATCCCAAACGCCTAATTTATCTGCCCTCCCCTTTCCCATTTGGTAACCATAGGTTTGTTTTCTAGGTCTGTGGGTCTATTTCTGTTTTTTATATAAGTTCATTTGTATCTTTTAGATTCCACATGTGATATGACATTTGTCTCCATCTGGCTTACTTCACTGAGTATGAATCTCTAGGTCCATCCATGCTCCAGCAGATGGCATTATTTCATTTTTTATGGCTGTATAATATTCCATTGTATAAATATACCACATCTGCATTGGCTACGTTAAGGATGAATTTTATGGTATATAAATTATATCTCCAATTCTAAAAATGGACTCAGAGCAGATTGTTGTTTTTTAAAATCAATGTGCTTAATGGTGTTTCAATGACTTATGTAATTTTATAATTTATTCTAATTTTAGAGATTATCTTACTCTGAGTATGACCAAGCTTTTAAATCACTGTAAGGTTTCAAATATTTTTACACTGTAAAAATTTCATTAAAAATATGTAGTACATTCTTGTCATTTAAAATTAGAAATGGCTCTGGAAGCAGTTTTCTTTAAATTGTAACACATGAATGAGTTTGTAATTAGGCCCATGTTCATGTCACTGTTTTATAAGTAGTATTCCTCACTAGAAATTTTCATGAGGATAGAACCCTGTCTGTTTCGACTCTCCAGCACCTAGCAATCTGATATTCACCAGATATTCAATAAGTATTTGTGAATAAATCTGTGGATGATTAGTTAAGAGCTAGAAATGCAAAGTCTTTCAAAAGCCATTTAGTACTTCCTGGTCCATAATAAAAGAAACTAAAACAGACGGGAGGAAAGATGAAAGCTGAAGATAAAGTCACTTTTCTCAAATTGATTCTTAGTTTTGAAAAGGTGTTCTTTTTAATTTGTTGCGTGTTGGTCTGCACCCTGCAGCCTGCAAGCCTTGTAGTTGCCCCACCTCCAGGCCAGAAAAAGAGCCCACAGACAGCAACAGAGACCTCAACGGTTTAAAAATAGGGGATCTTACACGTCTGAAGCAAAAGGTCCTGGAGCAACACCCCACTGTGGATGGCAGAAAGGGCATGGCAGCACTACTCAGGGGTGAAAGAGGCTACCATTTATAGGGGAAACTGACGTCAGGTTAGCTTATCAGTTACCAGGGAAACCAGCAACTGGGGCACAGCCGTCACAGCCCGTCAGGTTAACAACCATCACAAGGGCAGGTATTTCCCTTCAATAAGTTAGCAGGTGAAGCCATTCTGGCCTAAGGGTTTGAAGAATCACTAGCTGGGGCAGGGGGCGAATCACCTTCTGTGAGTAGGGAGCAGGAAAGCAGGGACTGTATGAGCAGGGGATGTACAAAGAGCGAGAGGACAGCCATCTTGAGTGGCCTGACAACACACTCCACCCCTACATACTCTGCACGACCCTTACCATCTTGGTCCACCCCTCTTCCGCTATATCCTTGGGGTTGGAATGTAGAGATGCTCTGCAACCAAATACCGCAAATGCGAGACAGATTAACAGCCGCTAACAAACGAGTAAGCCAGGCGCTTATCAGGTCAATTTTTCTTGTCCGGAGGAGGACAACAGCATCTCGCGTAGACCCAGCAATGAGACTCATTTCACAGTGAGGCCACCATTGCCCCCAGTCCACAAACAGATTCCCTCCGCTCAGGCTAGGGAGAACATGTCAGATGTTTCACAAGCATCATACAGGGAAGATCTGGACCAGTAAGCAAATACCACAGTAACAGCATTCTGAGATACCACCACCCCTGCCTGTGGTTCTTGTCCTGGCCTGCAGGACCACACCGCCTGTCCAACCTCAGACCCACAGCTGGAGCCGAATACTGGAGCAGCCGTGTAACAACAGACCACAGGGTTAACATGATGGTGGTGTCTCCAGGAGGGTCCCTTATAAATTACCTTAGTAATCTCAGGCGGGGCCAGGCAGAAGAGAGGTGAGATCTGTAAGTCCCTTTCCGATCCTGTTCCCCACGGGGCAGCAAACCCAGACCACCTGGAACTTATCTGCCAGTCCCAGGGCCATTTTATAACATGTTCCCCTGAGGGTAGATCCTGTGGCAAAGGCAAAAGTAAGTTATGGTCCTGACAGTTGGCCAGTAAAGTGGCTTGCTGTAAATGTTGATGGGGGGTCCAGTATTGTTACACAGCTGTTCTAGACCCCAAAGAATGGTTTCTCGCATTGCTCGACAACTCGGGTAGGCCATTTGTAATGTCTTCCACCTGCTGTAACACATTCCAGGCGGCATATAGCTGTTTACCATCCCATATATCATTGCTCGGCCCCTCCCATAGCTGAGACCAGAAGCCCAAGGGTACTTTGATTATTTTGCTGTTGCCACAGACCTCATCCAAACCCTTTTGCATGACTGGCCATGTCCCATTCACAAGCCTGTCCCTGAGTTAATATCCCTAATGCCTATGTCTGTAACTGTTTAGGGGTGGTGGGCCAGGGGTGTGTGTGTATTATATAGATAACCCAGGTCCTTACGTTTTGTCTGTCCTCACCAGCCATCCCCGTGCAGTCAGATGAGCCATGAGCACAGGGCTGCTACTTTTAAACTTGAAAGGGACTCTGAGGTCAACAGGATATCATCAATGTAATGGAAGAGGAAGACACCTCTTACAGTGGTCAGATGCCACAGAGCCCCACTTGCCAGCAGTCGGCCACCTCGGGGTACCCTCGCCTCTTTCCAGTTCCCATCCTTACATCCCAACATCTCGGCGCTCACAGGAGTTTCCTCAGCCTCCCGGCTGCTATGCCAGTTGTTAGGCTGCACCTCGCAGGCCAGCAAGCCTTGTAGCTGCCCAGCCTCGAGACCAAAGAAAGAACCTGGAGACAGCGACAGAGACATAAATAATTTGTTGGACAGGGGGAACTTACACGTCTGAAGCGAAAGGTCCTGGAGCAACACCCCACAGGGGTGGGGGCAGGCAGGCGGGCGGGCTTGCAGGCAGGCAATGGCAACAACCTTTGCTACTTAGGGGAGAGGCTACCATTTATAGGGGGAATTGACTTCAGATTAGCTCATTAGTTGCTAGGGTAACCAGCAGCAGGGGCATGTCCCTCACAGCCCCTCAGATTAACAACCACCACATGGGCAGATGTTTCCCTTCAATAAGCTAGCAGGTGGAGCCGGTCCTGCCTAAGGATTTGAACAATCACTAGCTGGGGCAGGGGGCGAAGCACCTTCTGCGAGTAGGGAGCAGGAAAGCAGGGACTGGAGGAGCAGGGGATGTACAAGGAGCGAGAGGACAGCCATCTTGAGTGGCCTGACCATATACTGGGCATCTCTAATCATCTTCCATATTTCTTACAGATGACCAATTATTATTCTGTGTTTAGATCAGACTGTTCTTTCAGTGTCTCAAAATATTTTTCATCTGGGCTTTAGATTAGGATTAAATCAAGTAATTATAAACTCTTGAGCTATCTTCTTCTCTAACTTTGGGCTTTAATTCCTTTTCATCATGTTTATTTTCCCTTCTAAAGTTCGAAGATAGTTTTCCTTGCCCTGGAAGGCAGTGTAGTGTCGTGGCTAAGAGCACAGTCCCTGAAGTCACATTAGTGCTTGAGTCCAGGCTCTGATGCTTCCTGATGGTATAACCTTGGTCTCTCATACCTTAGTTTTCTCATCTGTAAAATGGTAATAATCTTAGGACCTACCTCAAGGGTTGTTGTGAGGACTAAATGAGTTAAGGCACGTAATATGTTTCTTAAAGTCTCAAGAAATGTTGATTTCTATTATCAACAGCCTGATGGAGAAGTCAGAAGTTAATTTATGATTTTTCTAGCTGACAGTTGTAGGTTTAACTCTTCCTTGTTTATTTTCATACTGTCATCAGCATTTAACATCTCAATCCTTACTTTAGTATTCATCTTAATCTCCAGAAGCTTTGGCTCATTGAGGGATTTAGTCTTTATTGACCACCTGAGACTGTTCTGGGAGGGGCAGTGAGGATGGCAAAGGGAATTCATATTCAGGTGATCTGAGGACCTGTTAAAAGAATCATGCTTTTTAAACAAGAAGAAAGGAGATTAAGTGATGAGGGTAAAATGGGGCAGAGTCAAAGAGGTGGTGGCACAAAGCATTCCTTCATCTCCTTAAAGGTTTACCATGTTGATGTGGAGTTGGCTTGTTCTTTGTGGCCCCAGAGAAAGAGCTGGGGCCACTGGACATGTCTGACTTTGATATAAGGAAGGAATTTCTAAGAAAGCTTTTTAAACCCACCTCTGTACAAGCCACCGGCTTCTCTCCCCTGATCTATTTCAGTAATCTCCCAACTTGTTTTTCCGCATCTCAAAGGCCCCTCCAACACATTAGCCACATTACAGCCAAAGTGATTCCTTTAAAGCACAGATACCATCCTGTCATTTGCCTGCTTAGAACACTTCAATGACTTCCAGTTATTCTTAGAATAAAGACCAAATCCATATTATGGCCTGAAGGCTTACCTGGTCTGGCCCTCACTACCCCTCCAGTCTCATCTCACTTGACCCTCCTCCTTGCTCACAGTGGTCCAGCCACATTGGTTTTCATCATTCACTTCCTTGAACTCCCCACAGGGCCCTACAACATGCTTTTTTCTCTGCTTCAGACATTTCACTTCCATTTTATGTAATCAGTGTCTACTCTCCCTTCAAATACTAACTCAACCATCCCATTCTCAAGGAAGTCTTCCGTGAACTTCTTGTTTAGGTCTATTAGATGTTCTCATAACACTATGCACTTCTAATCGGTAGTTCTTTCCACTGTTATAATTTAATGGTGTTTGTGTGAAATTTTGATGCCTGAAAGTTCCATGCTTTTTTATTTTTATCCTCACCTGAATCTTCAGCATGGAGCACAGTGCCTGATACATAGGAGGTGCTCAATCAGTGCTTCTTGATTGACTGTACAAAGAAACGACTGAACAGCTGACTGAGTTGTTTAAAGTGGGAATTATACTCCTTCCACTGTAAGATTTTCTAAGGGAGGACTATGCAAACTCAAAATTTCTTTGAGAATCTGACTCTATAATCCAAGGACCCTTGTCATTAAAAGGTTTACTTTGCTAAGAAAATGGCAGTGAGCTCACTGAATGCAACCTCTGAACCACTGCCAGAGCAGGTAGTTGAACATTGCTAGAGCGCTGCCTAGTGAGCAGAGGAAATGCTCCTCTTCCCATTCACCATTGTTCATTGTATTGAGATTATGTGCTCTGCTCAACTCCAGCGGGGAGGGGCGGGGGAGGGGGCGCCATTTACATAGACGATGATGTCAATGGTGCCTTGTAGAGTTGTGCAACATGGCATCCCTGGCCTTCAAGTGTGGTCATTGGGAAGGAGTTTAGGCTAACGGGAAAGAGCCAGTGGAAAGGAACTGGTTGAAGAACTATAACGGAGAGAGAACAAGTAATGGATCAAGATCTTATGGTAAAAAGAAGAGATGCAGGGGCTGGCCTCACTCTGAACTAGAGAAGGTCAGGGAAGAAAGTAGGATGGGCCAGATATGTATGAGGAATTATGTGGGAAGAAGGCACCCTATGGGAGAATATCTTGTTTTCTGGACATTTTTGAGCTTTTAAATTACTCAAACAGAAATACTTTTCCACTGCACATGTCTTGGGAAAACATTATGTAAGTTTTCCCAAACTTACCGCTTTTCACCAAGAAAATGACACCCACTCGGATTGTTTCCTGAAATCAGAGATTCTTGACTCCTGTCCGTCTGTCATGTAGGAGACCAGCAAGCCCAAGTCTAGACTTTTTATGGGGTTGGGTCCAGAGGACAAACAATTACTCATTCTCTCCCAGTGTGGGAGAAGTTTCTTTCTACTGGTTCACTTCCCTCAATATGGGAATTCTCTCCAATCCCCTATTAGCTCACAGTCCCTCTTTACCCTGAACCCAAGCTCACACAACCCTATTTTGGTATCCTCAGACCTCAATCCTTCTTAGCTGAGGGCTCAGTTGTTTTTGTTTGTTTGTTTCTTAGAGATAAGAGAGTAGGGCTCAATCTCTCACCATCTTACCACCTTTGAGGACCAAGACACTGGAGCACCTATTGTGTTCTGAGAGAAGGGCTCGGACATGGGAGCCTCCAGTTCAGGAGTTTGCAAGTGACCTGGATTGGGACCGACAATCTCCTCCATATCAGATATGAAGTCTTGGCTCAGAAGAGAGAGAGGGGGAAGGGGGGTTAGGAGAGTCCAGTTATACAGGATACAAGAGGAGCAATCATTTCTGTGAGGACCAGAAACAGCTGGCCAAGTGGGGCACTGTCAAGGCCAGGGAAAGAATAGGTGTGTGTGTGTGTGTGTAGTGGTGACAGAGATGTTGAAACTGGGATGAGAAGGGGAGTACAAGTGTGTTTCGGGGGGTTCAGTGTCTTGCAGTCTAAGGAGCTGGGGACCCTATATGTTGGGGACTGAGAGTTGAAGCTGAAAGTAGGTTCAGGGTGCAGGTCAACAGTCTAAAATCTGCATAGTCACATTGGAGGGGGGTCATTTGTACCACACCCTCCATAGGAGTTGCCGAGAATGAGATACATGTAAAGTTCAGAGAAAGCACAAGCCATGTGAACTGAGGCTAACTTTTCATTCTCTTCTCACACTGTGTTTGTTGCACGTGCATGGTGGGGCTTTCCCATTGGCACCTTCTCTATAGGCCATTCACCCAGTGTTCAGTAGTCTCAAATCATCTGATTGGAACTGACTACATTTCAAGGTCTTTTACATAAATCTCACAGCTCATAAGAGCAAAGCTGATAACTAGACTAACATTAGCAAGTCTGCCTAAGCCAACGTATGTGCACTTGGCTGCACCTACCCCCTCACCTCTTCAGACCTCACAGTGGTGTATCTTCTTTGTTCTTCTATCTCACTTAGGTATCAACAGAGCTTCCTTATCTTGTTTTGCAAAAGATAAGAATGAGCTGAGAAATAATTTAACCTATATGACATTTAGGGCTAATAAAAATTTTAAGTTTTTTTTAATCATTAAAAATAAGACAAGGGCTTCCCTGGTGGCGCAGTGGTTGAGAGTCCGCCTGCCGATGCAGGGGACATGGGTTCGTGCCCCGGTCCGGGAAGATCCCACATGCCGCGGAGTGGCTGGGCCCGTGAGCCATGGCCGCTGAGCCTGCGCGTCCGGAGCCTGTGCTCCGCAACGGGAGAGGCCACAACAGTGAGAGGCCCACGTACCGCAAAAAAAAAAAAAATAATAAGACAAACATTCTCAACTTCTAAAGATAGTCCACAGACTTCCCTGGTGGTGTAGTGGTTAAGAATACACCTGCCAGTGCAGGGGATGTGGGTTCAAGCCCTAGTCTGGGAAGATCCCACATGCGGTGGAGTAACTAAACCCGTGTGCCACAAATCCTGAAGCCTGCATGCCTAGAGCCCATGAGCCACAACTTCTGAGCCCGCGCACCACAACTACTGAAGCCCGCGTGCCTAGAACCCGTGCTCTGCAAAAAGAGAAGCTACCGCAATGAGCAGCTGGCGCACTGCAACAAAGAGCAGGCCCTGCTCGCCACAGCTAGAGAAAGCCCACGGACAACAATGAAGACCCAATGCACCCAAAAATGAATAAATAATTAACTTAAAAATAAAAAAAAATAAAAATAGCCTAGGTTGTGTTCCTAAGAAGCAGATTCTGAGACAGGGATTGTGTGCAGGAGGTTTACTGTGGGGTGCTCTAGGGATGAACGCCCATTGGGGAATAAGAGAAGGGGCTCAGAGGACGGAGTTGAATTTCCATGTGGTTGCAATAAAGGCTCAGCTGATTTTATGGGCAGCTTGGATGATCCTTCAGGGCTGTCCCACCTTGAGGCAAGGGGACCAAGCCTTTATGCTCCCCTCCCCACAAGACTGACCAGCCATTCGATTCAGGCTGCCCTGGGGAGAAGGGGGCGAGACTTTGGGCTAGGCAGCTCTTCAGCTGAAGCCAGCTCCCACAGGGGACTCAGCTGAGAGCTGTCAGCCATCAACACTCTAGCATTTGAGGTGAATAAGCACAACATACAGGATGCCATGGAGGAAGATAAAGCCAGGAAGGGGAGCAAGCCAGGAGGGCAGAAGGGCCACTCCCCTGACTGGGCTGGGTCTTGGGGGGTGGCTGCCATAATTAGGCTTTGCCTCTGGGAGGGGCAAAGCCCTGAAATCTGAAGGTTTGTGCCCCACCAAATTCACACACATATGTGCTTCCCAACCCTGTAATTTAGCTTTGCATGTCTAGAAGGGGCCACTGCCATCCTTATGAGGGTACCTCCAAGAACACTCCTCGATAAACCTTCTACAAGCAGTTCTCTGTATCAGAGTCTGTCTCCAGAGAACCCACTATAAAACAGTGTCCATCTCCATGAATGAGCAATGATCAGGAGTGATCACTGGTTGACTGAACCCAATAGTGCCAAAATACAGTTGACCCTTAAACAAAGCGGGTTCGAACTGCATGGGTTCATTTGTACCAGGATTTTTTCCAATAGTAAATACTACGTTGCTACATGATCCATGTTGGTTGAATACATGGATGTGGGACCACGTATACGGAGGAACAAAGTATATGGGGGAAATGTGAAGACAGAGGGCCAACTATAAGTTTTATGTGGGTTTTCTACTGTGCAAGATGGTGGGCGTACCTAACCCCCACGTTGTTCAAGGGTAAACTGTAGTTCTTTATGAAATGAAGAAAACACTTTAATTGATTACACAAGGATTCTTATCAGGCAGAGAACTGTCTTTTGTTTAGGAAAACATCTTGATAAACTGATTGGTAGGAAATGGGACTCAATAGCAAGAACCACGGCAACCAAGTGGAATGATTGCTCTGCTGCAATAAAGAATGAACTTTGTTTGGAGAGGTTGGAAAAGAAAGGATGGAGCGAGGTGGTATGATCACACAGGGTGTTCTATGTAGTTGATAGTTAAAGGATATTTTAAAGAATGGAGATATGTCAAGTTCAATGGAGATATCAAGTGAGGTTGCTTCCATTAGTGACTTGCTCCAAATTTTAAAGAAAATACAAAACACTTAAGTTGTTTGTGTAATTGGGAATGCTGTGAAAAGCACAGAAGGAGCAGCCCACGAGGAGGCTGGAGCATGGAAGCTGAGTGAGCATGAGAATGTACTCTCTGGGTATTTGCAGGAAATGTTGAAGAAGCTTTGGACTCCCATAGACTCTAGAAGGGGGGTTCAAGCCAGTGTTCTCTAGAACTTAAAGGGCTAGAAGCACCACGTAATAATATCTGGATTACATTCATGCAGAATTGACCCACTAGGGAAGTTTAAACATGGAAGTTGGGTCTACAGCTCTGGAAATGAAGTAGGAATTCTTGGAAAGAGACTATGGGTATATGTGGCAAAATTTTGCATCACCTGAGGGTATCTGATCAAACCGGGGGATCGAAAGGTTGAAAGGCCAGTGATCCCAGGTCTGGATAAGGGAGCCAATACTTCTTCAGGGATTTCTTTTTTTTACATTAGTTATCTATTTTATACATATTAGTGTATATCTGTCAATCCCAATCTCCCAATTCATCCCACCACCAACCACCAACCCCCACACGCTTTTCCCCTTCTTCAATGATTTTGGAGGCCAGAAGTGCATTCTGGGAGAAAACTCATATACCAGACCATTAAAAAGCTGATAGGAATCAGGGATATGAAGTGCTTTTCTCCCATGGCTGTGCCTCATTATCATACTAACACTCCGTTCTCTGCTAATGATTTGATAGCAGCTGCCTCACAGCTATTCAGTGTTGAAAACATTGTGAGAAGAAACTGCAGCCCTGAAATGCCTATGCAGAGTAACCAGTTAAGAGTGATGTATCCGTCCCTGAACTCAAAGCTGCCAAAGGAGAAAAAGAAGACCTTTCCTGGGTCTCCAAAGAAGGGAGAGTAGGGAGAAGCCCTCAAAGTTTCATCTTTAGCCTTTATCCTTTTCTGGGGCCATAAATAACATGATCTCATACTGAGGAGAGACCTCATCTTGTCCATGGGCAGCGGTTTAGAGAATGCACTGTGCACCTGAGGGGCTCTTGCCAACCATGCATAGAGGGTGAGTCGCTCCTGTGGCCAGCTGCTCTCTAGGTGTCCACGCTGGAGTAGCGCCAGAGGAAGACCTACAGTGGCACCTTCCTTCTGGGCCAGCCTCAACCCTGCCAACGCTCTGTAAAGAGGATTATAACATTGCTGTTTTTCCCACTCTTCAGGCAGAAATCTGCTTGGTGTTTGGTTTTTTGAAGTAATGTGGGAAATGAAATATGTTTAAGGTGTGGCCAGCAAAATCCAAGTATACTTGGGAAGAGCACACACAGGATTATAAAGTCTAATTTTGTTGTGCAAATCATGTAAACACAAAACTTTATTATGCTATATTTGAGAAGACACTATCTTTAGGTAACTGGCATGGCTTCCTCAGTTGGTATGTAGAAATGCTTTCATCCTTTCCTTCATTTAGTGAACACTGTTTGAACATCTGCTGGTGCAAAGCACTTGCAATGTTAGAGACACTGCCTGCAAGATGACCCTCACCTTTGACAACAAGGGAAAGTTCGGGGGGTTCCCAAGTCCACCCTCGGGTTTGTTAATTCACTCAAAACACTTGCAGAATTCCCTGAAAGCTGTAATACTCACAATTATGCTTTATTACAGAAAAAGTACACAGATTAAAATCAGCCAGAAGAAGAGATGCATAGGGCAGAGTCCAGGGAGGTCCCAAAAGCAGAGCCTGCAGTGGTCCTCTCCCAGGGGAGTCATGGAGAGCACCCTCCTGGCTAAAATGAATGACAATATGCATGGAGTATGGCCAACCAGAGAGGCTCTTCTGGGACTTGGTGTCCAGACTTTTTATTGGAGCTCCATTACGCAGACATGGTTCACAGCCCATGTGGCTGACCTGTAGTTTTTAGTCCCTCTGAAGTCCAAGGTAATACTGCATGGCCCCAAACCCCCATCATACATCACACTGTTAGACTATCTTGAGTGGCCCAAGGCTCCTAGGTAAACAAAGACACTCTTCTCTGGTAGGATATTCTAAAAGCCTAGAGATCACCTCCTAGTAACTGAGGGCAAAGGCCAGAATTCTCTTTGGGCAGGGTTCATTCTTCACTACACAAAAATATTCTAGGCTCTGGGGATAGATACAGCAGTAATCCAAACAGGTAAAAATCTCTACCCTCCTGGAGTCCACTCTCAGATATAGAATATTGCTCCAAGGTTGCATGCTCTAAGCCCCTGCTGGTTTATTAGCCTGAAGCACATTATTTTCCTAGGAACAGCTCCCCAAATAATCCTAGCCATTTCCAGGGATCCTTGCAAATATAACCCAAGTGTTACTTATATTAGGATCACTTATCCTCTTGGAATCCTGGGATAAAAAAAAAGTAGAGGAGAGATGTGTTTCTTACAGAACACCCGTCAGTTGGGTCTCTAGTGAAAGAATTCTTTGTTTTGTACTCGAGCTCTCTCCTTTTCCTGATCAAATCCTGGAAATCATACCCTGTGCTTAGAATGACTGCTCATTCCAAACTCTAGGCTTGGTGATTTCACCTGGTCTGTTCTGCCAGGTTTTTTTTTTTTTTAATTTTTTTTTATTTTGGGGGGTAGGCGGGCCTCTCACTGTTTTGGCCTCTCCCGTTGCGGAGCACAGGCTCTGCACGCGCAGGCTCAACGGCCATGGCTCACGGGCCCAGCCGCTCCGCGGCATGTGGGATCCTCCCAGAATGGGGCACGAACCCGTGTCCCCTGCATCGGCAGGCGGACTGTCAACCACTGCGCCACCAGGGAAGCCCTCTGCCAGGTTTTTTGTCTGTCGTTGCTCTGTCATCCCAGGTTGGCCTCCTTCGGAGATGCAGTCTATCTGATGGGTCTGAACACCTATTCTCTGCTGTTGGGGATCCAGAGGGATCCAGATGCCAGTTTGGGCTAAGAAATACAAAGCGGCCACGGAATAGAGTTGAGTCTGCATTTGGAAGATAACTACATTCATTCCAAAAGGCAGGGCAAAGCCGACACATTCTCAGAAAGGGTTGCAGAAAATGTTGGCCAAGATTAACAAGAATCCTGCCCAAGAGGATGGCCTTGCAAGGGAGATGCTGGGATGCACCACAGGAAGATGCTAAGTGGGGTTGTGGCTACAGATAGGAAGAAGCCAGTCAAAGGAGTACCGCCTCCAGCATGGGGTGGTAGTCAGTGGACCCTCTCAGGGGAACCACCATGAGAAAGGATCAGCTTTAAATAGCTGTCAAGTCCAGAGAGCACAAAGTCACCTTAGGATAGTATCAGCCAAGTGTGAACTTTTCACTCCTGCCTATTCTTTCCCCCTTCCTGTGCTCCCATCTCAGAGAGGCCAGAAACTGCCCTGAGGAATCTGAGAGAGGAGAAGTGGGGAAAAGCAAAACACTCTCCCTTGAAGCCTACAGAGGCCTTGGCCCTGGGAGAAGGAAGAAGACTTATCTTTGAACTAAACATGGAAATGTTGAATATATTGAAGTGAACATTCTAATTGCAGAATTAAGACTATATGACTGAAAGTAACTCCTGGCATATAAAGGTGCGTTTGATTAAACAATCCTCTGTTGATGAGGACATGCTGCACAGACAGAAGAGGGAGAGAGATTTTGTTCCTACGTTCCTCCTCCTCCCTGTGTAAATGGTTTGATCTCATCCTCATTGGCCTGCAGCCACCCCTGCCCCTCTCATGTTTCTGAGATCTTAGACCAGAGGGCTCATCCTGATCAGCCATGAGTACCCCACAAACTTTGCCTGTTTTCAGCTTCGACAATGTCCCCCGAGAATCTGCTTTAATTGGGGAAATATGTACTTAAAGGAGAAAATATTTGTTTATTAACATTCAAGCTCCCCCAGTACAAGGCCATAGAAAAATTTCTCAGCATTTTGATGAGTCCAAATGCTGTCTACATAGTTAAAATAGCATATAATTTAGTGTCCCACGATGTATTTCTATCCATCACAAATTCTGTTAAATATAGGTGATCATTTTCCAATCAAATATTTGAAAAGAACAATTTCTCTATTCATACTTTGACAGTTTAATTAGTATAAAAGATTATTTGTTTAAAAACATGATCTGTAACAAAAATAAACAAATGGGACCTAGTGAAACTTCAAAGCTTTTGCACAGCAAAGGAAACCATAAACAAGACCAAAAGACAACCCTCAGAATGGGAGAAAATATTTGCAAGTGAAGCAACTGACAAAGGATTAATCTCCAAAATTTATAAGCAGCTCATGCAGCTCAGTAGCAAAAAAAAACAAACAAGCCAATCCAGAAATGGGCAGAAGACCTAAATAGACATTTCTCCAAAGAAGATATACAGATTGCCAACAAACACATGAAAGAATGCTCAACATCATTACTCATTAGAGAAATGCAAATGAAAAGTACAATGAGACATCATCTCACACCAGTCAGAATGGCCATCATCAAAAAATCTAGAAACAATAAATGCTGGAGAGGGTGTGGATAAAAGGGAACACTCTTGCACTGCTGGTGGGAATGTGAATTGGTACAGCCACTATGGAGAACAGTATGGAGGTTCCTTAAAAAACTACAAATAGAACTACCATATGACCCAGCAATCCCACTAGTGGGCATATACCCTGAGAAAACCATAATTCAAAAAGAGTCATGTACCAACATGTTCATTGCAGCTCTATTTACAATAGTCCGGAGATGGAAACAACCTAAGTGTCCATTATCGGATGAATGGATAAAGAAGATGTGGCACATATATACAATGGAATATTATTCAGCCATAAAAAGAAATGAAATTGAGCTATTTGTAATGAGGTGGATAGTCTGTCATACAGAGTGAAGGAAGTCAGAAAGAGAAAGACAACTACCGCATGCTAACACATATATATGGAATTTAAGAAAAAAAATGTCATGAAGAGCCTAGGGGTAAGACAGGAATGAAGACAAAGACCTACTTGAGAATGGACTTCAGGATATGGGGAGGGGGAAGTGTAACCTGTGACAAAGCGAGAGAGAGGCATGGACATATATACACTACCAAACATAAGGTAGATAGCCAGTGGGAAGTAACCGCATACCACAGGGAGATCAGCTCAGTGCTTTGTGACTGCCTGGAAGGATGGGATACAGAGGGTGGGAGGGAGGGAGACGCAACAGGGAAGAGATATGGGAACATATGTATAACTGATTCACTTTGTTATAAAGCAGAAACTAACACACCATTGTAAAGCTACTATACTCCAATAAAGATTTTAAAAAAATAAAACAAAATAAAAAAATAAAAACATGATCTGTGACTCAACAGAAAGTCGCTCAAGTTCAGCATTTCTACGCATGAGTTTCTTATCTTTCTCATTTGCTCACGCTTCATGAAAATCTTAAAGGATTCTGTCAATTGTCAAATAAAGGCCAGAGACACGTTCGTTTAGCTGTTGAATCAAATTAATGTATACCACTTCTGTGTAACAAATAATCCTTTTAAGGCCATTATTTTATAATCTGCATTACCCTACACTGTTTCTGCCAGTGCAAATCTATTTGGTATTTGGAAAGATGGCTACTGAAGGTATCTGTTTCTCTTTGAGAAAAATTCTAAATGATTTATGTTTCTTTCGCTAATGGTGGCCATTTGGGGAAGTCTCCAAACAGAGAGGCATTCCAGATCAACACGGCTAGATAATTTTGTTTTATAAAAGAGAAAGTTGGCCCAGGTTGACTGTGGTAGTAGCAACACCTGTCCATTGTGTGAGACATACTTGCATATTGGGATCTAATTTGATTTACACAAGTGATACTGTGAATTTTTTTTTTTTTTTTTTTTTTTTACAGTTTTATGCTATGTGTTAGGCCGAAGGGTGGTCTGATGTTTGAGCTACAGCAGCTTTATAATATTGCTTACAATTGAAATGAGTAAACTCCCCTGTGTTTACACTTGATTGATAAACTATGTTAGCAATCTGATTCAGCTGTGGAATCATGTAATAAATGATTTCTACAGAGATATCTAAAGGGGGCAGAAAATGCAAGTAGATACTTAAACAAACATTTTAAAGGGAATAACCTGAAGCAACCCTTCTCACCACAGTGCCTCCTGAAGTTTGGGTAAGTTCATGGCTGGATCCTCACCTGCTGAAAGGCATAAGCTGATCCTTATGCTTTCTCACCTAGACTCTGGCATTGGGTTGCTGAGGGTCTCCCCGACTCCAGAGCCTCTCCCACAGCGTTCACAGAAGTTCTGATCACAGTAATCCCTTGCCTAAAACTCTTCCTCAGCTCCTGCTTTCTGCAGAAGAGAAGCCCTCAACTCCCTTAGCATCAAGATCCTCTGTGGTTCAGCCTCTATTCCCTTTGCCAAGGTCACCGTTGCCTCTTCCCCACAGACCTTCTTTAATTTCTGGGCTCAGAGAGAAAGCAACTTATTAGACATCACATTGAAATCAGTTTTTTTTTGACTGCACTACCTGGCTTGTGGGATCTTACTTTTCTGATCAGGGATCAAACCCAGGCCCTGGCAGTGAAAGTGCCCAAGTCCTATCCACTGGACTGCCAGGGAATTCCCTGAAATCAAAGTTTTGTGGGGCCTGAAACTCATGTAATTTGGGGGACCTTAACTAAATTCCAAATTACCCAAATAAAAGTAAACACTGAAGTAAGTACTTATTAAGAATGAGAAAATAAATCACAGCAAAGTACAAATTCCACAAAGCTATTGGTAAAATATACCTCAATATCACCTCACACTGGTCAGAATGGCCATCATCAAAAAATCTACCAACAATAAATGCTGGAAAAAAGAAAATGCTGGAGAGGGTATGGAGAAAAGGGAACCCTCTTACACTGTTGGTGCGAATGTAAATTGATACACTGTTCTCCACTATGGAGAACAGTATGGATATTCCTTAAAAAACTAAAAACAGAACTACCATATGACCCAGCAATCCCAGTACTGGGCATATACCCTGAGAAAACCATAATTCAAAAAGAGTCATGTACCACAATGTTCATTGCAGCTCTATTTACAATAGCCAGAACATGGAAGCAACCTAAGTGTCCATCGACAGATGAATGGATAAAGAAGATGTGGCACATATATACAATGGAATATTACTCAGCCATAAAAAGAAACGAAATTGCGTTATTTGTAGTGAGGTGGATGGACCTAGAGTCTGTCATACAGAGTGAAGTAAGTCAGAAAGAGAAAAACAAATATCGTATGCTAACACATATATATGGAATCCAAAAAAAAAAAAAAGAAAAAAAGGTTCTGAAGCACCTAGGGGCCGGACAGGAATAAAGATGCAGATGTAGAAAATGGACTTGAGGACACAGGGAGGGGGAAGGGTAAGATGAGATGAAGTGAGAGAGTGGCATTGACATATATACACGCCAAATGTAAAATAGCTAGCTAGTGGGAAGCAACCACATAGCACAGGGAGATCAGCTTGGTGCTTTGTGACCGCCTAGAGGGGTGAGATAGGGAGGGGGGGAGAGAGATGCAAGAGGGAGGGGATATGGGGATATACGTATACGTATAGCTGATTCACTTTGTTATACAGCAGCAGCTAACACAACAATGTAAAGCAATTATACTCCAATAAAGATGTTAAAATAAATAAATGCTCTCGCAAGTGAAAAAAGAATATTCCTTAAACATCACAAAGTTCAGAATTATTTTTCTGAATTTTACTTAATACTTTTATTAATTAAATGCCTGACACATCTCTGTAATACTTTTCCCCCCTCAGATTTGTTTCATACTCTTTGATCACCTTTTGACATGACAATAATTTTTTTTCTTCTTCTTTTTTTTTTTTTTTTTTTTTTTTTTTGCTGTAGGCAGGCCTCTCACTGTTTTGGCCTCTCCCATTGCGGAGCACAGGCTCCGGACGCGCAGGCTCAGCGGCCATGGCTCACATGCCTAGCCGCTCCGCGGCATGTGGGATCTTCCCGGACCAGGGCGTGAACCCTTGTCCCCTGCATCGGCAGGCAGACTCTCAACCACTGCGCCACCAGGGAAACCCGACGATAATTTTTTAATCGATAGTTTAGAAAAGTTTCTTTCAACTTCACACCTCATTGGTAACGTCTTGTGACTTTCTGCAATTTTGTCACATATGGAGACTTTAACAAGTTCTTTCAAATATGAGCTGTAAGATTTCAGGGCAATTCATTTTTTCTTGGGCAGTGACGTTTATTACATAATCTTTGAATTAGTGACACATGAACCTGTTTGTGGATGATGTTCTTTTTGTGTTATATTAAGTGTTTTATATTATCTTTGTTGATGTCACTATTTCATGTCAAATCATCAGTATATTAAAATCTGTTTTTTCTATATGTTCCTATAATTCACTCTTTCTTATTAATTGGTTTATTAAGTAATATAATAACCTATTCATGGTACATTTAAAATTGTTTGGTCTGCATTATCAATAGATTTTCTCTTTTGATAGGTGTCATTGAGAACTGAATCTCTTGCTTTCAATTTTGCCATCAAACCACTCAGCCTCTATCCACAGTGATTTTTAGGGAAGAAGAGGCCTAGAAGCCGTATTCAGATGGTTTCATTGTGCCTTGGGTACTCCATTTACCTACAACAGCAAGAAACTGGGGAAAGCAGGGCCTTAGGACAATTGAGTAGGTGTATCCGCATTTTTTGAAAGGTAAAACTGACTTGGCAGTCCAAGTCTATGGACTCGATGACTAAGGAGCTACCCTAGTGATGGTTTCTTGAACATTGCAGAGAAGAGGGACCCAGGGAAGGAAAGACCATAATCCTCAACAATCTGCAGGTAGAAGGCTTGAATGTTGGTCCCTGAGTCACCTTTGTGGGAAGTCGCTTCTTATACCCTAACCTGATATAAAGGGAGTTTTCATATATATATCTTTTGTGTACTTTTCAAAGGAAGACTGTATTGAACAAAGGAGTTATTGTTATCTTGGTGTGTGTGTGTTTGTACTTCTTTTTGGATAATAGATGTCTGGCATGGGTTCTTAAATTTTCAGATCTTCTCAAGCAATCCCACTCCTGGGCATATATCCAGACAAAACTATAATTCAAAAAGATACATGCATCCCTATGTTCACAGCAGCAGCACTATTTACAATAGCCAAGACATGAAAACTTAAATGTCCACTAGCAGATGAATGGATATAGAAGATGTGCTACATATATATACAATGGAATGCTAGTCAGCCATAATAAAAAAGAAAATAATGCCGTTTGCAGCAACATGGATGCAACTAGAGATTATCATACTAAGTGAAGTGAGTCAGAAAGAGAAAGACAAATGCCATATGATATCACTGATATGTGGAATCTACAATATGACACAAATGAACCTATCTATGAAACAGAAACAGACTTACAGACACAGAGAACAGACTGGTGGTTGTCAAAGGGGATTGGGCTGGGGTAGGGATGGTGTGGGAGGCTGGGGTTAGCAGATGTAAGCTTTTATATATAAAATGGATAAACAACAAGGTCCTACTGTATAGCACAGAGAATATATTCAATATCCTAAGATAAACCATAATGGAAAAGAATATATATATAAAAAGAAGAATGTATATATATGTAAATGAATCACTTTGCTGTAGAGCATAAATTAACACATTGTAAATCAACTATACCTCAATAAAAAAATTTTCAGATCTTCCTTCCTTATTCCAGTAACACTTGGAAATATCTACCCATCAATTGTTGACTTATTATTTGGAGATATAAAAGAGAAACTGGAACCTAATCTCTGAAAACTTAACTCAAAGGAGCTATTGAAACATAACCAGATATGCATACTGAAAACCAGTTACATTGGGCTTCCCTGGTGGTGCAGTGGTTAAGAATCCGCCTGCCAATTCAGGGGACATGGGTTTGAGCCCTGGTCCCGGAAGATCCCACATGCTGCAGAGCAACCAAGCTCGTGTGCCACAACTACTAAGCCTGCGCTCTAGAGTCTGTGAGCCACAACTACTGAGCCCATGTGTTGCAACTACTGAAGACCACGTGCCTAGAGCCCGTGCTCCACAACAAGAGAAGCCACTGCAATGAGAAGGCCACGCACTGCAACGAAGAGTAGCCCCCGCTCGCCACAACGAGAGGAAGCCTGTGCGCAGCAATGAAGACCCAATGCAGCCAAAAATAAGTAAATAAATTAAATAAAGTTATCAGAAAATAACCCCCAGTTACATTGGATTTAGGTCAATTGAATCCCTGAAATTTCTGAGGCTGTCTCCATGTCTTCAACACTTGTATTTTGTTTAAAAAAATTATTATTATAGCCATCCTAGTGGGTGTGATATCCATATTAATCTTTAGGCTAAAGAAAAACATGTTTCAAAATATGACGTAGTGGTGTATAGTGCCAGAGGTGATGTGTTTCCAGAGATTAAATCTGTGGGTTCTCCACCCCAACCAAACTTTGGTTATAAAAAGGGACTAACAATTCCACTCCTTGGATTTATTAAAGGTAACTCCTGCAGATCTTAGAAGCAGGTTCCTTAGAAGAATTCTTTAGGTTAGAGAGGGCTTCCACTGGAATCCCTAAGTGTAGCCTCCCTTTGGGGGAGGCAGGTGAGTAGCCTCATTTCCTGAAAAAGGGAAAACAGTCTGATTCTGTGTTTTGAGGGCTTAAAAGGAAAAGTGGAGTGGGTCTCAGAGAGGGAGGGGAGAAATTTGTTTTGAGTTTGTGAGGTGATGAGCACTGGAACCAGATCTGATTCCATGCTTCTGGGGTTCACTGGGTTCTTGGGGGCTGGCTGGGGTGAGGGGAGGTTGAAGTGACCACTCAGTGCTCCACTACTGCATGCCCTATGCTACTATTACACTTGGCTCTTTGCACTCTTTTCCAAATCATGGGACTAATGTAGTTACCTTGTTGATGAAGATATTAGGTCAAATAGAAGTTGACTTTCTTAAACCTTGGAGAGGCTTCTTTCTAGCTGATGTTGCTAGGGGAAACAATGAAAGGAAAGGCAAGATGTAGTTCTTTACCTCATCTATCAAAACCCTATTGGCCATAGTAAACCTTTATTAGAAACTTCAAATAACAGATCAATGATCAGTAGGCCCCTGCACAAATTCTCCCACTTTTCTCTACATCACTGCTTCACCCCACCCCTGCAATTGTATGGACTCTTTGAAAACAATAGACCCGATTTTTTTTTTAATGGCCCACCTTCTGGATTTGTCTGTTTTTTTCATAGTGCTATTTAATCTGTTCCTGTATCCCTTGAATTTCCTGTAAAGTGGAGCTAAAGCCTTGATGAACTTCAAGTTAAACATTTTTGACTAGAATTGGTCATAGGTGTTGCAGTGTACTTCATGTTGCAACTCATAAAGAGCCATATAATCTCATCTTGTCCCACTATTGGTGATTCTTTAGTCATTTGGTTAAGATGGTGACCGCTAGGGCTTCCCTGGTGGCGCAGTGGTTGAGAGTCTGCCTGCCGATGTAGGGGACACAGGTTCGTGCCCCGGTCCGGGAAGATCCCACATGCCGCGGAGCGGCTGGGCCCGTGAGCCATGGCCGCTGAGCCTGCGCGTCCGGAGCCTGTGCTCTGCAACGGGAGAGGCCACAACAGTGAGAGGCCCGCGTACCACAAAAAAAAAGATGGTGACCGCTAGATGTCAGCATTGTAAAGTAAGATTTTTGTTCTGCAGTTGTAAAGTGGAGTTGCTTGAAAGATATTCTCATTGACAAATATTCTTATTAGGGGTTTTAAAGCACCCCCCGCCCCATACTTTAATGGATTTGGGGCTAACTTTGCCATCTTGATGCAGTGCATCAAGACATCTTGATGTAAGTCATCTTTAAGGGGAAAACACATGTAGACATCAAGATGTACAGCATTATGTTAGACACCTCGCTTGTGGATTTCATGTTTATATGTTCAATCCATCATAGTCATCTTTCCTTTTGGTGCTCCTAAGTGACTTAAAAGAAAAAAAAAGATCATTGGAGCTTTGTTATTATAAATAAAGGTTGGTAGTATGTGTGCATGTTATTTTCTTAACAGAATGAGGTATATATCACAGTGGAAAATATCAGAGATTAAGCAATTGTTTTAGTTAGAGGAACGTAATGGAAATTTTAGAAAATTAAAATTCAGGAAAAACAATTGAAGAGACTTAAAGACGTGTTATGTCCAGTGATTTAAAGGAGATGAGAAAGTTCTCAAATCCTTTCCACCAGTTCTCAGAGCCTTATAAAGCATTTCAACTTTAAAGATAAAGAACATCCTCTTGTTTATTCATGTTTTACAATAGGTGGTGCTATAGGAAGCCCCTCACTGATCACCAGAAGATTTTGAGGCTTGATGTTGTAGTTCTTATTTGTTCATTTCTTCTTCTGTTGGTTTTTCCTTTTGTGATTTGATGGTTTTCTTTTGTATTATGCTTGAGTTCCTTTCTCTTTGGCTTTTGAATCTATTGTATGCTTTTGATTTGTGGCTACCCTGGTTTTCAAGCATGTTAACCCATAACTATATCTACTTGCTTTCAAGTGATAGTCATATAACTTCAAACACATTCCAAAAGATCTACACTTTTTTACTCCCCTCACCAACATTTTATGATTTTGATGTCCTATTTTACATCTTCAGGTTTATCCTTTTGTTGTTAATTGTAGTTATAATCACTTTTACAAAATTTTTTTATTGTTTTTTAACCTATGTACTGGCTTAAGTAATCTTCAATTCTTTTATATATTTGCCTTTCCTATGGTGATTTTCCCATTCCTACAGATCCTTTTCAAGCATGAAAGGAACTCTCCCTAGCATAGATCACATACGGGGTCACAAAACATGCCTCAACAATTTTAGAGGATAGAAATTACTTTAAACATCTTTACTGTCCACAATGCTATGAAACTAGAAATCAACCACAGAGAGAAAAAATGAGGAAAAGATAAACACATGGAGACTAAACAACATGCTACTAAAAAACCAATGGGTCAATGATCAAATCAAAGAGGAAATCAGAAAATACCTCAGAGACAAATGACAATGAAAACACAACCTCACAAAATCTATGGGATGCTGCAAAACTGTTCTAAGAGGGAATTTCATAGCAACACAGGCCTTTCTCAAGAAAGAAGAAACAAGAAAAACCTCAAACAACCTAACCTACCACCAAAAAGAATTAGAAAAAGAACAAGCAAAACCCAAACTCAGCAGAAGGAAGGAAATAACAAAGATCAGAAAGGAAACAAACAAAACAGAAATTTAAAGAATAGAAAAGATCGAGAAAACCAAAAGCTGTTTTTTAAAAAAAGATAAACAAAATTGACAAACCTCTAGCCAGGATCACCAAGAAGGAAAGAAGAGCATCCAAAAAAACAAAATAAGAAATGAAACAGGAGAAATAACAGCCGAAGTACAAAAAATCATAAGAGAATACTATGAACAGTTATATGCCAACAAATTGGACAACCTAGAAGAAATGTCTAAGTTTAAGAGAAACACAGCCTGGCAAAATTGAGTCAAGAAGAGATGGGTAATTTGAACAGACCAATTGCTAGAAGTGAAATAGAATCTCTAATTAAAGAAAAAAACTCCTTACAAACAGAAATCCAGGACCAGATGACTTCACTGAGGAATTCTACAAAACATACAAAGAAGAACTTATACCTATCCTTCTCAAACCATTCCAAAAGACTGAAGAGGAGGGAACAGTCCACAGTTCATTCTATGAAGCCACCATCACCCTGATACCAAAAGCAGACAAAGACACTACCAAAAGAAAGAAAGAAAGAAAGAAAATTACAGGCCAATATCTTTGATGAATAAAGAGGCAAAAATCCTCAAAGTATTAGGAAACCAAATTCAACAATACATAAAAAGGATCATACACCACGATCAAGTTGGATTCATTCCAGGGTTGCAAACGTGGTTCAATATGCACAAATCAGTCAATGTGATACACCACATCAACAAAAGACAAATATCACATGATTTTCTCAATAGATGCAGAAAAAGCATTTGATGAAATTCAATATCGATTCATGATTAAAAAAAAACTTTCACCAAAGTGGGTATAGAGGGAACACATGTCAACATAATAAGTCATTTACAAGAAACCCACAGCCAACATAATACTCAATGGTGAAAAGCTGAAAGCTTTCCCACTAAATTCAGGAACAAGACAAGGAATCCCACTTTCAACACTTCTATTCAACATAGTATTGGAAGTTCTAGTCACAGCAATCAGACAAGAGAAAGAAGTAAAAGTTATCCAAATTGGAAAGGAAGAGGTAAAATGGTCACTATGTGCAGTGAAATGATACTTTATATAGAGAACCTCAATGACACCACACAAAAGCTATGAGAAAAAGCTTTTTATTTTTTAACGCTAGTCTTAGTTTCTCTCCCTCCCTTCCCCTCCCTTCTCTCTCTCTCCACCCCTCCATCCCTCCTTGTCCTGGTATTTTTTTTTACTTCTGTAATGTTATTCTAAGTGAAGAAACATTAAAGCTGTAATTAATCAGTCTGAAACAAACAAAACCCACAATGAGGTATCACCTCACACCTGTCAGAATGGCTATCATACAGAGTAACAGATGTTGGCAAGGATGTAGAGAAAAGGGAACAGTTGTACACTGTTGGTGGGAATGTAAATTGGTGCAGCCACTGTGGAAAACAGTATGGAGGTTTCCCCAAAAAAACTAAAAATAGAACTACCATATGACCCAGTAATTCCACTCCTGGGAAAATATCAAAAAAAAACCCAAAACACTACTTTGAAAAGATACATGCACCCTAATGTTCACAACACCATTATTTACAACTGCCAGGATTTGGAAGCAATCTAAGTGTCCATGAACAGAGGAATGCATAAAGAAGATGCAATTTATATATACACAAAAGAATGCTACTCAGCCATAAAAAAGAATGAAATTCTGTCATCTGCAGCAACATGGATGGACTTGGAGGGTATTATGCTAAGTGAAATAAGTGAGAGAAAGACAAGTACTGAATGCTACCCCTTATATGTGGAATCTAAAAAATAAAACAAACTAGTGAATATAACAAAAAACAGACTCACAGAGAACTAGTGGTTACAAGTAGGGAGAGGGAAGGGGGGAAGGGCACGACAGGAGCAAGAGATGAAGAAGTACAAACTATTATGTATACAATAAGCTACAAGGATGTATTATACAACACAGGGAATATAGCCAGTATTCTGTAGTAACTATAAATGGAATATAACCTTAAAAAGTGTGAATGACTATGTTGTACACCTGTGACTTATGTAATATTGTACATCAATTGTACTGCAATAAGTGAAGACTGTATAGAATGGCAGACATCTTTCATGCTAAATTTTTCTAATAAATATATGTAAATGCCATTTCTAAGGTAGAATTAAATAGACTAGTATTTTTTTCTGAGTATAAAATTATAAAAATAAATGTAAAGATACAGACAAGCTCTGAAGAAAAAATAAAAATTCAACCCAACAGGGAGACATAACCACTGCTGAAATTTTAGCACTTTGCCTTTAAGTTTAAAACTTATTTTTCCTCACTTAATAGCTCAAGGACATTTTCCCACATCATGAAATGACTATTCGAAATTCTTGACTGAATAGGAGAAGCAATATAGAGTGCTTGATAGTTCAGAGCTACGATTTTAAACTCATTTAACTTTTTAAAAGTGTTTTAGTTCTTATTTGAAAATATTCTGATAACTAATGAAGTTACAGAAGACATGTGCATTAGTCATGATAGGCTTGGTTATGCTGTAATAATGATTCCCAAATCTCAGTGGCTTAAAACCACCAAGATTTGTTTCAGGCTACATTTGTGTCATGGGTTGTCAGGGGAGCTCTGCTCACTGTAGTCATACAGGGACCCAAGCTGATAGAACCACCACCAACTCAAACATTTCTGGTCACCATTTCAAGAGAGCTCTAGGGATTCTCACACTGGCAATTAAATACTTGGCCTAGGAAATGACATCCACCACTTCTGCTCAAAACTCACTGGCCAATAGACTTCATCCAAATTAGAAATGTTTGTGCTTTTAAGGACATCATCAAGAAAGTGAAAAGACAACCCACAGAACGAGAGAAAATATTTGCAAATCATGTTTAATATGTTTAATAAGAGATTTGTACCTACAATATATAAAGAGCCCTTACACCTCAATAATAAAAGAATAGATGACCCAGCTTTAAAAAGGGAAAAGGATATGAACAGACATTTCTCCAGAGAGCATACACATGGTCCTTTTTGGTTATGTATTTTATATACAGTGGTGTGCATTTGTTAATCCCAAACGCCTAATTTACCTGCCCTCCCTTTTCCCATTTGGTAACCATAGGTTTGTTTTTTATGTCTGTGGGTCTAGTTCTGTTTTGTATATAAGTTCATTTGTATCTTTTTTAGATTCCACATGGGATATGACATTTGTCTCCATCTGGCTTACTTCACTTAGGATGAATCTCTAGGTCCATCCATGCTCCTGCAGGTGGCATTATTTCATTTTTTAGGGCTGTGTAATATTCCACTGTATAAATATACCACATCTGCATTGGATACATTAAGGATGAATTTTATGGTATATAAATTATATCTCAAATTCTAAAAATGGACTCAAAGCAGATTGTTGTTTTTTTAAAATCAATGTTTTTAATGGTGTTTCAATGACTTCTGTAATTTTATAATTTATTCTAATTTTAGACATAATCTTACTCTGAGTATGACCAAGCTTTTAAATCATTGAAAGATTTTAAATCTTTTTCCACTGTATAAATTTCATTAAAAATATGTAGTACATTCTTGCTTGTCATTTAAAATTAGAAATTGCTCTGGAAGCAGTTTTAAATTGTAACACATGATTTTATTTGTAATTATGCCCATGTTCCTGTCATTGTTTTATCAGTAATATTCCTCACTAGAAATTTGCATGAGCATAGAACCCTGTCTGTTTCGACTCTCCAGCACCTAGCAATCTGATATTCACCAGATATTCAATAAGTATTTGTGAATAAATCAGTGGATGATTAGTTAAGAGCTTGAATTTCAAAGTCTTTTCTAAAGCCGCTTAGCACTTCCTGGTCCATATTAAAAGCTACTAATACAGATGGGAGGACAGATGAAAGCTGAAGATAAAGTCAGTTTTCTCAAATTGATTCTTAGTTTTGAAAAGGTGTTCTTTTTAATTTGTTGGGTGTTGGTCTGCACCCTGCAGTCTGCAAGCCTTGTAGTTGCCCTGCCTCGAGACCAGAGAAAGAGCCCACAGACAGCGACAGAGACATCAATCGATTATTAAATAGGGGACCTTACAAGTCTGAAGCAAAAGGTCCTGGAGCTACACCCCACTGTCTACGGCAGACAGGGCATGGCAGCACTCGGGGTGAAAGAGGCTACCATTTATAGGGGGAACTCACGTAAGATTAGCTTATCACTTACCAGGGAAACCAGCAACTGGGGAACATCCCTCACAGCCCCTCAGGTTAACAGCCATCACATGGGCAGGTATTTCCCTTCAATAAGGTAGCAGGTGAAGCCGCTCTGGCCTAAGGATTTGAACAATCACTAGTTGGGGCAGGGGTCGAAGCACCTTCTGTGAGTAGGGAGCAGGAAAGCAGGGACTGGTGGAGCAGGGGATGTACAAGGAGCGAGAGGACAGCCATCTTGAGTGGCCTGACAACACACTCCACCCCTACATACTCTGCACGACCCTTACCATCTTGGTCCACCCCTCTTCCGCTATATCCTTGGGGTTGGAATGTAGAGATGCACTGCAACCAAATACCGCAAATGCGAGACAGATTAACAGCCGCTAACAAACGAGTAAGCCAGGCGCTTATCAGGTCAATTTTTCTTGTCCAGAGGAGGACAACAGCATCTCGCGTAGACCCCGCAATCAGACTCATTTCACAGTGAGGCCACCACTGTCCCCCAGTCCACAGACAGATTCCCTCCACTCAGGCTAGGGAGGACATGTCAGATGTTTAACAAGCATAATACAGGGAAGATGAGGACCAGTAAGCCAAATACCACAGTAACAACATTCTGAGGTACCACGACCCCTGCCTGTGGTTCTTGTCCTGGCCTGCAGGACCACACCGCCTGTCCACCCTCAGTCCCCACAGCTGGAGCCGAACACTGGAGCGGCCGTGTAACAACAGACCACAGGGTTAACATGATGGTGGCTCTCTCCAGGAGGGGTCCCGTATAAATTACCTTAGTAATCTCAGGCAGGGCCAGGTAGAAGACAGGTGAGATCTGTCAGTCCTTTTCCAGTTCTATTCCCCACGGGGCGGCAAACCCAGACCACCTGGAACTTATCTGCCAGTCCCAGGGCCATTTTATAACATGTTTCCCTGGCGGTAGATGCCATGGTAAAGGCAAAAGCAAGTTATGGTCCTGACAGTTGGCCTGTAAAGTGGGTTGCTGTCAATGTTCATGGGGGTCCCGTATTGTTACACAGCTGCTCTAGGCCCCAAAGAATGGTTTCTCGCATTGCTCGACAACTCGGGTAGGCCTTTTGTAATGTCTTCCACCTGCTGTAACACAATGTAGGCGGCATATAGGTGTTTACCATCACATATATCATTACTCGGCCCCTCCCATAGCTGAGACCAGAAGCCCAAGGGTACTTTGATTATTTTGTTGTTGCCACAGACCTCATCCAAACCCTGTTGGTCGACTGGCCATGTCCCATTCACAAGCCTGTCCCTGAGTTAATATCCCTAACGCCTAGGTCTGTAACTGTTTAGGGGTGGTGGGTCAGGGGTATGCTTGTATTTTATACATAAACCAGGTCCTGACGTTTTGTCTGTCCTCACCAGCCAACCCCGTGCAGTCAGATGAGCCATGAGCACAGGGCTGCTACTTTTAAACTTGCAAGGGACTCTGAGGTCAGCAGGATATCATCAATGTAATGGAAGAGGAAAACACCTCTTATGGTGGTCAGCTGCCACAGAGCCCCACTTGCCAGCAGTCGGCCACCTCGGGTCACCCCCGCCTCTTTCCAGTTCCCATCCTGATTTCTCAATGTCTCGGCGCTCACAGGAGTTTCTTCGGCCTCCTGGCTGGTATGCCAGTTGTTAGGCTGCACCTCGCAGGCCAGCAAACCTTGTAGCTGCCCAGCCTTGAGACCAAAGGAAGAACCTGGAGACAGCGACAGAGATATCAAGAGTTTGTTGGACAGGGGAACTTACACGTCTGAAGCGAAAGGTCCTGGAGCAACACCCCAACGGTGGGGGGTGGGGCGGCGGCGGCGGGCGGGCGGGCGGGCAGGCAAGCAATGGCAACAACTTTTGCTACTTAGGGGAGAGGCTTCCATTTATAGGGAGAATTGACGTCAGATTAGCTCATTAGTTACCAGGGAAACCAGCAGCAGGGGCATGTCCCTCACAGCCCCTGAGATTAACAACCACCACATGGGCTGATGTTTCCCTTCAATAAGCTAGCAGGTGGAGCCAGTCCTGCCTAAGGATTTGAACAATCACTAGCTGGGGTAGGGGGCGAAGCTTCTGTGAGTAGGGAGCAGGAAAGCAGGGACTGGTGGAGCAGGGCATGTACAAAGAGTAAACAGCCATCTTGAGTGGCCTGACCATACACTGGGCATCTCTAATCATCTTCCATATTTCTTAAAGATGACCAATTATTATTAGTGGTTTAGATCTGACTGTTCTTTCAGTGTCTTAAAATATTTTTCATCTGGGCTTTAGATTAGGATTAAATCAAGTCATTATAAACTCTTGGGCTATCTTCTTCTCTAACTTTGGGCTTTAATTCCTTTTCATCATGTTTATTTTTCCCTTCTAAAAGTTCGAAGATAGTTTTCCTTGCCCTGGAAGGCAGTGTAGTGTCGTGGCTAAGAGCACAGTCCCTGAAGTCACATTAGTGCTTGAGTCCAGGCTCTGACGCTTCCTGATGGTATAACCTTGGTCTCTCAATACCTTAATTTTCTCACCTGTAAAATGGCAATAATCTTGGGACCTACCTCAAGGGTTGTTGTGAGGACTAAATGAGTTAAGGCACGTAATATGTTTCTTAAAGTCTCAAGAAATGTTGATTTCTATTATCAACAGCCTGATGGAGAAGTCAGAAGTTAATTTATGATTTTTCTAGCTGACAGTTGTAGGTTTAACTCTTCCTTGTTTATTTTCATACTGAAATCAGCGTATAACATCTCAATCCTATGTTTTCTATTCATCTTAATCTCCAAAAGCTTTGGCTCATTGAGGGATTTAGTCTTTATTGACCACCTGAGACTGTTCTGGGAGGGGCAGTGAGGAGGGCAAAGGGAATTCATATTCAGGTGATCTGAGGACCTGTTAAAAGAATCATGCTTTTTAAACAAGAAGAAAGGAGATTAAGTGATGAGGGTAAAATGGGGCAGAGTCAAAGGGGTGGTGGCACAAAGCATTCCTTCAACTCCTTAAAGGTTTACCATGTTGATGTGGAGTTGACTTGTTCTTTGTGGCCCCAGAGAAAGAGCTGGGGCCACTGGACATATCTGACTTTGATATAAGGAAGGAATTTCTAAGAAAGCTTTTTAAACCCACCTCTGTACAAGCCACCGGCTTCTCTCCCCTGATCTATTTCAGTAATCTCCCAACTTGTTTCCCACATCTCAAAGGGCCCCTCCAACACATTAGCCACATTGCAGCCAAACTGATTCCTTTAAAGCACAGATACCCTCCTGTCATGTGCCTGCTTGCAACCCTTCAATGACTTCCAGTTATTCTTAGAATAAAGACCAAAATCCATATTATGGTCTGAAGGCTTACCAGGTCTGGCCCTCACTAACCCCCAGTCTCATCTCACTTGACCCTCCTCCTTGCTCACAGTGGTCCAGCCACGTTGGTTTTCATCATTCACTTCCTTGAACTCCCCACAGGGCTCCTAGAACATGCTTTTTTCTCTGCTTAGGACATTTCACTTCCATTCTATCTAATCAACGCCTACTCTCCCTTCAAATACTAACTCAACCATCCGGTTCTCGAGGAAGTCTTCCTTGAACTTCTTGTTTAGGTCTATTAGATGTTCTCATAACACTATGCACTTCTAATCGGTAGTTCTTTCCACTGTTATAATTTAATGGTGTTTGTGTGAATTTTTGATTAATGCCTGAAAGTTCCATGCTTTTTTCTTTTAATCCTCACCTGAACCTTCAGCATGGAGCACAGTGCCTGATACACAGGAGGTGCTCAATCAGTGCTTGATTGTACAAAGAAACGACTGAACTGCTGACTGAGTTGTTTTAAGTGGAAATTATACTCCTTCCACTGGAAGACTTCTTAAGGGGAGGCTACGCAAACTCAAAATTTCTTTGAAAATCTGACCCTATAATCCCAGGACCCTTGTCATAAAATGGTTTACTGTGCTAAGAAAATGGCAGTGAGCTCACTGAATGGAACCTCTGAACCACTGCCAGAGCAGGTAGTTGAACATTGCTAGAGCGCTGCCTAGTGAGCAGAGGAAATGCTCCTTTTCCCATTCACCATTGTTCATTGTATTGAGATTATGTGCTCTGCTCAACTCCAGCGGGGAGGGGCGGGGGAGGGGGCGCCATTTACATAGACGATGATGTCAATGGTGCCTTGTAGAGTTGTGCAACATGGCATCCGTGGCCTTCAAGTGTGGTCATTGGGAAGGAGTTTAGGCTAACGGGAAAGAGCCAGTGGAAAGGAACTGAAGAATTATCATGGAGAGGGAACAAGTAATGGATCAAGATATTATGGTAAAAAGGAAGAGATGCAGGGGCTGGCCTCCCTCTGAACTAGAGAAAGTCAGGGAAGAAAGTAGAATGGGCCAGATGTAGATGAGATATTATGTGGGATGAAGGCACCTTATGGGGGAATATCTTGTTTTCTGGACATTTTTAAGCATTTAAACTACTGAAAGATAAATGTTGCATTTGGAAGATAACTGCTTTCACTCCAAAAGGCAGGGCAAAGCCGACGCATTCTCAGAAAGGGTTGCAGAAAATGTTGGCCAAGACTAACAAGAATCCCGCCCAAGAGGATGGCCTTGCAAGGGAGATGCTGGGATGCACCACAGGAAGATGCTAAGTGGGGGTGTGGCTACAGATAGGAAGAAGCCAGTCAAAGGAGCACTGCCTCCAGCATGGGGTGGTAGTCAGTGGACCCTCTCAGGGGAACCACCATGAGACAGGATCAGCTTTAAACAGCCGTCAAGTCCAGAGAGCACAAAGTCACCTTAGGATAGTATCAGCCAAGTGTGAACTTTTCACTCCTGCCTATTCTTTCCCCCTTCCTGTGCTCCCATCTCAGAGAGGACAGACACTGCCCTGAGGAATCTGAGAGAGGAGAAGTGGGGAAAAGCAAAACACTCTGCCGTGAAGCCTACAGTGGCCTTGGCCCTGGCAGAAGGAAGAAGACCTATCTTTGAACTAAACATGGAAATGTTGAATATATTGAAGTGGACATTCTAATTGCAGAATTAAGACTATGTGACTGAAAGTAACTCATGGCACATAAAGGTGCGTTTGATTAAACAATCCTCTGTTGATGAGGACACTCTGCACAGACAGGAGAGGGAGAGAGATTTTGTTCTCACGGTCCTCCTCCTCGTTGTGTAAATGGTTTGACCTCATCCTCATTGGCCTGCAGCCACCCCCTGCCCCTCCCATGTTTCTGAGATCTTAGACCAGAGGGCTCATCCTGATCAGCCATGAGTACCCCACAAAACTTTGCCTGTTTTCAGCTTGGACAATCTCCCCCGAGAATCTGCTTTATTTGGGGAAATATGTATTTAAAGGAGAAAATATGTGTTTATTCACATTCAAGCTCCCCCAGTACAAGGCCATTGAAAAATTTCTCAGCATTTTGATGAGTCTAAATGCTGTCTACATAGTTAAAATAGCATATAATTTAGTGTCTCATGATGTATTACTATCCATCACAAATTCTGTTAAATATAGGTCATCATTTTCCAATCAAGTATTTGAAAAGCACAATTTCTCTATTCATATGTTGACAGTTTAATTAGCATAAAAGATTTTTGTTTTAACAACATGATCTGAGACTCAACAGAAAGTTGCTCAAGTTCAGCATTTCTACACATGAGTTTCTTATGTTTCCCATTTGCTCACACTTAATCAAAATTTTAAAGGATTCTGCCTATTGGCACATAAAGGCCAGAGACATGTTAGTTTAGCTGTTGAATCAAATTAACGTACACCACTTCTGTGTAATGAAAAATCCTCTTAAGGCCATTATTTTATAATCTGCATTACCCTAGACTGTTTCTGCCAGCGCAAATCTATTTGGTATTTGGAAGGATGGCTACTGAAGGTATCTGTTTCTCTTTGAGAAAAATGCTAAATGACTTATGTTTCTCTCGCAAATGGTGGCCATGTGGGGAAGTTTCCAAACAGAAAGGCATTCCAAATCAATATTGCTAGATAATTTTTTGTTTTATAAAAGAGAAAGTTGGCCCAGGTTGACTGTGGTAGTGGCAACACCCGTCCATTGTGTGAAACACATTTGCATATTGGGATCTAGTTTGATTTACACAAGTGATACAGTGAATTTTTTTTTTTTTTACACAGTTTTATGCTATGTGTTAGCCTGAAGGGTGGTCTGATACTTGAACTACAGCACCTTTGTAATATTGCTTATTAGTGAAATGAAGTAAACTCCCATGTGTTTACACTTGATTGATAAACTATGTTAGCAATCTGATTCAGCTGTGGAATCACATAATAAATTATTTCTACAGGGATATCTAAAGGGGGCAGAAAATGCAAGTAGATACTTAAACAAACATTTTAAAGGGAATAACCTGAAGCAACCCTTCTCGCCACAGTCCCTCCTGAAGTTTGGGTAAGTTCATGGCTGGATCCTCACCTGCTGAAAGGCATAAGCTGATCCTTATGCTTTCTCACCTAGACTCTGGCATTGGGTTGCTGAGGGTCTCCCCGACTCCAGAGCCTCTCCCACAGCATTCACAGAAGTTCTGATCACAGTAATCCCTTGCCTAAAACTCTTCCTCAGCTCCTGCTTTCTGCAGAAGAGAAGCCTTCAACTCCCTTACCATCAAGATCCTTTGTGGTTCAGCCTCTCTTCCCTTTCCCAACATCATCGTTGCCTCTTCCCCACAGACACTCCTTAATTTCTTGGCTCAGAGAGAAAGCAACTTACTGGACATCACATATGAAACCAGTTTTTTTTTTGGCTGCACTACCTGGCTTGTGGGATATTAGTTTCCTGATCAGGGATCAAACCCAGGCCCTGGCAGTGAAAGTGCCAGAGTCCTAACCAGTGGACCGCCAGGGAATTCATTGAAATCAAAGGTTTGTGGGGCCTGAAGCTCATGTATTTTGGAGGACCTTCTTAACAAAATTCCAAATTACCCAAATAAAAGTAAACACTGAAGTAAGTACTTATTAAGAATGAGAAAATAAATCACAGCAAAGTACAAATTCCACAAAGCTATTAATAAAATATACCTCAGTATCACCTCACACTGGTCAGAATGGCCATCCGTCCATCAACTAATGAACAGATATGCAAAATGTGGTATATCTAAACAATAGAATATTCTTCCACCATAAAAAGGAATGAAGTGCTGATACACACTACAACATGGATAAACCTTGAAACCATTAAGTGAAAGTCAGACACAAAAGGCCCCGTATTCTATTATTCAATTTATATGCAGATTAGGCAAATCCATAGAGACAGATAATAGACTTGTGTCTGCCAGGGACTGCAGGAACAAGGAAAATGGGAAGCCTGCTAATGGTAACAGGTTTCTTTTGGGGAAAATAAGTGTTCCGGAATTATACAATGGTGATGGTTGTACAACCTTGTTAATATATAAGATGCACTGCATTGTATACTTTTATTGAAGTACTGTTGATTTACAATGTTGTGTTAGTTTCAGGTGTATGGCAAAGTGATTCAGTTATACATATCTATTTTTTCCTTCTTTTCCCTTATAGGTTATTACAAAATATTGAGTATATTTCCCTGTGCTATACAGTAGGTCCTTGCTGGTTATGTATTTTATATACAGGGTGTGTATTTGTTAATCCCAAACGCCTAATTTATCTGCCCTCCCCTTTCCCATTTGGTAACCATAGATTTGTTTTCTAGGTCTGTGGGTCTATTTCTGTTTTGTATAAGTTCATTTGTATCTTTTTTAGATTCCACATGTGAGATGACATTTGTCTCCATCTGGCTTACTTCACTGAGTATGAATCTCTAGGTCCATCCATGCTCCTGCAAATGGCATTTCATTTTTTATGGCTGTGCAATATTCCATTGTATAAATATACCACATCTGCATTGGCTACATTAAGGATGAATTTTATGGTATATAAATTATATCTCGAATTCTAAAAATGGACTCAAAGCAGATTGTTGTTTTTTTAAATCAATGTTTTTAATGGTGTTTCAATGACTTATGTAATTTTACAATTTATTCTAATTTTAGACATAATCTTACTCTGAGTATGACCAAGCTTTTAAATCATTGAAAGATTTTAAATCTTTTTCCACTGTATAAATTTCATTAAAAATATTAAATACTTGCTTTTCATTTAAAATTAGAAGTTGCTCTGGAAGCAGTTTTAAATTGTAGCACATGATTTAGTTTATAATTATGCCCACGTTCCTGTCATTGTTTTATCCATAATATTCCTCACTAGAAATTTCCATGAGGATAGAACCCTGCCTGTTTCGACTCTCCAGCACCTAGCAATCTGATATTCACCAGATATTCAATAAGTATTTGTGAATAAATCAGTGGATGATTAGTTAAGACCTCGAATTTTCAAAGTTCTTTCTAAAGCCCTTTAGCACTTCCTGGTCAATAAGAAAAGATACTAATACAGACAGGAGGAAAGCTGAAAGCTGAAGATAAAGTCAGTTTTCTCTAATTGATACTTTGTTTTGAAAAGGTGTTTTTTAATTTGTTGGGTGTTGGTCTGCACCCTGCAGTCTGCAAGCCTTGTAGTTGCCCCACCTCGAGACCAGAGAAAGAGCCCACAGACAGCGACAGAGACATCAATCGTTTATTAAATAGGGGACCTTACACGTCTGAAGCAAAAGGTCCTGGAGCTACACCCCACTGTCTACGGCAGACAGGGCATGGCAGCACTCGGGGTGAAAGAGGCTACCATTTATAGGGGGAACTCACGTAAGATTAGCTTATCACTTACCAGGGAAACCAGCAACTGGGGAACATCCCTCACAGCCCCTCAGGTTAACAACCATCACATGGGCAGGTATTGCCCTTCAATAAGGTAGCAGGTGAAGCCGCTCTGGCCTAAGGATTTGAACAATCACTAGCTGGGGCAGGGGTCGAAGCACCTTCTGTGAGTAGGGAGCAGGAAAGCAGGGACTGGTGGAGCAGGGGATGTACAAGGAGCGAGAGGACAGCCATCTTGAGTGGCCTGACAACACACTCCACCCCTACATACTCTGCACGACCCTTACCATCTTGGTCCACCCCTCTTCTGCTATATCTTTGGGGTTGGAATGTAGAGATGCACTGCAACCAAATACCGCAAATGCGAGACAGATTAACAGCCGCTAACAAACGAGTAAGCCAGGCGCTTATCAGGTCAATTTTTCTTGTCCAGAGGAGGACAACAGCATCTCGCGTAGACCCAGCAATCAGACTCATTTCACAGTGAGGCCACCACTGTCCCCCAGTCCACAGACAGATTCCCTCCACTCAGGCTAGGGAGGACATGTCAGATGTTTAACAAGCATAATACAGGGAAGATGAGGACCAGTAAGCCAAATACCACAGTAACAACATTCTGAGGTACCACGACCCCTGCCTGTGGTTCTTGTCCTGGCCTGCAGGACCACACCGCCTGTCCACCCTCAGTCCCCACAGCTGGAGCCGAACACTGGGGAGGCCGTGTAACAACAGACCACAGGGTTAACATGATGGTGGCTCTCTCCAGGAGGGGTCCCGTATAAATTACCTTAGTAATCTCAGGCAGGGCCAGGTAGAAGACAGGTGAGATCTGTCAGTCCTTTTCCAGTTCTATTCCCCACGGGGCGGCAAACCCAGACCACCTGGAACTTATCTGCCAGTCCCAGGGCCATTTTATAACATGTTTCCCTGGCGGTAGATGCCATGGTAAAGGCAAAAGCAAGTTATGGTCCTGACAGTTGGCCTGTAAAGTGGGTTGCTGTCAATGTTCATGGGGGTCCCGTATTGTTACACAGCTGCTCTAGGCCCCAAAGAATGGTTTCTCGCATTGCTCGACAACTCGGGTAGGCCTTTTGTAATGTCTTCCACCTGCTGTAACACAATGTAGGCGGCATATAGGTGTTTACCATCACATATATCATTACTCGGCCCCTCCCATAGCTGAGACCAGAAGCCCAAGGGTACTTTGATTATTTTGTTGTTGCCACAGACCTCATCCAAACCCTGTTGGTCGACTGGCCATGTCCCATTCACAAGCCTGTCCCTGAGTTAATATCCCTAACGCCTAGGTCTGTAACTGTTTAGGGGTGGTGGGTCAGGGGTATGCTTGTATTTTATACATAAACCAGGTCCTGACGTTTTGTCTGTCCTCACCAGCCAACCCCGTGCAGTCAGATGAGCCATGAGCACAGGGCTGCTACTTTTAAACTTGCAAGGGACTCTGAGGTCAGCAGGATATCATCAATGTAATGGAAGAGGAAAACACCTCTTATGGTGGTCAGCTGCCACAGAGCCCCACTTGCCAGCAGTCGGCCACCTCGGGTCACCCCCGCCTCTTTCCAGTTCCCATCCTTATTTCTCAATGTCTCGGCGCTCACAGGAGTTTCTTCGGCCTCCTGGCTGGTATGCCAGTTGTTAGGCTGCACCTTGCAGGCCAGCAAGCCTTGTAGCTGCCCAGCCTTGAGACCAAAGGAAGAACCTGGAGACAGCGACAGAGACATCAGTAGTTTGTTGGACAGGGGAACTTACACGTCTGAAGCGAAAGGTCCTGGAGCAACACCCCACAGGGGTGGGGGCAGGCAGGCGGGCGGGCAGGCAATGGCAACAACCTTTGCTACTTAGGGGAGAGGCTACCATTTATAGGGGGAATTGACGTCAGATTAGCTCATTAGTTACCAGGGAAACCAGCAGCAGGGACATGTCCCTCACAGGCCCTCAGATTAACAACCACCACATGGGCAGATGTTTCCCTTCAATAAGCTAGCAGGTGGAGCCGGTCCTGCCTAAGGGTTTGAAGAATCACTAGCTGGGGCAGGGGGCGAAGCACCTTCTGTGAGTAGGGAGCAGGAAAGCAGGGACTGGTGGAGCAGGGGATGTACAAAGAGCGAGAGGACAGCCATCTTGAGTGGCCTGACCATATACTGGGCATCTCTAATCATCTTCCATATTTCTTAAAGATGACCAATTATTATTAGTGGTTTAGATCTGACTGTTCTTTCAGTGTCTTAAAATATTTTTCATCTGGGCTTTAGAGTAGGATTAAATCAAGTCATTATAAACTCTTGGGCTATCTTCTTCTGTAACTTTGGGCTTTAATTCCTTTTCATCATGTTTATTTTTCCCTTCTAAAAGTTCGAAGATAGTTTTCCTTGCCCTGGAAGGCAGTGTAGTGTTGTGGCTAAGAGCACAGTCCCTGAAGTCACATAAGTGCTTGAGTCCACGCCCTGATGCTTACTGATTATATAACCTTAGTCTCTCATACCTCAATTTTCTCATCTGTAATGGGCATAATCTTAGGACCTACCTCAAGGGTTGTTGTGAGGACTAAATGAGTTAATGCCCGTAACATGTTTTTTAAAGTCTCAAGAATGTTGATTTCTATTATCAACAGCCTGATGGAGAAGTCAGAAGTTAATTTATGATTTTTCTAGCTGGCAGTTGTAGGTTTAACTCTTCCTTGTTTATTTTCATACTGAAATCAGCGTATAACATCTCAATCCTATGTTTTCTATTCATCTTAATCTCCAAAAGCTTTGGCTCATTGAGGGATTTAGTCTTTATTGACCACCTGAGACTGTTCTGGGAGGGGCAGTGAGGAGGGCAAAGGGAATTCATATTCAGGTGATCTGAGAACCTGTTAAAAGAATCCTGCTTTTTAAACAAGAAGAAAGGAGATTAAGTGATGAGGGTAAAATGGGGCAGAGTCAAAGAGGTGGTGGCACAAAGCATTCCTTCATCTCCTTAAAGGTTTACCATGTTGATGTGGAGTTGACTTGTTATTTGTGGCCCCAGAGAAAGAGCTGGTGCCAGTGGACATGTCTGACTTTGATATAAGGAAGGAATTTCTAAGAAAGCTTTTTAAACCAACCCCTGTACAAGTCACCGGCTTCTCTCCCCTGATCTATTTCAGTAATCTCCCAACTTGTTTCCCACATCTCAAAGGTCCCTCCAACACATTAGCCACATTACAGCCAAAGTGATTCCTTTAAAGCACAGATACCATCCTGTCATTTGCCTGCTTGCAGCCCTTCAAGACTTCCAGTTATTCTTAGAATAAAGACCAAAATCCATATTATGGTCTGAAGGCTTACCAGGTCTGGCCCTCACTACCCCTCCAGTATCATCTCACTTGACCCTCCTCCTTGCTCACAGTGGTCCAGCCACATTGGTTTTCATCATTCACTTCCTTGAACTCCCCACAGGGCCCCTAGAACATGCTTTTTTCTCTGCTTAGGACATTTCACTTCCATTCTATCTAATCAATGCCTACTCTCCCTTCAAATATTAACTCAACTATCCCGTTGTCAAGGAAGTCTTCCCTGAACTCCTTGTTTAGGTCTATGAGATGTTCTCATACACTATGCACTTCTAATCGGTAGTTCTTTCCACTGTTATAATTTAATGGTGTTTGTGTGAATTTTTGATTAATGCCTGAAAGTTCCATGCTTTTTTCTTTTTATCCTCACCTGAACCTTCAGCATGGAGCACAGTGCCTGATACACAGGAGGTGCTTAATCAGTGCTTGATTGTACAAAGAAACGACTGAATGGCTGACTGAGTTGTTTTAAGTGGAAATTATACTCCTTCCACTGGAAGACTTCTTAAGGGGAGGCTACGCAAACTCAAAATTTCTTTGAAAATCTGACCCTATAATCCCAGGACCCTTGTCATAAAATGGTTTACTGTGCTAAGAAAATGGCAGTGAGCTCACTGAATGGAATCTCTGAACCACTGCCAGAGCAGGTAGTTGAAAATTGCTAGAGCGCTGCCTAGTGAGCAGAGGAAATGCTGCTTTTCCCATTCACCATTGTTCATTGTATTGAGATTATGTGCTCTGCTCAACTCCAACAGGGAGGGGCGGGGGAGGGGGCGCCATTTACATAGACAATGATGTCAATGGTGCCTTGTAGAGTTGTGCAACATGGCATCCCTGGCCTTCAAGTGTGGTTATGGGGAAGGATTTTAGGCTAACGGGAAAGAGCCAGTGGAAGGGAACTGGTTGAAGAATTATCATGGAGAGGGAACAAGTAATGGATCAAGATCTTATGGTAAAAAGGAAGAGATGCAGGGGCTGGCCTCCCTCTGAACTAGAGAAGGTCAGGGAAGAAAGTAGGATGGGCCAGATGTAGATGAGATATTATGTGGGATGAAGGCACCTCATGGGGGAATATCTTGTTTTCTGGACATTTTTGAGTTTTTAAACTACTGAAAGATAAATGCTGCATTTGGAAGATAACTGCATTCTGTCCAAAAGGCGGGTCAAAGCCGATGCATTCCCAGAAAGGGTTGCAGAAAATGTTGGCCAGGATTAACAAAAATCCTGCCCAAGAGGATGGCCTTGCAAGGGAGATGCTGGGATGCAGCACAGGAAGATGCTAAGTGACGGTATGGCTACAGATAGGAAGAAGCCAGTCAAAGGAGCACTGCCTCCAGCATGGGGTGGTAGTCAGTGGACCCTCTCAGGGGAACCACTATGAGACAGGATCAGCTTTAAACAGCCGTCAAGTCCAAAGACACAAAGTCACCTTAGGATAGTATCAGCCAAGTGTGAACTTTTCACTCCTGCCTATTCTTTCCCCCTTCCTGTGCTCCCATCTCAGAGAGGCCAGAAACTGTCCTGAGGAATCTGAGAGAGGAGAAGTGGGGAAAAGCAAAACACTCTCCCTTGAAGCCTACAGAGGCCTTGGCCCTGGGAGAAGGAAGAAGACCTATCTTTGAACTAAACATGGAAATGTTGAATATACTGAAGTGAACATTCTAATTGCAGAATTAAGACTATGTGACTGAAAGTAACTCTGGCATATAAAGGTGCGTTTGATTAAACAATCCTCTGTTGATGAGGACACTCTGCACAGACAGAAGAGGGAGAGAGATTTTGTTCTCTCGGTCCTCCTCCTCCTTGTGGAAATGGCTTGATCTCATCCTCATTGGCCTGCAGCCACCCCTGCCCCTCACATGTTTCTGAGATTTTAGATCAGAGGGCTCATCCTGATCAGCCATGAGTACCCCAGAAACTTTGCCTGTTTTTAGCTTGGACAATGTCCCCCGAGAATCTGCTTTATTTGGGGAAATATGTACTTAAAGGAGGAAATATGTATTTATTCACATTCAAGGTTCCCCAGTACAAGGACTTAGAAAAATTTCTCTGCATTTTGATGAGTCTAAATGCTGTCTACATAGTTAAAATAGTATATAATTTAGTGTCTCATGATGTATTACTCTCCATCACAAATTCTGTTAAATTTAGGTGATATTTTCCAATGAAATATTTGAAAAGAACAATTTCTGTATTCATACTTCGACAGTTTAATTAGTATAAAAGATTTTTTGTTTAAAAACATGATCTGAGACTCAACAGAAAGTTGCTCAAGTTCAGCATTCCTACGCATGAGTTTATCTTTCTCATTTGCTCATGCTTAATCAAAATCTTAAAGGATTCTGTCTCTTGGCACTAAAGGCCTGAGACATTTCAGTTTAGCTGTTGAATCAAATTAATGTATACCACTTCTGTGTAATGAATAATCCTCTTAAGGCCATTATTTTATAATCTGCGTTACCGTACACTGTTTCTGCCAGTGCAAATCTATTTGGTATTTGGGAAGAGGGCTACTGAAGGCATCTGTTTCTCCTTGAGAAAAATGTTAAATGACTTATGTTTCTCTCGCAAATAGTGGCCATTTGGGGAAGTCTCCAAAGAGAGAGGCAATCCAAATCAACACTGCTTGATAATTTTTTGTTTTATAAAAGAGAAAGTTGGCCCAGGTTGACTGTGGTAGTAGCAACAGCTGTCTATTTTGTGAAACACCTTTGCATATTGGGATCTAATTTGATTTACACAAGTGATACTTTGAATTTTTTCTTTTTACAGTTTTATGCTATGTGTTAGGCCGAAGGGTGGTCTGATGCTTGAGTTACAGCACCTTTGTAATATTGCTTATTAGTGAAATGAAGTAAACTCCCATGTGTTTACACTTGATTGATAAACTATGTTAGCAATCTGATTCAGCTGTGGAATCACATAATAAATTATTTCTACAGAGATATCTAAAGGGGGCAGAAAATGCAAGTAGATACTTAAACAAACATTTTAAAGGGAATAACCTGAAGCAACCCTTCTCGCCACAGTCCCTCCTGAAGTTTGGGTAAGTTCATGGCTGGATCCTCAGCTGCTGAAAGGCATAAGCTGATCCTTATGCTTTCTCACCTAGACTCTGGCATTGGGTTGCTGAGGGTATCCCCGACTCCAGAGCCTCTCCCACAGCATTCACAGAAGTTCTGATCACAGTAATCCCTTGCCTAAAACTCTTCCTCAGCTCCTGCTTTCTGCAGAAGAGAAGCCCTCAACTCCCTTACCATCAAGATCCTTTGTGGTTCAGCCTCTATTCCCTTTGCCAAGGTCATCATTGCCTCTTCCCCATAGACCCTCTTTAATTTCTGGGCTCAGAAAGAAAACAACTTATTGGACATCACATTGAAATCAGTTTTTTTTTGGCTGAACTACCTGGCTTGTGGGATCTTACTTTCCTGATCAGGGATCAAACCCAGGCCCTGGCAGTGAAAGTGCCCGAGTCCTAACCACTGGACCAGCAGGGAATTCCCTGAAATTAAAGTTTTGTGGGGCCTGAAGCTCATGTAATTTGGGGGACCTTCTTAACCAAATTCCAAATTACCCAAATAAAAGTAAACACTGAAGTAAGTACTTATTAAGAATGAGAAAATAAATCACAGCAAAGTACAAATTCCACAAAGCTATTGGTAAAATATACCTCAATATCACCTCACACTGGTCAGAATGGCCATCATCAAAAAATCTACCAACAATAAATGCTGGAAAAAAGAAAATGCTAGAGAGGGTATGGAGAAAAGGGAACCCTCCTGCACTGTTGGTGGGAATGTAAATTGATACAACCACTATGGAGAACAGTATGGATGTTCCTTAAAAAACTAAAGATAGAACTACCATATGACCCAGCAATCCTACTACTGGGCATATACCCTGAGAATACCATAATTCAAAAAGAGTCATGTACCACAATGTTCATTGCAGCTCTATTTACAATAGCCAGGACATGGAAGCAACCTAAGTGTCCATTGACAGATGAATGTATAAAGAAGATGTGGCACATATACACAATGGAATATTACTCAGCCATAAAAAGAAATGAAACTGAGTTATTTGTAGTGAGGTGGATGGACCTAGAGTCTGTCATACAGAGTGAAGTATGTCAGAACAGAAAGAGAAAAACAAATACTGTATGCTAACACATATATATGGAATCTTAAAAAAAAAAAAAAGGTTCTGAAGCACCTAGGGGCAGGACAGGAATAAAGACACAGACTTAGAGAATGGACTTGAGGACACGGGGACGGGAAGAGTAAGCTGGGACGAAGTGAGAGAGTGACATGGACATATATACACTACAAAATGTAAAATAGATAGCTAGCTGGAAGCAGCCGCATAGCACAGGGAGATCAGCTTGGTGCTTTGTGACCACCTAGAGGGGTGGGATATGGAGGGTGGGAGGGAGACGGAAGAGGGAGGAGGTATGGGGAATATGTACACGTATAGCTGATTCACTTTGTTATACAGAGAAACTAACACACCATTGTAAAGCAATTATACTCCAATAAAGATGTTAAAAAAAAAAGTTTCATGGCTGAGCAGAATCTTCAGAGGGGGTTTTGGGGGTACGCTGAGTCCACTATCTCCCCAGATTGCTGGCATTCTGATTAAAGACACCTTTTTCTTCTACCATTCGTAAGTATGTAATTTATTTTGTAAGTGGCAAGCAGTGGGACCCAATCCACCTGATTTATTCAGTAACAAAAGCAACACCTGGGAGGTGAACCTGCCCAGAGCCTTCCTATAGGAGGAGAACCCATGATATATCTCTCCCAAACTGTGCAAGAAATTCAACGGGCTGACTCTGCCATCCTCAGCCAGATGGTTCTGACCACTCTGAGGTGGATAGATACAAGCCAGCTGGTGTTGGGGAACAAACTAGACTGACTGTCCTTAGGCAGACCCCCCGAATGGACATAATTGGGAACTTGAAGGCTTACCAGTTGACTGGTAACTACTGTCAACCTGTGCTTTCCGAGTGATGTATTGATAGATCCTACTTCAGAGGCCCTCTCCCCTACCCAAACTGTAAACTTTCCAAGGACACTATCTGTGCAATTGCTAATACATCCTGCCCCACTTGGATTAATGTTTTGGGTAATACAGAACCTTAAGGAGAAAGCCACTTGGCTTTCTAAGGTAGGCACTGATAGTTGAACTTTGTTCAGCTGGAACCTTGGGGGACATAGCTGAGGTCAATATTTCAGGGTGACCAGCAGGTCTAATTCTGCATAGAATACAAATTAAATGGATCTGGTGTAAGCTCCTGTTGGCTTAACTAATCATAATGGCTGACTCAATGGTATATTCATAGGAAAACTTGCCAGAAGCCAGACAATATAGAAACCAGGGGTGGATATCATTGGGAAGGTAATCCTCAATAGCATTTCTTTATATCTTGTGATGTTTGTGTGGCAAACAGCCTGGGAAGACAGATAATGTCCCTCTCTAGGGTAGAGGACATGTCTGTTTCTTGACCAGCATTGCAAAGATAGTGGATCACCATTGGCACTTGGTTGTCCAATAGGCATCTCAAACTTATCTAAATCTGAACTGATCTTCTCTCCTAAGCCTGTAACTCCTGTGGTTTTCAACTAGTGTCAACTCAACTTTTCCTGTCACTTGGGTTGAAAAATCTAACATTCTTATTAGAATATCATTCTTTCTCCTCTTTCCCTCTTTCCCACTATGTGTCCCATCCATCATGAAATCCTGTTGGCTCTCTTTCAAAATAATTGTCCCTCATTTTTCACAGAACTAGAATAAAGAATCCTAAAATTTGTATGGAACCATAAAAGACCAAAAATTGCCAAGCAACTTGGAAAAAGAACAAAGCTGGAGGCAGAGCCTCCCAGACTTCAGACAATACTACAAAGCTACAGGAATCAAAACAGCATGGTATTGGCACAAAAACAGACATAAGAATCGATGGAACAGAATAGGGAGCCCAGAAATAAACCTACACACCTATGGTCAATTAATCTTCAACAAAGGAGGCAAGAGTATACAATGGAGAAAAGAGAGTCTCCTCAGCAAGTGGTGTTGGGAAAGCTGGACAGCTGCATGTAAATCAATGAAGTTAGAACACTCCCTCACACCATACACAAAAATAAACTCAAGATGGCTTAAAGACTTAACTGTAAGACACAACACCATAAAACTTTTAGAACATAGGCAAAACGTTCTCTGACTTAAATTGTACCAATGTTTTCTTAGGTCAGTCTCCCAAGGCAGTAGAAATAAAAGCAAAAATAAACAAATGGGTCCTAATCAAACTTATAAGCTTTTGTGCAGCAAACAAAACAATAAACAAAACAAAAAACTTATGAACAGCTAGAAAATATTTGCAAATGATGCGATTGACAAGAGCTTAATTTCCAAAATATACAAACAGCTCATACAACTCAATAAGAAACAAACAACCCAATTGAAAAATGGGCAGGGGACCTAAATTTCTCCAAAGAAGACATACAGATGGCCAACAGGCACATGAAAAGATGCTCAACATCACTAATTAGAGAAATGCAAATCAAAACTACAATGAGGTACCACTTCACACTGGTCAGAATGGCCATTATTAAAAAGTCCACAAATAACAAATGCTGAAGAGGGTATGGAGAAAAGGGTACACTCCTACACTGTTGGTGGGAATGTAAATTGGTGCAGCCACTATGGAAAACAGTATTGAGGTTCCCCAAAATCTAAAAATAGAGTTGCCATATGATCTTGCAATCCCACTCTTGGGCATATATCCAGAGAAAACTATAATTTGAAAAGATACACACACTCCAATGTTCATAGCAGCACTATTAACAATAGCCAAGACATGGAAGCAACCTAAATGTCCATCAACAGATGAATGGATGAAGAAGATGTAGTACATATATATCAATATAATGGAATACTACTCAGCCATAGAAAAGAATGAAATAATGTCATTTGTAGCAATATGAATGGACCTAGAGATGATCATACTAATGAAGTAAGTCAGACAGAGAAAGGCAAATATCATATGATATCACTTATATGTGGACCCTAAAATATGACACAAATGAACTTATCTACAAAACAGAAACAAACTCAGAGACATAGAGGAGACTTGTGGTCACCAAGGGGGAGGGGGGTGGAGGAGGGCTGGAGTAGAAGCTTGGGATTATCAGATGCAAACTATCATACATAGAATGGATAAACAACAAGATCCTACTGTATAGCACAGGGAACTATATTCAATATCCTGTGATAAACCATAATGGAAAAGAGTATGAAAAAGAATGTATATATATAACTGAATCACTTTGCTATACAGTAGAAATTAATATAACATTGTAAATCAACTATACTTCAATAAAATAAATTTAAAAAACAAAAAACAAAAATAGTTATCTCTCAGTATCTGCAGGGGGAATTGGTTCCGTTCCAGGATCCCCTGCATTTGCTCAAGTCCCTTATATAAAATGACATAGCACAGTTGGCCCTCCGAAACTGTGAACGGACATCCAGACACTTGCCACTTCTCACTGCCTCCCCTACCCCTACCCTGGTACCAGTCTGGATGGCTGGCGGCAGAGGTGGTGCCAAAGGGCATCTCTGATCCATCTTTCCAAGATGAACAAGAGAACAAAACAAAGAGAAACAGTAATACCATTGAACATATACAAGTGCTAGGCACTGTTTTACATGTGTTAATCCTTACAAAAACCAAATGAGGTAAGTACTTTCATAATCCTATTTTACAGATGAGAAAACAAGCACAGGGAATAGGAAGCTTGCTCAAGATCACATATCTAGACTCTGACAAAGCTGTGATTCAGTCCTGGAGAGTCAGGATTTGAGTTCATGATATTAACTACCATGAGAGACTCTTCCCTTTATATAAAAGTTGAAATTGATGGATTAGAAAAAACAAAGTTGAACAAATAGAACCCAAAACTGGCTCTCTGAAAAGAGTAGTAAAGTATAAAAATCCCTGGCAAGATTGATGCAGATATTCAGTAAAAATATGATTGAGAATGAGAAAGGCAACATACCTCACAACATAGTTAGAAGAGATGAGATGTATACATGAGAATATTAGGTATAACTCTGTGGCAATAAACTTGAAAACCTAGAGGAATTTTGCTTAGTGTCCAAAATTGACTCCATGTATTCGGCAGGATAGTCATGTTATATTGTGGTAACAACCTTCAAATTTCAGTGGCTTACCACCATAAAGGTTTATCTTTCAAACCAAACCACCCATCACAAGATGGCTGAGGACTCCAGACTTTGGACCATCATTCTCTGGGACCAGGTAGATGGAGTAGCCATGGGGTGCTGGCAATGTGACAAAGGGAGAGATGGATAAATTGCACACTGGCTCTCAAAACTCCTGACAAGGAATGACACACATCACTTCTACTAACATATTACTGGCCAAACAAGTCACATGTTCACACTCAACTCCCAGGGCGGGGTGTGGGTGGAGAGAGCAAACCTACCGTGTGCCCCAGGGGAAAAGCAGAACTAAAGACATATGCTACAGAATGTTCTCCCAGTCTTCTGGTTTTTAATACCCAAATCCTTACGGAATATTTGTCTCTCTCAATATAATGGGTTTTTTGGCAGTTCTTTGGGGGAAAACTTATGTTTACATTAAAAAAATATAGTGCAACATTTTTAACAATCCGGAAAAAGCTTGAATTGTATTCCACATACAACTGGTAGAACTTCAGGATCATCAACAAAAGTGATATGCATCTCATATTCTAAGAAAAGCAGGCTTAGGTGAACACAAGGCAACCCTGTTAGTTTTTGGTGATGAAATAGCAATGTTTTAAGCTTTTTATTCCCAACATTACAGTTTACTGTTTATTTCATATAAGCACTTAATGTGTCTTACCTGGATTTTAGGAAACTGTTGGGAAGTTTTGGGCTCTGTGTAACACACTACAATTTTTTTCTACTTAAAATTCCAACTGTTGGTGAGGATATGGAGGAACTGGAACTCTCATATCCTGCTGATGAAAATGTAAAATGGTATGACCACTCTAGAAAAATCTGTCAGCTTCTTACAAAAATTAAACATACACCTACTCTATGACCCAGCCATTCCACTCCTAGGTATAACCCAAGAGAAATGTAAACATATGTCCATAAAGGGATTTGTAAATGAATGTTCATAGTAGTTACTTGTAATAGCCAAGAACTAGGAAACAACCCAAATCTCCATCAACTGATGAATGGGTAAACAAATTGTGGTATATCCATCCAACAGAACGTTATTCAGCAATAAAAAAAGAACAGACTATTAATAAACACAATGTAAATGAATCTCAAAATAATTATGCCAAGTGAAAGTAGAACAACAAAAAAGTACATACTGATGACTGCATTTATATAAATCTCTAGAAGACACAAACTCTAGAGACAGAAAGTGGACCAGTGGTTGCCGGGGGGCTTGGGTGGCACAGTGGGAGGAAAGGATTACAACGGGACAGAGAAAACTTTTGAGGACGATGGAGATATTCACTATCCTGACTGCGGTGATGGTTTCATGGGAACGTCTGTGTAAAAGCATCAAATTTTGTACTTTAAATATGTGCAGTTGGCTGTCAACTATACCTCAAGAAAGCTATTATTAAAAATAGGAAATAACTTTCCAGTTAGCATTTTCACACAGAACCTCTGATTTCATGAACCTGATTTTCATTTCTGATGTTAAGTGGGAAATGCCTATATTTGGAGGACAAAACTAATGACTTCCCCACACTGTCCTGACTCGCAAGCCTCAGAGAGGAGGCTGGAAGGCTATTGTGGGTGGGTGCTTCCTTAGATCCTAAAGGCATTGGGGTCGCTGGGTAAACGAAGACTCCAAATTCACTCGCTTCCAGTGCGATGCTAGTTCCCCACCGGGCCCTGGTTCTGAGGCGGGGCCTCAGAACATACCTAGGGGGGCCCTGGGCTCTGATAGGCAAAATTTCTGGTTCCCAAACACTTCCGGGGGTTACTGCTAACCCGCAGGCAGCAGAGAACAACCAACCACCCACTCGCTGTAGGTTCTGCCAACACAGGGCCCCTGCAGGCCCTAATTCTAAGCTCTGCAACTCCTGCGTTGAGAGGTCTAGGGGATTCTAGACACCCAGGTTCTAAAAGATTCTGTACCAGCCTCATACTTCCCCGTCAACCCACGGCCCTCTTGGGTGGCCTTCCCCTCCATGCTCCGCATCGACTTAGTTTCTCCGGCTCTCAGAGAGTCCGAGGGACCTCAGCATGAGCCCCTGGCCCCAGGCTTTCCGGTAGAGGCCTCCCAAAGTGGCGCGTGGCCTCTTCGCGCCAGACCCTGCCCGGGGCCTAGGACACCGGGCTCTTTCAGAGCAGCGCGCAGGCGGCGGCGGCTGAGATGCGCGCAATCGGCCACCAGGCGGCGCCAGGCCTCCCGCAAATGTCCTCGGCGCGCCGCGCCAGGCTCCTCGCCTCGGCCCACCCCAGGGGCCCGCCGCTGGCTGCATCTCTCTAAGCTGCGTGGAGACAAGCCTGAACCGCCGGCTTTCGGGTGGCCACCTGTGAGGGGACCTAAGCCATTCTCTGGGGCTCCTCTGGGCACCGGCAGAATCCGAAGGGGACAATCTGCAATTTCCTTTCCTATTGTTTACCTCCCGGGCCGGCAGGTCTGCATCTGCAGAGCATTGAGGTCTCCGCGGCTCCTGTTCTAGAATTCTAGTTTAGAGATACGTGGCGGAACCAACTCATTCCATCCTTACATAAGCACTTTTTCAGCTTTGGCTGCACCTTTGAATCACCTGGGGAGCTTTAAAAAAATCTTGGTGCCGGGGACATATGGAACTTCGCTCACTTTCACTGATTAAAGCAAGGCACAAGGCCAGATCTAATTTCCGTTTGCCTAGAAGAAACATAAATCTTTGGTGGACGACACAAATATCACAGCCCTAGAGGAATAGAAAACTAGAAGAAACCAGTTACCAAAGATGATGGCCCAATGGTTTTACAGATACATTTTTTGTAATTTAATGATAGTCTCTAAAGAACAAATCCTCCCAAAGCTATTTGAATCATTTGCAGGTGGAAAACTCCCTTACATATTTTATGAAGTTAGCATTATCGTAAAATCAAAATCTGATAAGAATCATTCAATAAAAATACACTATGGATGAATCTCAATTATGGAGATAGATACAACAATTACAATTATTAGCAAACTGAATCAAGAAATGTATTAAAAGAATAATAACAGCCAACACATTAGATAGTACTTACTGTGTGTCCAGCCCTATTCCAAATGCTTTGCAATATTAACTAATTTAATCTTCACAATAATCTGTTATTTAGGTATTATGATGATTATTATTCCCCTTTTACAGATAGGGAAGACATAAGTGGATTTGTATTATGTTCCTTGCTTTAGAGCTGAGATGAGAAAGTACAGTGAAGGAGTATTGCAAGCAGCAGCTCAGTGGTGGGAGGAAGCTTTCTACATATTTTTTCCTAGCCTTAAAGGAATGTGGAGATGTGGACATAGCTGTCAGTTTGCGGAAGAGGTATAGCAATATATGTATAATACAAGATGACCACTAATGTAGTAATTTGTTTTTGTTGAGCTGAGACTCATTTATCTACAAGAGTCTGAGTCAAATTAGTGAAACTGATTTGAGGGAATGTAAAACAGTAAAGCACAGGCAAAGGTTGTCTCCTGAGCTTCCGACACACAGTCCCTCCTTTTCTTCTGAACCCTGCAAATCTGCTCTTCCATTTTTATCTGTATATACAGAGACCTCTAGTGCCTTCAGCCCACCCAGGCTCAACTCAGAAGACTGGGTCACATTCCAGAAACATCCATCTCCCTCCATCTGGACAAGTCTTGTACCTACCATGTCAGTAACTTCTTGAATCTCAGCTTTTTTCAAGACCCCCAGGAGGCTGGACAGAAATGGAATGGGAGTAGCACGATGGCCGGGTTGTAGGAGGCGGGGAAGAAGGGTCATGGATTCCCTGCTCTTCTCTCAGAGGTTGACTGCTAAACCTGCTGTGTGTGTGTGTGTGTGTGTGTGTGTGTGTGTGTGTGTGTGTGTGTGTGTGAGACAACTAGGCGCTGTTCCCAGAGCCCAGTGTTTTATGAAGAGATTTTCTGAAGCAATCTCCTTAGAGTTCCCATGTCTCCAATTTCACCAATGGGAAAAATGCTGCAGGCCCCACATTCTTTGGTGTGAGCTGAGACACACTTGGGAAAATATTAGGACAAGGGAGAAAGAGGATGGGTTCTCTAATCCTTCCCGTGTAGGTCAGGAAGGCCACTTACTGAGGAACAAACATGGCGTGCCTGTGTCATGCTAAGTGCTGTTTCAGCTGTTGGATACTGCAGTGAATAAAAGAAACTCCTTGACTTCGTTGCATTTACATTCTAGCGGGAGTGGGTACAGGAGTGGGTATAGGCAATAACAAATAAATATGAGAGGCCAGTCAGGAAAGGTGGGGAAAGAGTGCTACTTATACTTGGGGTTTGGAGGAGTCCTCTGTGTGAGGTGACACAGAGAGGCCAGAAGGCCGTGAGGCAGCAGGCAGAATCCTGGCAGCTGGATAATCCACGTCAGCACTGCTGACCAGACCTTGTTTCCGGGGCCAGGCTCTCCTGAACAACCCGGCACTCCATTCTCTGTCTTTCTTTACCAAGTGGTTAGCCAGTGATTGTCTACTATTACCAAAATAGATCCATCATACATATTTGAAACCAACAAAACAATGTTTCTGAAATGTCAGATTTTAAGAACAACAGCTAGCATCCTGATGGGGCTGCCCCCAGGAGCAGACAATTTCAACTAAAGGTCTGTCCTAGGGCACGAGAATCAAGTGGCAAAGTCCCCTAAGCCAAGAATAGAGATTTGGAGTCTTCATCATTGTCTCTGAAACCCCCAAATAACCTCAGGGTGTCCTAGTTTGATATTTACTCTGGAAGTTTATTTGACATTTATCTAAATTCCCTCCATTCAGGTTTAAGTTATTCATAATATTTAAAGGGGAGTGGTAACAGAACAACTTAAAAATATCTCCTTAATCCACAATCCTATAATTTCATGCCCATTTAATTGAAGGCATTCTGAGGGGTTCAATTTGATGAACTTGTTTATTTGGGAGAAAATGCAGTACAAATAACTATTATAAGTAACAGTCGGGGAAAGAGCAGGATGTAGAAAAGGGAATCAGCAAACTTTTTCTCTAAGGGCCAGATAGTAAATATTTTACACTTTGCATGCCAAGAGGCAGAACTGAAGATATTATGTAGATACTAATATAGTAATAGAGAAAACACATTTCCAAATTTTCTGATAAAATTCAAAATATAATATTGAGGACAATTAAAAAAACACAGGCCTATTAATGAGAAGAATACAATTCTGTTTTAGAATAACATTTTGCTTAATTGGGGTTAAAAATTAGTGTTTTTAACATTAATTGCAAATGTTCTTGGCTCAGGGTCTATACACAAATAGGCAGGGAGCTGAATTTGGCCTGTGGGCCATAGTTTGCCAACCCCTGGTATAGAAAATATGGTTTCAATAGTTAAAGTATTCCTGGAGGTTCTGGCTGAAGTTATAAGAAGAGAGGAAAAAAAAGAGAAGTGTAAGGATTGGAAGAGATACACTGACATTACTTGCAGATAATATGGTCATATATAGGTACCTATAAAGCCAACAGAATCCACAAAGTATTAGGACTAATTTTATTATAACTAATGAAAAATTTCATCAAGGTTGCTAGAGAGATCAACTTACAAAACTCAATAACATTTCTCTATACCAGCAAAAACTCATGATAATAACTAATAGTCAAAAAAACAAAAAAAATGGGCTTCCCTGGTGGCGCAGTGGTTGAGAGTCCACCTGCCGATGCAGGGGACATGGGTTCGTGCCCCGGTCCAGGAAGATCCCACATGCCGCGGAGCGGCTGGGCCTGTGAGCCATGGCCGCTGAGCCTGCACGTCTGGAGCCTGTGCTCCGCAATGGGAGAGGCCACAACAGTGAGAGGCCCGCGTACCGCAAAAACAAAAGAAAACAAAACAAAAAAACACAAAAAATAAACAACAACAAAAAACCCGTGAAAGTATATAGGAATTAACAACTGAGAATACACCAGAAGATCACCAAGGAGAGAACTTTAAAACTCTAAGAAAAGGCACAGAAGATGATCTGAATACATTTATAGACACTGGGCTCACTTGGTTTTGGTCCAGGGAGCCCCGTGTCAGATTTCTGACCTCCAAAACTGTAATATAATAAACTTGTGGGGCTTCCCTGGTGGCGCAGTGGTTGAGAGCCCGCCTGCCGATGCAGGGGACACGGGTTCGTGCCCCGGTCCGGGAAGATCCCACATGCCGCGGAGCGGCTGGGCCCGTGAGCCATGGCCGTTGAGCCTGCGCATCCGGAGCCTGTGCTCCGCAACGGGAGAGGCCACAACAGCGCGAGGCCCACATACCGCAAAAAAAAAAAATAAATAAATAAACTTGTGCTGTTTGAAGCCATCAAATTTGTGGTTATTTGTTGCAGCAGAAACTAATATAGGACCCATTTCTCCTGTCCAGCTGGATGCCAAGAATAGAGCTTCCTAACTGTATCTTTGATACAGCAGCTGTTTCCTAACATAAATTTTTAACTCTTGGAAGGGAGTGTAGCACATATGATCTGCTGTGCAATCCTACCTCACCCTTGCCTGCATTTGGAATATTACTTTGTGGTGCTCTTTGCAGTAGACATTTCCCTTCCTTTAATTGACTCAATTTGTTTTCAGGCCCTAAGAATGTGTTCATGGGCAGTGAGGTGGTAGTAGGGTGATAAGGAACTAATAAAAACACAATTTAGGATTTCAATATCATGACTGAAAAATCCCCTATGGCTGCGGTCCCCAACCTTTTTGGTAACAGGGACTGGTTTCGTGGAAGGCAATTTTTCCACGGACGGGGCAGGGGGGATGGTTCAGGCGGTAATGGGAGCGATGTGGAGCGGCAGATGAAGCTTCGCTCACTCACCTGCCGCTCACCTCCTGCTGTGCAGCCTGGCTCCTAACAGGCCGAGGACTGGTACCGGTCTACGGCCCGGCCAGGGGGTTGAGGACCCCTGCCCTACAGGACTTGGCTGTGAGCTTGGCCCTCCATCCCTGAGCAAAGTGTACCAGGAAGCCGTAGAGCTCCCAATGATGGCTGATTCCAAGATGGGCTGGGACCTGGCACCCTTTGCTGCAGTGCTTGCACCTGGACAAACGTCTCCTCCCACAACAGAATACAAAGCAACGATAAGGGGCTGAAAATAGCTGCACACATGCACAGTCAGGGTAATTATGAACAATAAGATACCAAAAAACCACAAACTGCCATTTCTGAAGTGCTAAGAGCAAAAGCAGGGTACCGCACGTGATCCCTGCACACAGCACCACCACGGGGGTGGGCGGACCACACAAGCCGCCCCTCCTGCTCAACCTGCAGACCTGCCCCTGTTGTTATCCTATTTAAGGAATAAGCTCGTCCCCTCTCCAGGAGAAAACAGGGCCATCTGTTTCTTGTTTTCACTCCCTCATGCTGCAGCAAGCACGAGACCCAGTAAAGCCTTGCTTGAATTCCTCGTCTGGCTTCTTACCAATTTCTATTGATTAAAGAGTCTGAGGACCCAAATCAGTAACAATTCCACCATAATTTTCATTTGATCCCTGATTTCTGTAGATATTCTAGAAAAATAAAAATGTTTTGAAAACTCAATGTCTTTCTGTCTTTTGGGTAAAATGATAACCGATTTGGGTTGACATTAGCAAGATGGTGGAATAGGAGATGCCAGCCCTCATAACCCCACAGACACACCTATTTTAACAACCACTCATGGACATGAATACCTTTATGAGTGTCCGGAAGTACAACAGAGAGGTTCTAGCACCCAGAGCAAAATAATTGAAGAAAGTAAGAACAGTTTCACTTTACCTGCGTCTCCCCTCTCCCGAGGCGGCGTAGCACTGGCATCTCTGGGAGCTTGTTAGAAGGTGGAATCTCAGGCCCCACCCCAGACCTGCTAAATCAGAGCCTGCTGTTTAACAAGTTCCTCTGGTGATTCGTATGCACATTATAGGAAGCGCTGTGTTATCTTACATATAATAGAAATCCATAAATAATGTATTGCATTGTTCTGTGTGTTATTTTAAAGTTATATATGGGGCTTCCCTGGTGGCGCAGTGGTTAAGAATCCGCCTGCCAGTGCAGGGAACACCAGTTTGAGCCCTGGTCCGGGAAGATCCCACATGCCGCGGAGCAACTAAGCCCGTGCGGCACAACTACTGAGCCTGCGCTCTAGAGCCCGTGAGCCACAACTACTGAGCCCATGTGCCGCAACTACTGAAGCCCGAGTGCCTAGAGCCTGTGCTCCGCAACAAGAGAAGACACCGCAATGAGAAGCCCACGTACCGCAACAAAGAGTAGCCCCCTCTCGCCGCAACTAGAGAAAGCCCACGTACAGCAACGAAGAGCCAATGCAGCCAAAAATAAAATAAATAAAATTTTTTAAAGTTATATAAATGGTGTCATACTGCACATATCATTCAACAACTGGCTTTTTTCATCTTACAATTTGTTTTTGAGATCTAACAATGTTAATATAGATCTAGTACATTTCCTTTTAACTTGCTGAAGAAAATTCATTTATGTTACTGATAATGAAATCTATTATTAAGTAATGAAATTAATTCTATCTTCACTAACCCATACTAAATTATGGTTGGGTCTTTTTTTTTTTTTTTTTTTTGCGGTATGCGGGCCTCTCACTGCTGTGGCCTCTCCCGTTGCGGAGCACAGGCTCCAGACGCGCAGGCTCAGCGGCCATGGCTCACGGGCCCAGCCGCTCCATGGCATGTGGGATCTTCCCGGACCAGGGCACGGACCCGTGTCCCCTGCATCGGCAAGCAGACTCTCAACCACTGTGCCACCAGGGAAGCCTGGGTCTCTCTTTTTTAATAGTAGCCTAGCTAGCTAGATAAACAAATTAAATGTCTGAAACAGAGATTTTTTAATCCTTCCCCACTAAACTGGCTCCTCTAGGTAACTGGAGTAAATGGCAATTCCATCCTTCCAATTGCTCAGGCCAAAAGCCTTGGGGGCATCCTGTGTGCTACTTAAGTGCACAGCATTAAACCAGGCCTTGCATTTGTGATTTAGCTTGGTGCTTCCCAGAATTCTGGGCGGCACATGCATGAAGTGGGCCTGGGTTCAAGTCCTAAAAATGTTAATACTCTTCAGCCAAAGACCACCAGGAACATACATGTAATTGAAAAATTGGGTTTATTACTGCAGAACGCTCACCATGGGGAACCATGGGTGTCTCAGTAGGAGCATGTTAGGAAGGACCTACTGCAGGTTTGGGGGAGGATCTAAGGAAGCTCTAGATTGGGTGCTGTCAGAAAGCAGGTGCAAGTCTATGAATGCATATCTCAGTAAATCTTATCTATAGGAAGAGAAGACCAGCATGAGGATAAAGCTGTAATTAGTAGAAAAGTAGTAGTGACTCATTTTAGCCAAGAGGGGGGCGTGTTTCTGGATTGCACAATGATCTTTTTTTAATGATCTCTGAGTGACCTTGTCTGTGTTGATGTTTCAGGAGATTGTTTAGGTCCAACAGAATAACCTGGCCTAGCTGTGAGCATCAGGCCAGCTGGTGATAACCTTGAAGCCTCATGATGGGAGTCCGGCGGATTCCAGGAGAGCAGGGACTGCTCTTTTCTTTTTCAAATGAAAGAAAGAGGTGGTGGTGCCTCCTTTGCAGTCAGCTTCTCTCTGTGACTCCAGGTGAGGGAGAGGAACTGTCCTAAATTCATTCAGGCTCAGCCCCTGCTTCTCAGAGGTCTGCATCTTCAGTCTGCAGCCCCACATGATTGGCCCCAACCCTGCATGGGTGATCCAGATCTGTCCCCGGACCCCAAACCCAGAGGACGATGCTGCTCTGGCCTGTTTACCCACATCGTTCCTGTCTGTTTTTTCTTTTTGTTCCTCTGGAAAAGGACTGCTCTGTTTCTGATCCACAGAGATCTTCACTCCTTGCTTTTGAGTGTCCTTAACATTTCATGCCTCATTTGCATAAAATGTTTGGGGTTGAGGTATAGGTTTCAGTGTGAGCTCATCTGCCAACTTGATCTGGGAACTCCTGAGGGTCTTTTTGTGCCTCCCGATTGGCTGTAGTTTCCTGATATGTGGCACTCTCCAGCCATTTCCCATCATCAACGTGGCCCTCTTGTGCATTGATTACTATTGTTGTTAATGTTCTAAGCATTCTCAAGGATATGCTAGGCCATGCCCTCTGGGTATCAGCTGCTCTGTCCCTTAAATGCAAACTTTTAAAAAATGGGTGATCCTAGCATGACTGGTTGACTTTCTACATAGCCTTTTGTCATATTTCAGCAAACCAGACTGAGCACTTAAGTCAGGAGCAATAAGTCTGAACTTACCTTACTCTTCTGATCTGTAGGCAGAGTAAGATGTGGGGAGAGTCAGATGCCTAGAAAGCCTTCTCTTGTTAACATAAGCCTCATGTCCACAATGAATGAGTCATTCTTCCTGCATGACAACCCCTACCCACGTCTTGCTCTGCCCCAACAAACATGTGTAACTCCTACACTGTTTTTATTATCAGCTGATGTTGGGAAAGGATTATAAATGGAAGAGGATCTTTAACTTCACTTTCTCCAAAGCCTGTAAGCTCCCCAAAGAAGAGGTTAATAACACTTAGCCTCCTTGATGCCTCCTGAATGTACCACATATAGATTGCTGCAGATAAGTATTGCTCACATTTCATAGAATCTCATTTAACACGTTCACAGTAGATAAAAGCAGTGGTTGAAGGAAGTTTTCCAAGAGTATGAAAAAACACTGACCAAGAGAAAGATAAATACCATTATGATATCACTTATATGTGCAATCCAAAATATGACACAGGGACTTCTCTGGTGGTCCAGGGGTAAGACTCCACGCTCCCAATGCAGGGGGCTGGGGGTTCGATCCCTGATCGGGGAACTAGATCCCACATGCATGCCGCAACTAAGAGTCTGCATGCCACAACTAAGAAGTCCACATGCCGCAACTAAAGATCCCGCATGCTGCAACGAAGATCCCACGTGCCACAATGAAGACCTAGAGCAGACAAAATAAATATTAAATAAATAAATAAATAAATATGACACAAATGAACCTATCTATGAAACAGAAACAGAATCACAGACATAGAGAACAGACCTGTGGTTGCCAAGGGGTTTGGGGGCTGGGGGAGGGATGGAATGGGAGTTTGGGATTAGTAGATGTAAGCTGTTATATATAGAATGGATAAACAACAAGGTCCTGCTGTATAGCACAGGGAACTATATTCTATATCCTGTAATAAACCATAATGGAAAAGAATATGAAAAAGAATGTATATATGTAAAACTGAATCACTTTGCTGTACAGCAGAAATCAAAACTGTAAATCAACTATACTTCAATAAAATTAAAAAAAAATGAAGACTTTCAGAAACTAACAACATCTTATAATGGTAATTTTCAACTTAGATATCATAGATGTGCTTCTACAAAATAAAAGCATTTGCCATACCAAAAAAAAAAAGAAAAGAAAGAAAGCAAGCAAGAAGGGACACTGACCATCTCGTAGGATGGATGAGTTAGAGAAGCTGGGGTATAAGGGCATATTCTGAAACATATCGAGCTGGTATCAGCCCCAGCAGCATCTTTCTCTCAGTACCACCACTGAAAAAGAGAATTCTAGGATGGAGCAATTTATAGTGCAAGTCTTATAGTTTGTCTTACCAGGTCACTAAGAAATGGGCAAATCAAAAGGCAAGTAGCACTCATGGGGACAGAGAATTACTGCAGACGAGGGAGAATCCTGAAACTCAGGGAAGATTCTGAGAAGCTAGAGGAAGATTATGGACACTGGGCCAAGGAAGTCCCCTCATTTGCTTCCTGTCAACCCCACATCTCTTAACATAAACAAAGACAAATCACATGACTGAAAGGTGAATCATTTATTGACCAGGTAGAGGAAGGTCTTATTCATGGTACTGTTGTCCTGAATATGGCAAAGAGAGTTAGAAATTTGCAGGAAACTTTGATTTGTGGTGAGCTGATGAGTCTTCCTAGATAATTAGGGAAGATCCTGAAGATGCAGAGTTGATGCCTTCCCATGTGATAGTAATGGAAATCAGGTCACAGAACTTGTTGCAAGATGATGTGGGGACAATGGAAGAGAAGATCCTGGAGCCCAAGTGAGGTGGCACTCACCCAGTGCTAAATAAGCAGATGAGAACGAGAACACCGAAACTTATTAAGTGCTTCTCAGATTGAACTGAGGACAAAGAGAATTTCTATTACAAAAAAAAAAAAAAAAAGGTTGAAGAAATAGTTGTCAACCTGCATTCTAACCCATGCTATTTGCCAGAATAGGGGTAGGGAGGGTGTTAAGTAAATGACTTTTTTTTTTTTTCTATTGCTGATCCCATCTTAACCTTCCCCCAGTTGAGTCTATGAAAAGAAGAAAAGAAGCAATGAAGGATCTTAGGCTTGTTTCTGCCATCCTCAGCATTGGAAGTTTTAAAGAATTTTTGACAAATTGAGGAATAATGGCAAAAGCCATAGCAATCTTTTATTAAATGCTTCCTTTATGTAAGCCATAATTGCTAATGAAGCCCCACAATAAACCTGAGGTAGGAGACAGATGAGGAAACTCAAGAGTCTATTTTCCAGGTTGGAAGACAACTGGAAGGTCAGACAACTCCATTCCCAGATTAGAAGTTAAGGATGTGCAGGAAGAAAGGAAGAGATTGAAGGAAGAAAATTTTTCCATAAATTGTAGGGTGAGATGGTCCTCTGGGCTTGGAAGATGGACCACGAACACAGAAATGTATTTGAGTTTCATACTCACACCCTTTTCCCATTTAAAACTTTAAGTCATGATTTTTACAACATTATCAATTACTGAGCCCTTTTCTCCAGCATTATATCCACACAGTAACTCTGTAAGGTAGACATCATTGCTTCCCTTTTAATTGCCACATCATTTGCTCAAAAAGCTCATAGCAGGTGTGGCTCCTGAACGCATGTCCTCCAACTCCAAATTTCAAGCTCTCCAAAAAAGCTTCCTTACCAAATTATTTTTATTGTAATCTTTGGACATAAAACCCTAGTGCTTTGGGGAGGCACTGATCCCTGAGCCAGCCCCTCTCCAGCAGAGCTCACCAACCTGGAGGCCTGGGCCACTCCACTCCCTCGGGCCTGGAGACAGTGATCTACAGAGGCAGAGAAGAGCACATTCAAATACCAACCCTGGTTTATTTCCCAGAATGAAACCAGATGCTTCTCCAGGTTAGGACAAAGGGGACTGACTGGGGTATTAACTTCTCTTGGATTTTTCCCTTCAGGAACATTCCAATTCAGTAAAATGGGAATTTAGGCAGAGAAAGCCAGAGAGAGCTCAACTTACCAACTTTGGTAATATGGAAACATGTGGAAATATGTTTTCCTTAACAATCCCATATTTTTGGTAAATTTTCACAAACTTTTTCTTGATTTGGGGCTCACGTCTGGTTCTCGGGCTGTGGGAAGAGTGACAGTAACTGCTTTGTCTTTTTTATTGGTCACTGAGGCTCATCAGAGGGGCGGGGCTCCAGCCAGATGGGAAAATGAATGGTACTGATTGGGTGCTTAGGCAGAAGTCTTGGGGATGAAAAAATAACCCGTCTTGCATTTGACATCCTTAGGATATCTTTCTGGCATGATGAGAGATTCATCATGTTCCCAACACTGAGCCTGAGAAATTTTCCCAAAGGTGAGCATCTATCTTCAGAGGAGGAGAGATGTCCCAGGATAAGATTGGGAAGACCACTCTGTCTCCAGGCTTCCTTCCTTCCCCAGTCTCCCCACCCCACGGTGAGAGTCAGCATGAAAATACTCTACCGTAGAGCTCCAGCAGTTGGAATGATTCATTGTTGTTGACATTCATGAGATAAAAAGTAATATATTCAGTATAGTTCGTTTGAAGTATGTGCAATTTATTGTCTTCATCATCTGTGGAGGAAACAGAACACAGCTCAGAACTCCTTTGGTCCATGGGAAGGAAGTGAAACCCTTTCACTTCCTATTCTCTCCCACAAAACAAATTCAAGTGCATATCCTGGAAGAAATAGAGAGTGATATCTACTGCCTTCCATTTGCATCTCTCTGGGATTCATGAGGCAACTTCTAAGGAACGCTGGTAGACTGACCACCAGGGGTAGAAAAATTCAGCCACAGCAGCAGTTTTCCCTCTATCATGCTCCCTGAAACTCACCTACCCTCTCTCAGCTGTCTCTGCCAACTGTGTGTCTCTGTCTTCTCTATAAGCCCCATTGCATTATATACCCAGGGCTGTAACCTGAATAATGTGCTGTGGCAATAGCCATCAGACATCATCAGAAAGTGGGCAAGGAATGAGAAGCTGTCCTGCCAATTTACTTTTTTTTTTTTTTTGCCAATTTTCTTTTGTTGCAGGAGGTACATGTGACCAAACTGCCTTCTATACCTGATGGTTCTGTGTGCCAGGCACTGGCTTTTACACACACATTTCTCCCAAATTCAGGATATTGGCTATTAGATGGCCCCATTGTATTACCTAAACAAGCATATCAGAAACTGATCAAGATCCTGAAGATACTGGGGTTTAACAAATTCCTTGCAGTTGGAAGTAGAATTTAGAAAGACCCTTTTTTTTTTTTTTTGCATACTTACAGGTAACACTATATACACCATCCTCTCCTGCTTTGTCAGAAAGCAAAGACATGTCAGTACATGCTCCACTTACCCTGTAAAACAGAATGAGCTGATGCCCAAGAGATACTGATGGGGCTGGCTCCTTCACACTCTACCTGTAACTTGAGTTTATGATTCCACTGATTAACTATTGAACATTTTTGGGTATAGTTTCCAAAGAACTTTTATTTACATTATTCACTTTATTTGGTGCTTTGAGAATGAGTCAACTACTTCTATCACTATTACTCTACCACTACTTCCCACTATTACTATTATGATAGCTACTCATCTAGAGAATTAGCTGGGCTCTTACCATGTGCCAGCCTCTTAGATATGTGCCTTACGAACATAACCTCACTTGGTCCTCACAAAAAACCATGGGAGACAATTATTATCATCTTCTTTTACTCTAGGGAAAATTGGGGAAGAAACAGATGAATTTTCTTGGTCACATGTATAGATTCAAGAACGAGATAGTCTGTTGAATCTGAATCCTATGCTCTTAACCTATGCTGTCTTGCCACACTACTTATGATTCTAATACCCCTCTACCCCTTACCTTCTCTACTCCCATTTAAATTCATGCCTGTCACCAATTCTTATCTCTGAATCTAGAAAAGCCACAGGTTCACCAAACCCGATGGACCCTGATTTTAGGTACAGGCCCAGAATGTATGTATACGGGTGTGTGTGTGTGTGTGTGTGTGTGTGTAGAGGTCCAAGACCATATTCAGGCTTCTGTTTTTTCTTTCCCAAGCAAAAAACCCACTTACTTTGTATGAAATTTAAAGAACAAAGAAAAATTTTCCACGGCATGGATGTGCTCCACAAAAACTCTCATGCTACCATTTTCTTCTATATTTTCTTCGGCGTCTGAGGCCAAGAGAATGGAATATCACTCCCCTGAAATCTGCAATAAATCAATAAAATGATTGGGTGAGAAAAGAGGAAAGAGATACAACATGAACACTTGTCTCCTTGAACTCTGGCCTGTGGGCCAAGACTCATCACGGTGATGTGAAGATGAAATTAGAACTCAGGTCAATTGGCGCCATACACCTAGGACTCTTTCAACTATCCCTCTAGTGAGAATGGAGGTCCCCAAGTGTTGTCGTCTTTTAACATGGCACAACTGCCCTTAGTCTAAGGTCTGAAATCACCCCTTTTGCCTAATATGTCAAGGAACTGCTGCCCTCCAGGAGGGTCACCTTGTTTCAGAATCCTCCAAACCACCCCCCAAAATCCAAAGTCACTATTCTCCACTGCCCCTACCTTTGAAATATCGAAGTTGCTTCTCACAACATCAGGGTTTCCTTCCTTGTGGGCACAGACTAGAGTCAGCCCCGGACACAGCAACAGCAGCTTCATCTTGGCAGGGGACAGCGCTGTCTTCTCTGTAGTCACTGGGAGTGAGTCTTTCCCTGACGGTGGCTCCTCTCCCCAGGGCCTCTGTTTTTATATCTGTTCTGGGTCCAGTTTTTTGTCCACAAGACACCACCTTTACTCCAGGAAGTGGGAGAACCCATATTTGAACCCAAGACTATCTGATCCCAGAGCCCCTACAATTATTGACTCCACGACACAGGTTGAGGCTTGATGTCTTTGGCATGAAGGACAAATGGAAGAGGAATAAGTAATGCTTTAGACCCTCAGGTGTGTCTGGCTGGTAGTTACTACTGAAGAAGCTGCATGTAGATTTCCCTAAAATGGGACGCTAGGGATGTAGCTGTGAGTCTGATCAAGGGAAGGGCAAGTAGAAACTCTCTCTTGGTCAAAAAATATTTGATGGATGAATGGATAATTTGAGGAGTATTGCTCTTCTAATAAGGAATTAGGAGATGCTTCCATACCAAAAAAGCAAAAACTATGCCCTCCCATTTGTGGCCGCAGGTTAAGTAGCTGGTCACCAACCACATTAAGACCTCCTTGCCCAAAACCAAAATACTGCACAGAGCATTTTATAAGTGACCCACGGGAAGGGTGACAGTCTTCCAGGAGGCTGAGAAACAACTAGCCTAAGTCATGACTCAGCATGGGTAAAGGGCTTATGGAGTCCATATATGAACAGATAACAATCCATTTATAACAGGTAACTTGATTGAAACTAACGGCTGACTGGAAACGGACTTAGTGACCTTGTCTATAGTCACTCTCTTAATTAATTGAACAAATCACTCATTGAGAAAGCCAGTAGGAACATTCAAGCCATCTTATATAATAGCGAGACATAGTCAGTGCCAAGAAGCATACCAAGAAATAAAGCTTATTTGATTCATGCACCACAGTGGAAGTACTCCTTGGTCCCTAGTGCCCGGGGTGATTATATTCTGCTGGTATTGGCTCAAATCCAGTTCTAAAATATCCATTCTCTTCACTGATGAAAGGTTGCTTGGAGCTAACAGCATCCCATCTGTGTCATCTGGGTCCTTCGGAAAACAGATCCTGAGACATATTTAGGAGTATAAAAGGCTTCCTGGGAGTAACACTTGTGAAAGGAAAAAGGAGGAAATGGGATTAGGGAAGGGGAGTTGCCAGACCATGACACAGATCTGACAAAGTCTTTGTCAGCCCAGCAGGGATCTCTGAGCATGTGAGAAGAGTCCTGTGTTAGGCAGAAATGGATGGGACCTTGTACCACAGTCTTGCACAGTCATTGGATGGGGCCACCCCAAGAAGACCACTACCTCAGCTCAGGAGTTGAGGCCAATCTGAACCAGTTAACAGTGGTGGCTGTGAGCCAACCACACTCCTCAAGGCCGCACAATGAGTCCTTTCATGAAGAGGGAATCTGAGCAATACATGTCTATGTCTATGTCTGGCACACCATCCTAATATCCAGAAAGAGGCAGTCCCGTCAAAAGGGATCCAGAGTTCTCTTCCCACATGGGGTAGGGGTGGAAGCAGAAACCCTTTCCTTCTTTTCTAGTTTGAAATTTCTACCACAACATGAGGGTTCCCTGTAGGTAAGAAACCCAAGGATAAGAGTGATTGTCACCTCCAGATTCACTCATCAAAATTGAGCAAGTACTTACATACACATGGGCCCAGGTTACCCAGAGGTCCATCTGGGACTCTCCTGGTAGCACATCAGTTGCTGGTCAGTAGTAGGACCAGTTTATTCCAATGGTACTGACACCACCGGGCTTGGGGAGGCAGGAAGAGAGTTTGGGCAGTGGGAAGAATAATCATAAATCTTGGATTCTGTGCCATTTGGGAAAGGGTTAAGGAGCCCCAAAGATAAAAATCATTCATGTAACCATTTTGCCATAGGCTGGACCTAATTTGAAAAATAAGAAAATCTGCTTCATATCATCAATGTAAGGATCTCATGGAATTATTTTTGTAAAGAGCTTGGCATATGGACGGCTACATGTAAAAGAATGAAATTAGAACATTCTCTAACACCATACACAAAACTAAACTCAAAATGGATTAAAGACCTAAATTTAAGACCAGACACTGTAAAACTCTTAGAGGAAGACATAGGCAAAATACTCTCTGACATAAACCGCAGCAGTATCTTTTTGGATCCACCTCCTAGAGTAATGAAAATAAAAACAAAAATAAACAAATGGGACCAAATTAAACTTAAAAGCTTTTGCACAGCAAAGGAAACCATAAACAAAACGAAAAGACAACTTACAGAATGGGAGAAAATATTTGCAAACTATGTGACCAACAAGGGATTAATCTCCAAAATATACAAACAGCTCATGCAGCTCAATATCAAAAAAACAAACAACCCAATCAAAAAATGGGCAGAAGATCTAAATAGACATTTCTCCAAAGAAGACATACAGATGGCCCAAAAGCACATGAAAAGATGTTCGACATCACTAATTATTAGAGAAATGCAAAGCAAAACAGCAATAAGGTATCACCTCACACCGGTCAGAATGGCCATCATCAAAAAGTCTACAAATAACAAATGATGGAGAGGGTGTGGAGGAAATGGAACCCTCCTACACTGTTGGTGGGAATGTAAATTGGTACAGTCACTATGGAGAACAGTATGGAGGTTCTTTAAAAAACTACATATAGAACTACCATATGATGCAGCAATCCCACTCCTGGGCATATATCTGAAGAAAACCATAATTCAAAAAGATACACGCACCCCAATGTTCACTGCAGCACTATTTACAATAGCCAGGACATGGAAGCAACCTAAATGTCCAACAACAGATAAATGGATAAAGAAGATGTGTTATATTTATACAATGGAATATTACTCAGCCATAAAAAAGAATGAAATAATGCCATTTGCAGCATCATGGATGGACCTAGAGATTATCATACTGTGAAGTAGGTCAGACGGAGAAAGACAAATACCATGATATCACTTATATATGGAATCTAAAAAAATGATACAAATGAACTTATTTACAAAACAGAAGCAGACTCACAGACATTGAAAACAAATTTATGGTTACCAGAGGGGAAAGGTGGGGCAGGGGAGGGATAAATTAGGAGGTTGGGATTAACATAGACACACTACTATATATAAAATAGATAATCAACAAGGACCTACTCTATAGCACAGGGAACTCTACTTAATATTCTGTAATAACCTATATGGGAAAAGAATCTGAAAAAGAATAGATACATGTGTACGTATAACTGAATCACTTTGCTGTACACCTGAAACTAACACAAAATTGTAAATCGACTCTACTCCAATATAAAATAAAAAGTTTCTCAAGAGCTTAGCATAGTGTCTGGCACATAGTAAGTGGTCAGTTAATGGAAGCTAATCATATTCTTTTCTTTTGATCACCTTAGTCATTCAACAGGCAGTCATCGTTGGCTTATTATGTCCAAGCTCTGAGAGTACACTGTTGACAAAAATAGCTCAAATTCCTGCCCTTACTGAGCTTCTACAGTGGTCCATTTTCTTTTTAATCTTCACATTCTGGATCCTATAAGGTCAGGAGCATGACCTGAGGAAAAAGACCAAACTAGGTGCCTCTCCTTTAATTGTAGCGTCTACAAAAACCCCTGACTTCTTTCTTCTTTTCCTCATGCTGCAACCCCTTCTGGAAAGCCCTCCCTTCTCTGCCTGTTCAAATTTTACCCTTCCTCCAAGGCCGCACTCAAGAATTCCTTTGATTCCCTAGGGCTCACTCTTCTCATCCTTTGTATGTCCCCATAGCACCTAGAGTTTCACGCTTACTTTATAGCAATCCGTCACTTATTGGATTGTGCTACTGTCAAAACGTAATTCTCAAAGAGTTAAAGAACATAACTCTCATACAACTATATAGCGAGCCTGGGTCAAAGATTTAATGTTAAATCATTTTTGAAGGACCCAAAAGAATGACAGCTGATTCAAAGGAGGATATGAGAAGCTGATGTATGTATAAGTCAGTGAAAGAAAAAACTGCTGGGATAAAACTGCTAAGTTAGACACATGTGGTTAATGTCCTACAGGGCAAGAAATCCACAACCTTTGTGGTTGTTGTCTCCACTGGACAGAAAGCATGTACATATTTACCAGACAAAACTAATTTGCACCGTCTCAGTTTTTTATCAATTAATCTCTAACTTCACAGAGCCTGGCCCCTAAACAACAGTAAGCAGTAAGTTAAACACAGTCACATTTGCCAAGAGCGTGGTGTGCTCCAAGGACAAAGAACAAGATAAACTCAAAGGGCCAACGTCACCAGAACAGAGGGTTACCAGACCCTTATCACTCTGTCACGCAGCAACCACTCAACGTCTCTGAGCTTTCCCAAGCAGCACGCCTTGCCCCTTTCCCATCCCATATACAGAAAGGTATTCATCCCATTGGAAACATGCAGACCCTACCCAATCAGCAGGCAACTCAGAAGTCCCTTTGTTCCCTGGCTCTAAAAACAGACAAGCAACCCATGCTCATGGTCGACTTTCCCTGGCTACCAGGAAGTCGGCCCGTTGTCCTTGCAGCGAAAACTCTGTCTTCCTTACATTCTGCCTTGTGTCCGGAAATTCTTTTCCAACCCGCGCTCGGACCACAACAAACAGAACCAGGTAGGACGGCCTATTAGGTAGCGCTCTTGTATGACTCTCAGTTATCTTTTACCTTTTCTCCATTTTGGGATAACTTTTTTTTTTTTTTTTTTTTTTTTTTCGGTACGCGGGCCTCTCACTGTTGTGGCCTCTCCCGTTGCAGAGCACAGCCTCCGGACGCGCAGGCTCAGCGGCCATGGCTCACGGACCCAGCTGCTCCACGGCATGTGGGATCTTCCCGGACCGGGGCACGAACCCGTGTCCCCCGCATCGGCAGGCAGGCTCTCAACCACTGCGCCACCAGGGAAGCCCTGGGATAACTTTTTAAAACACTGGTTTCTGTGTTTATACACACACTGGAAAGGTAATTGTGAAAAGACAGGCTCTGGAGTCAGGAAAGCCTGAGTTCAAATTCTGTTTCCACACTTAATCTCTGTGCGACTCAAGTTTCCTCAGCGCCGTTGCAAAGATAATGTGAAAAGGTTTAGAAAGGGCTAGAATGCAATAGGTCCCCAATCAATATGAGTTCTTTCACTCTCTTCCCCTCCTATTTGAGAACACAGGTCACGTTTTGTATTTACTGTGCTCCCTCCGCCTGTAAGTCTCCCTGCATAATAGACTTTCAATAAATCTTCTCTGGCTGTTTGCTTTGTGTCTTGTCTGTGACTTAGGCAAGTTCCTTCCCTTCTCTGTGCCTCAACTGATAAAATGAGAAGATTCAGTGGTTCTTTTTTTTTTTTTTTTTTGCGGTACGCAGGCCTCTCACTGCTGTGGCCCCTCCCGCTGCGGAGCACAGGCCCCGGACGCGCAGGCCCACCGGCCACGGCTCACGGGCCCAGCCGCTCCGCGGCACGTGGGATCCTCCCAGACCGGGGCACGAACCCGCGCCCCCTGCCTCGGCAGGCGGACTCTCAACCACTGCGCCACCAGGGAAGCCCGATTCAGTGGTTCTTAACTACAGCTAACACTAGTCAAGGGAGAGATTTTGGAAATGGGGGTGGTGGATGTGGCATTTTTGGTTTTTACAGTAACTGGAGAGTATTACCAACATTTGGGGCCCAGGATGCAGGGATGAGAGCCTGCGGCAGTGCTTAGGCCAGCCCCCTACGAAGTGGAACTGTTTCATCCAACACACCAGTAGCATCCCCACTGGGAAATACTGAACCATATCTACAGGACTTTGCAAATGTACACCTTCTGACAACAAATTAATGCTTCTCTGGTGTGTGTATGTGTGTGTGTGTGTGTGTGTGTGTGTGTGTTTTCAAAGGATGGAGGATGTGTACACTACACAGTCCTGTTTTGCCAAACAAAAAAAGTATGTTTTATTTCCAAACATTTTAGCAATTCCCCAGATTATTCCGTGCCTGAAACACAGCCTCATTTTGTTGACTGGATCTTGTCTGAAGAATAGGTCTTTGCTTTTTGCGGCTGCCAGCCACAGTGAGCTCATCTATTTTCTGAAGAAAGAGATTGTCCCAGGGCACCCTTATTGGGAACAACTAGTCTTTGCTGAGTGTCCAGGCCCAGTGCAAATAATAGTAGGGAAGTTGAAGACAAGGAGCTTTCCTACCATCAGGAGGGAGAAAAGCAAGCTTATAACATAGGCAACCCCAGCGTTCCAGGAGAAAGCTTGGGGCATGCTAGCTGCATTCTGAGTGAATCCCTTTCAAAAACACTGCTCTTCTTTTCATTCTTTTGCTTATGGCCTTGCATCAGGCAACTGTCTTGATCTCTTCCCCACCAGATACTGACTTGAGCTCCAAAGGGAAATAACTGGTCCCCGTTCTTCTGTTTCCTCCTGGGCTTAGTACACAACAGGCATTAAATTTATACTTTTTACACCAAATCTAGTTTGCCTATCAATTCTCCTTTTTGCCTGGCATCTTGAAAAGAAGCAAGTCCTTTAAGCCAAGGAACCAAATACTTTTCTTTTGGAAAAACAAAGTCTTCATAAGACCATTGAGAGTCTTTTATTAAAAACTGGCAAAGCAGGAAAATGAAGTGGCCACAAGGTGGCAGAAGAGGAGAGATTTTATTTTCCTCCAGGAGAAAGAACTAATGAGAAAATAAAGTGTCTTAGCTGTTTTCACTTAGAAAGTTGCTTGTTTGTGATGTATTGATAAGAATCATGATAACACAGGTGAACAGTTAAAATCTGCTTATCAGTTTAAACGTCTTTTTTAAAGGAAATAATTTTTCAATTTTAATTAATTCAATGTGAAGTGGGACAATTTTGTTTGTTGTTAGTTTCTCCAGCTTGCTCCAGCTTACTCAGAAACCTATACCAAACTCATTGGATCATATTCAGGGGACAACTGCAGAAAACATGACATGTATTGAGTTGAACCATATAAAATTTTCATTTTGTAGGTGAAAAGACAGTTGATAATTGGCAGTCTCTTATGGTTCAACTGAATAGTAGTGATGCTACTGTTGACATTAATGATTTTCTTTTCCTGACATGTAATTATTTTTCTTAAATTATAGGACTTTATCAGAAAGATACATGCACCCCTATGTTCATAGCAGCACTATTTACAATAGCCAAGACATGGAAACAACCTAAATGTTCACCCACAGATGAATGGATAAAGAAGATGTGGTATATATATATAATGGAATACTATGCAGTCCTAAAAATAATGAAATAATGCCATTTGCAGCAACATGGATGGACCTAGAGATCATCATACTTAAGTGAAGTAAGTCAGAAAGAGAAAGACAAATACCATATGATATCACTTATATGTGTAATCTAAAATATGACATAGGGGCTTCCCTGGTGGCGCAGTGGTTGAGAGTCCACCTGCCGATGCAGGGGATGTGGGTTCGTGCCCCGGTCCAGGAAGATCTCACATGCCGCGGAGCGGCTGGGCCCGTGAGCCATGGCCACTGGGCCTGCGCGTCTGGAGCCTGTGCTCCGCAACGGGAGAGGCCACAACAGTGAGAGGCCTGCGTACCGCAAAAATAAATAAATAAAATAAATAAAATAAATAAAATAAAATATGACACAAATGAACTTATCTATGAAACGGAAACAGACTCACAGATATAGGGAACAGACTTGTGGTTGCCAAGGGGAAGGGGGCTGGGGAGGGATGGAGTGGGAGGTTGGTATTAGCAGATGCAAACTATTATATATAGAATGGATAAACAACAAGGTCCTACTGTGTAACACAGGGAACTATATTCAATATCCTGTGATAAAGCATAATGGAAAAGAATATTAAAAAGAATGTATATATGTGTATACCTGAATCACTTTGCTATACAGTAGAAATTAACACAACATTGTAAATCAACTATACTTCAATATAAAACAGAATTTTAAAATATATTTTTGTCATTAATGTGAGAAACTTTTAAAAATGCCCAAAGAAATCCTTAAAACTGGAATATTAAGTGTGCCAAGATGAATTTGGAAATGACTGGTATTTCCTGATTTTTGCCTTACTTAATTCACTTAATAGACATTAATTCAGAACTTGCAGTCTGAGTTTGAGAGTCAATTTTTTGGGACGACCATAGTTTTGATGTTGGCGTTTAGGTTTTATTTAGAATGTAAAACAATGAAAAAGTTTTTGAATAGTATATATGGAACAGATTTTTTTTGATATATGCTTTAAAAATCTACCAGTTTCTTCAAATACATTATTTACAAGTCTAGTAACATACACTTTGTTTATTATAAAGCAGGTATATAAACAGCTTCGTACAGTGAGAACTGCCAAGTTTAAAAAAAAATTTATTGGGGTATAATTGATTTACAATGATGTGTTAGTTTCAGGTGTACAGCAAAGTGAATCTGTTAAACAAATGCATATATCCATTCTTTTTTAGATTCTGTAGAAGTGCTGATTTGTGTGATTTTCCATGTTAAACGACTGTAGCGTTCAGTCTAACTGCATGTGATATAGTCCATCCAATCGTGTGTTTTGGAGAGGGTTCTTTATTCAATAAAGTTTTAATTTAGTATATAGAAAAATGAAGGCGGGAAGGGGCAGGTCAAATGCTGATGAAAAGCCAAGTAAAATGAGGACTGAAAAAAGGTCTGTGTAATTTAGTATTCTGAAGATAACGGGTGGCCTTAGAAAGACCTGTTACTATGAAGCTACATGGGCAGCAGCCTCTCCAAGATCTCTGTAACTGTCCATGCTTGGATCTGTCCCAGATCATCCAGAGGTGAAAGGGAAATAATTCATAACCACATTTTCCATCAGCAGCTTGGGACACAGCTGAAGCTGGTTGAAGTCAGAAGAGGAAGACAGCGCAGAGCAGAGCAGAGGTGGAAAGCGCAGCAAGGTGTAGGATCGCCCCCTAGTGGCCAGCCGGAGGGATGACCTGCTCCCCACAGCCACACTGGCTGTTCCTGGGCTGGCAGGCGCAGCCTCTTCCGGCTTCCTCTCCTCCTCTGTGCATTGTGAGAAGGTTTCTGAGGTCAGGAGTACTGAATGCTTATTTTTGTCATATAGACACATGTAAATATAATTTGCAACTATTAGCTGAAGAGTCTCAGCAGAGTACAGAAGTGTTACCCATTATGGCGACCTTTAAAAACTGGAAAGTCTGGGGGATTCCCTGGTGATGCTGTGGTTGAGAGTCCGCCTGCCAATGCAGGGGACATGGGTTCGAACCCTGCTCTGGGAAGATCCCACATGCCGCGGAGAAAATAAGCCCGTGTGCCACAACTACTGAGCCTGTGCTCTAGAGCCTGCGAGCCACAGCTACTGAGCCTGCGTGCCACAACTACTGAAGCCCATGTGCCTAGAGCCTGTGCTCAACAGGAGAAGCCACCACAGTGAGAAGCCCGTGCACCGCAACAAAGAGTAGCCCCCGCTCGCCACAACTAGAGGTAGCCCGCGCACAGCAACAAAGACCCAACGCAGCCATAAATAAATAAATAAATAGATAGATAGATAGATAAATAAATAAATAAATTTATATTAAAAAAATTGGAATGTCTGTTATTTTAACAAATTTGAGAACTGCAGCAATGGCTATTGGTTTTAATCTTCATCTGGTTGATTTTCATTCACAAGTGTAACCTATTTTCTACACAACTTCCAGAGAAAACTTATAAAAATGGAAATGAGATCACTTTACTGCTGAAAATCTCGATCTTTCCATCACTCCTCGAAAAACCATCCAAACTGCTTCTGGTGTTGACCTCTCCAAGCCCACCCTCATGTCCTGGCTGGCTCCTTCCTTCACTGGGCTTTTTGCTGTTCCCTGAATGTGTCGAGCTTGTTTCCATCCCATGACCTTTGCAATTGCTATTCCCTCTAAAACACACTTCTCCTACCCGGTGGCAAGGCTTGTTCTTTCCAAAGTCACTGCCTAGTCTGCTTAGTACCTCCATAGCACATCGTCCCTGCAATTTTATTATACATGTGTTTCATTTGTTTGCTTATTGTCTGTCTCTCTGAATAGAATATAAACTCCCCAAGTACAGAGATTTTGTTCGCTTGTTCCCTGCTGAGTCCTTAATGCCCCAAACAGCACCTGGCACAGAGCAGGAGCTAAATGAGCACATGGCAAATAAAGAATAAAGGAATAGTAAGACACTGGCTATGTGGCACGTCAAAAATCCTGCTTTGGATGTTTCATGCAAAAGTTGTTTTTTTTTGTTTGTTTTTTGTTGCATCCTCTCAACTGAACATTTTTCAACTTTTCTGAAAAGAGAAAAACAGCCAATCAAAGACCTTGGAAAATTGCATATCAGAAACAATCAATAAAAATTATTAATATACTCTCCCTCAGATAGTTCAAATTGCATAATTTGTGGGGATCCAGTCTTTTTTCTCCTCCCAGGTGCAAATCATCACAGCCACTTTGCCCAATGTGTGTCGGGGGCCAAGAAGCATAACAGGCAGGAGGCCTCTGAATTATCTCATTTCCCTGTTTTACTGGCTGCTCTGACCAGCTTTCACGAGCCTCAGTTTCTCGGTGCCCATGTGGGGTGGGATCCCTGAATCACGTCCCTTGCCTTTGCTGCGGGTGGGCCTGAGGCTGTCAGCAGGGCCAGGAGTCGCAAAGAAGAGCCAGACACAGTGGGGCGAGGGTAGGGAGAAAGACTACCAGCTGGAATCTGCTGGGCACCTCTGCATCCATCTGTCCATCACCACATCTGACTACCATGACCTTCAGAGAGCAATGAGCCCTGAGCTGAGACCTGAGGTCGAGAATGTGCCAACCACAGGAAGAATCCAGGCAAGAGCTTTCAGACAGAGGGAACGCTATGTATAAAGGCTTAGCTTATGTGAAGAACAGAAAACAGACCAGGGCAGCTGGATCATAAGAAGCAGGGGAAGAATGGTATGAAACAAAGTTAAGCTATAACCAGGGAATGGTCAGATTATTGTGGGATTTATAAAGTAACGAGTTTGGACTTTATCCAAAGTGCAAGTAATTGAAGGGTTTTAAGCCGGGAGGGGAATATGATCAGATCTGAGTTTTCCAAAGATCACGCTGGCTGCTGTGAGCTAAGATGCAGGGTTGGTGGGACAAGAGAGGAAGCACTGGTACACATCCTCACACATATATTTGTGTGCATGTACTTCTGTAATCTGGATTCCTCGAAGTGGCAGTTCTTAGTCACGAGGTAAGCACCTTTGACCTTTAGATATGTATCCAAATTTGCTTAAATATCACCTCCCTGAAGAGCTTTCTATGACCCTGCCATCTAGGTATGCCGACCCCTGTGCTTTACTTTGTGGCACCCTATTTGTTTTCTTCTTAGCATTGATAATGATATATAAGATCTTGTATTTATTGACTTTTTTAGCATTTGTCTCTCCCATGAAGGCAGGACTTGTCTTATTCCCCATTATACTCATCGCCTAGGACAGTACTTCGCGTAGTAGACAGACAGTAAGTGAGGATTTGTTGAATAGATAATTGCCCTCCAAAGAGGCTGCACAAATTTAAACGTTCAGCAATAATGTGATAAATATCAAAATGTCATTTATGTTTGCTCCCACCGAAGAAAAAAGAGTAGTAATATCGTTTTTGGTTAAGTAATTTGGAGACGAAATTGATATTTTATTGTTTATTTACATTCTTTAATTAAAACTACAATGTGATATTGCTATGTGCTAACCAGAATGGCAAAAAAAAGAAAAAAGGCAAAACCGAAAATCTGACAACATCACATACTGGAGGAATGTGGAACAACCAGGATTCTCATACATTGCTGGTGCAAGGTAAAATGATACAACAACCAATTTATATGCCGATGAATGAAAAAAAAAAAAAAGCAAGGACCATCCCACTTAAATTTGAGAAAAACAAAAGAACCTAAGAGTTACAAAGAAAAAAAATAAGTCACATACAAAATCAGAATGGCGTTCGTCACAGGACCACTGGAAGTAAGAAAATGGTGGAGAAATATCTTCAAAATTCTGAGAGAAAATGATTTTTCAACGTAGAGTTCTACATCCAGCCAAGCTATCCATCAAGGGTAAGCGTAGAATAAAGACAGTTTCACAGATGAAGACTGAACATTTTTACTTCCTTGTATCCTTTATCAGGAAGTTTGTGGAGGAAGATATTCATGAAATGAGGAAGGCAACAAAGAAAAAGAAAGATATGGGAAATGGGATGATGCACAAGAGAGAAGCAAGAGGAACTCTTAGGATAATGGGAAAGGATCGTCCCAAGACCAAAGCAGCAAAGTTGGCACAAGCGCAAATATCTGACTGGAGAGGGTGAAAAGCTCCAGGACTTTGTCTCCAGGTTTAAAAGAAGAAGGAGGAGGGGCAGAAGAAAAAAAACAAGAAAGAGGAAGAAGAAAAGAAATAATTAAAAGGCAATTTACACTTCTGCCAGCTACCTGAATAAGGGGGATGTACATAAAGAAACTAAACCTATAATGAAATAACAACTCCAAGGAAAACGTAAGTTTTTAGAAGAAAACATAATGTAATATTACACTATGACGTTCCAGTGTAAATCGTATTTAAAGGGACCAAATAATGTAAAGTCTGGGTTCAAGCCACCTGTCTTGGCAGCCTGCGTGCCCAGCCTACATTCATGTTCTTCATGCACATGGGTGCACTGGGGGTCGTAGCCCTGGGCGAGCTGTCGGTTCCGGGGGCCAGCCTCCTGTGAGTGCCCACTGGTGGTGCACAGCCCAAGGCCCCACACTGCACGTGGGAATTTAATTAATTTCTTTATTTTCTCCCATTCTAATTGACATGCCCTCGAGTCTAAATTCTGACTTCCTCATTCACCACCAGGCCAGAAGAAATCTCCATACTGGTCTCAGGTTCCATACTAAAATGAGGCCAAAACTCCTTTATTCGTCGGAAAAATCAGCAGTTGCCGGCAGGCAAGGCCCTGGGAAGTTGTACTTGAGGCTAGTGGCCGCTAGGCGGCGAAAAAGTTCTCAGAGTGAGGCCACTTCTGGCGCCACTGGATGCCTGGTCTAATGCCCGCTCCGCCAGACTTCCATAGCGAGATCAGCCACCCACTCGCTCTTTTATATCCCTCTCTCCCCACAGGGCCCTCACCAAGCCATGGCAACAAGTCAAGGAGGCCGGTCAAGAAAGCTCTGCAGGAATATTACTCAGCCATAGAAAAGAATGAAATAATGCCATTTGCAGCAACATGGATGGACCTAGAGATTATCATATGAAGTAAGTCAAAGAAAAAAAAACAGATATCATATGATATCAATTATATGTGGAATCTAAAAAAATGATACAAATGAACTTCTGTACGAAACAGAAGCAGACCTACAGACATAGAAAACAAACTCATGGTTATCAAAGGGGAAAGCGGGGAAGGAGGGATAAATTAGATACACACTACTGAATATAAAATAGATAAACAACTGTATAGCACAGGGAACTATATCCAATATCTTGTAATAACCTATAATGGAAAAGAACCTGAACATGTATCATATATATATATATATATATATATATATATATATATATATATATATATATATATATAGCTGAATCACTTTGCTATACACCTGAAACATTGTAAATCAACTATACTTAAATTTAAAATGAAAAAAAGAAAGAAACCTCTGCAGGTGATGAGAAGAAAATGGAGACCATGAAAAGAAAGTGAAGGGGCAACTGTGCCCAACCAAAGGGAGAGGAAAGGACAAACCTGACTCAAACCTGAGCCGGAGAGCAGACGGCACTGCAGAGGGTCCAGGCCCCACACTTGGCGTTTGGAGTGTGGTGGTGCAGTGTGTGTGTGTGCGCGCATGCGCGAGTTGCCTCTAAGGCCAAGTGCACAGGGGCAGGATTGCGGGAAGGTGAGATTGGCTTGAATACCTAACGGGCTGAGATGAAGGCATCCAGGGCTTGGCCCAGACGCCCACTGGAGCTGGGAATGGGCAGCTAGGGCCTGGGCCAAAGAAGAGATCACAAGAAAATTAGAAAATACTTGGGTCAGTTAAATGACGATGAAGATGTGATATATCAAAATTTGTGGGCTGCAGCTAGTGCAGTGTTTAGAAGAAAATTTGTACTTTTAAATACTTCCTTTTTATGAAAAAAGAAAAGTCTAAAAATCAATAACCCAACGTTTCACTCCATAAGGCTTGTAGAAGAAAAGCAAAGTAAACTGAAAATAGAGGAGGAGGGCACCTCCAGCATGACCTCCACTGCTCCGCTCCTTGGGCCCCCTGGTGCCCCTCAGTGCCAGGGTCCCAGACCTGGTAGATCCTCCCTCTAGGCAGAGGGCACGTGGTGGTTTGAGAGCCTCTGTCTGTGTGCAGGCCCGAAGCAGCTAATGGTTAGAGGTGGGAGGTCTGGGTGTGCTGAGGTAGTTCATTTAAAGCCCCAGTCCCACAGGCTGGTGCTTTCTACCAATATGAATCTTCTCATCCGGGACCATTTTCACTCTGAAAAGAGGAGTAAGATCGAGGAAGCCCCCAGGGCAGGCCCTGAACCCTCCTAGCCTGGCCCTTCTGCACCACTTTTTCTTGGTGCTGTCAAACACTTAGGTGACACAGACAAACTTTATTAAACATTTCATGAAGTGGCCAGTCTCTTTTCAGAGAACTGCAAAACGGGGCAGAAAGCATGAAGCTTCTATAGGATAAAGAATAAAGAACAACAGAGAGACAAATAAAAATATCTAACCGGTTGGGGTCACACAGTTTACCCACCAATATCTCCTTTTTGGACCAGCTGACCTACTGACATGAGGGCCCTAAAGACCAGTGGTAGGTCACAGCTTCACGTTCAGTGGACATCCTGCCCCGGAAAACAGGACCTCCACTCCAGCACAGCCTAAGTTTGTGGGAAAGGAAGGACAAGTGGGACTCTGGGAGTGATGGTGACAGGAGCCAGTCCTACTTTAACCCTTGGTTCCTGGGCCTGTGTCTAACAGCCACTGGGGGCTGTGAGATAACAGAAAATGTGTATTAGTCTCTGCCTCCGGTCCTGGCACAGAGCTCCCCAAACCCTTGTAATTTCCCAAGTGCTAAGAGTGCTAAGAGCATCTCTTGTTTTAATGCTTGTCTTTGACCCCGTCCCTGACACAGGGCTCCTGAAACTCTCGTAAATTCCCAGGTGATAAGAGCATTAAGCGCATCTGTTGTTCTAATGAGGCGACTCTGATTGGGCTCCTGGAAGGTGGCTGGTCCCCAGAAAGACCAAGCCATGATTAGAAGCTTGGAATTTTCAGCCCCACCCCAGCTTCTCCAGAGAGGGGAGAGGGGCTGGAAATGGAATTAATAATTGATCATGCCTGTGTGAGGAAGCTTCTATAAAGTCCTAATAGTACTGGGTTCAGAGAGCTTCTGGGTCGGTGAACCCATCCACATTGGGAGGTTGACTCACCCCAACTCCACAGGGACAGAAGCCCCTGAGCTCGGGACCCTCCCAGGCCTCACCGTATGTATCTCTTCATCTGGCTGCTCCTCTGTATCCTTTATCATCTCCTTTAATAAACTAGTAGACGTAAGTAAGTGTTTCCCTGAGTTCCGTGAGCCACTCTAGCAAATTAATTGAAACTGAGGAGAGGGGGCCGTGTGAACCTCTGATGTGTAGCCAAACCAGACAGAAGTTGTGGGTAACTCAGGGACCTACTACTTGTGACTGGCATCCGATTAAGGTGGGAGCAGTCTCATGGGACCAAGCCCTCAGCCTGCGGGATCTGACGCCATTGCCAAGTAGGTAGTGTTAGAGTTGAGTTAAAGTATAGGACACCAGCTGGTGCTGTGCAGAACTGCTTGTTGTGAGGCAACAAACCCACACATTTGGTGATCAGAAGTGAAGGGTTCTGTGTGGGTGTGACAGTGGTGTGAGCATAAAAGAGTCACCCAGGAGGTGAGGGACTGGGTTTTCCCTACTCAGGAGGGAAGGAACTGAGCTTTTCTGGCTCAGGGATGGAGGACAACTTGGGGGGCATAGCTTCAATGTATGTGTCACAACTTGGACAACAGCACCTGAACTCTGAAGAGTGTCATCCTTAAACTGGTGCCTTAGCTGAGTCTTGAAGAGGCCAGCTGAAAATTCTACTAGAATGGCAGCTGGTAGGTCATATGGCATACGGGAGGACCAGTGGATTCCTTGATCATACACCATTTTCACACATCCTTCACCAAAAATGGGTACACTGATCTGGTTTAAAGACCGAAATGTAAGACAAGATACGATAAAACTCCTAGAGGAAAACATAGGCAGAGCACTTTGACATAAACCGCAGCAATGTTTTGGGGGGATCTGTCTCCTGAAGTAAAGGAAATAAAAGCAAAAATAAACAAATGGGACCTAATTAGACTTAAAGCTTTTGCACAGCAAAGGAAACTACGGACAAACAAAAAGACAAAATACTGAATGGGAGACAGTATTTGCAAATGATATGACCAAAAAGGGATTAATATCCAACATATATAAACAGCTCATACAACTCAACATCAAAAAACCAAACACCTCGATTAAAAAATGGGCAGAAGAACTTGTGAAATAAAATTTATATTCTATGGCAAGACAAGAAACATTTAAACATAAATTTTTTTCTGCCCTTTAACCTCCTCTCTCCCCACACTGTGCATTGTGTATCTGCATTATGCATCAACCACACCTCCCCCGCTGGCAATAATACTTCCTCAACCATAAAAAGCAACATTCTCCTAGCATCAACAAGACAACTCCTTAAAAGGTAACATTCCTTCTTGATCCTGTGAGGGTACACATGACCCACCATAATAACGCTTAGATCTGGATTATGTAAACTGTCAATAATATGTCATTTGATGTACAGCCCTCTGTCTCAAGAGACTTATATAACTCTGCCTTGATTTCTAACCAGTGGAATAGTTCTAAGAACTTTCTGAGATGCTCTTCCCCAGTTATAACACTCAGATTTGGCTCAAATAAAATTTTCCATTTATTTCTTAGATCGACTGATTAATTTTTCATCGACAAACTAAATAGACATTTTCCAAAGAGGAGATGCAGATGGCTAACAGGCACACAAAAAGATACTCCACATCGCTAATCATCAGGGAAATGCAAATCAAAACCACCATGAGATATCACCTCACACCTGTCAGAATAGCTATGATCAAAAAGAACACAAATAACAATGTTGGTTGGTGAGGATGTAGAGAAAAGTGAACACTTGTACACTGTTTGTGGGAATGTAAATTGATGCAGCCACTGTGGAAAACAGCATGGAAGTTTCTCAAAAAATTAAAAATAGAATTATCACATGACCCAGCATTTCCGCTCCTGGGTATACATCTGAAGCAAACAAACAAACAAATACAGTAATTCAAAAAGACACATGCACCCAAATGTTCACAGCAGCATTATTTATAATTGCTAAGATATGGAAGCAATCTAAATGTCCACCAACAGATGAATGGATAAAGAAGATGTGATATATATACATACATACATATATATATATATATATATATATACACACACACACACATATACATACAATGGAATACTACTCAGCCATAAAAAAGAACAAAATTTTGCCATTTGCAGCAACCTGGATGGACTTAGAGGGCATTATGCTAAGTGAAATAAGTCAGACAAAGACAAATACTATTGATATATGGTATCACTTATATGTGGAATCTAAAAAAATACAACAAACTAGTGAATATAACCAAAAAGAAGCAGACTCACAGATAGAGAACAAACTAGTGGCTACCAGTTGAGGCGGGGGGCAACATGGGGCGGTACAAACTACTGGGTGTAAGATGGGTTACAAGGATGTATTGTACAACATGGGGAATATAGCTAATATTTTGTAATTACTGTAAATGGAGTGTAACCTTTAAAATTGTATACTATTTGGGGGGCACTTCCCTGGTGGTGCAGTGGTTAAGAATCCACCTGCCAATGCAATGGGACATGGGTTCAAGCCCTGCTACGGGAAGATTCCACATGCCGTGGAGCAACTAAGCCCATGCACCACAACTACTGAGCCTGTGCTCTGGAGCCCGCAAGCCACAACTACTGAAGTCCACGTGCCTAGAGCCCATGCTCCGCAACAAGAGAAGCCACCGCAATGAGAAGCTCACACACCGCAACGAAGAGTAGCCCCCACTCGACGCAACTAGAGAAAGCCCGTGCGCAGCAACGAAGACCCAACGCAGCCAAAAATAAATTTAATTAATTTTTAAAAACTTAAAATAAAATTGTATAAAATTTTTAAAATAAATTTTTAAAATGGGTACATTGGTCTCAGGCAATGATTTGGAGGATCCCACATCCATAACTTAGGCATTCAGTAAGCTCTCAATTACTTATGCAGCCAGAGTCAATGCACACAGCAAAGGCAAACCCACACCCAGGTTGTCAATTCCATTAACAACAAATGACCATCTCTTCCTCGACGCAACTAGAGAAAGCCCTCGCACAGAAACAAAGACCCAACACAGCAAAAATAAAATAAATAAATTAATAAACTCCTACCCCCAACATCTTCTTTAAAAAAAAAAAATTTAGGATCAAGTTCAATGCGGTATATCAGCTTCATATATCAGCTTCACCTTCAATCAAGAAAAGTTTTAGGGCTTCCCTGGTGGCGCAGTGGTTGAGAGTCCTCCTGCTGATGCAGGGGACACGGGTTCGTGCCCCGGTCTGGGAAGATCCCATGTGCTGCAGAGCAGCTGGGCCCATGAGCCATGGCCGCTGAGCCTGCGCATCTGGAGCCTGTGCTCCGCAACGGGAGAGGCCACAACAGTGAGAGGCCCACGTACCGCAAAAAAAAAAAAAAAAAAAAAAAAAAAAAAAAAAAATTTATATGTAACCAGGCAGATTAGAGCACAACTACAGCGAGAGGATTTCAAAGTACATGCATCTTAAAGGGTCAGATGACATTAAAAAGGCACAAGATAAGATAGACTCTATTTAAAGGGGACAGTCCTCAGAAGAATAGCAGTTTCAAAGGGAGACAAAAAGCAAAAAAGAAGGAAGAAGTACCCTCTGGTAACTGGGTGGTGGCAATGGGGAAAAGAAAAAAAAAGGAAATTTAGGGTTCTGGAAGACAAAAGAGAACCACAAAACCAGAAAACTCAAAACTCCTCCTTAATCACAGAAAGGAAGGAAGGGAGGAAGGGAGAGAGAGAAGAAGAAAGGACTCTGCTCAAGTCCCTGAACTTTGCTATATTAACAGAAAAGGGATCCATAAAATTAGAAATCTTATAAAATCACTGTGATATGATAAAATGAAAAGAAAAGGTAAAGTCAATAGAAAACTATTACATAAAATCAGAAAATGAATTTGTGCAGAAATAAACAGAGGAAATTGTCCCCTTCAAAAATGTGCCATGAAACAGAAGAAAATTTTGTTTGAACTCCAGGCAGGATTAAATATACTCAAACAAGCATATCAGGACACGGAAAACCACCATGAGTCAGAACTTCAAAAGATAAAAACCAAAATGAACAAAAAACAGGGAGAAATGAAAAAGAACGGATTGAACTCAGGGAAAAAAATGGAAGATTAAATTACAAAGTGTGTTCAGGAAGAAAAGAAGGGAAATAAAAATTTAATAAGTGGCAATGACTAAAGGAAAGAAAACAACCAAGATAATAAAAATGACATAAAGAATCAGATTAGGGGCTTCCCTGGTGGTGCAGTGGTTGAGAATCTGCCTGCTAATGCAGGGGACACGGGTTCGAGCCCTGGCCTGGGAAGATCCCACATGCCGCGGAGGGGCTGGGCCTGTGAGCCACAACTACTGAGCCTGAGAGTCTGGAGCCTGTGCTCCACAACAAGAGAGGCTGTGATAGTGAGAGGCCCGTGCACCGCAATGAAGAGTGGCCCCCGCTTGCCACAACTAGAGAAAGCCCTCGCACAGAAACGAAGACCCACACAGCAAAAATAAATAAATTAGTTAATAAACTCCTACCCCAACATCTTAAAAAAAAAGGACTGGGGTGAAGGAAGCCTTCAGAGGTACGTTTTGGAAAAAAAAAAAAAAAAAAAGAATCAGATTAGGGCTTCCCTGGTGGCACAGTGGTTGAGAGTCCACTTGCCGATGCAGGGGACACGGGTTCGTGCCCTGGTCTGGGAGGATCCCACATGCCACGGAGCAGCTGGGCCCATGAGCTATGGCCACTGGGCCTGTGCATCCGGAGCCTGTGCTCTGCAACGGGAGAGGCCACAACAGTGAGAAGCCTACGTACCGCAAAAAAAAAAAAAAAAAAAAAAAAAGAATCAGATTAAAATGGTCATAGAGAATGCAGTGGAAAAGGAAGACAGGAAAAGAAGGAATAATATTTCTATTACTGGAGACCTTAAAGAATTTTTTTAAGAAGCAAACAAAAGATTATAACTCCAAGACACTTCACACTGAAAGGTGAGAAAAACAGAAGGTAATTAGAAAGAATATGAAAATCACTCGGTAAGTTACTTTGAAAGAGAGCATACCTAAGAATGCCTGAGTGCATGAGGAGAGGAGTATAAGCCCACTTTGGGAGAATGGAGTGCTAAAGATATTAGTCAAAGAGATGCTAACTAATTAAGAGGTGTCCTAAATATGTGGGCTAGATAAGATTCAGAGTATAGGTAGGGGGATTACCTATTTCTCTAAAAGTCAACTAAAGGAAAAGGATTATGTGGGTGTTTGATATGTAGCAGTGTCATTTAGCTTTCCACAAACCCACATCAATTATTTTCAACCATCTGTAAACATCTATGGTCTTCAATAATAATTTCCTAAAAAATACTTCAAAGACAAACATATCACTAATCAATATGAATCTTCCTTCCTTGCCTCCCATTTGCCAGGTTCTCAACTTACCTGAATAGGCCCAATTTGACATTTCTCCCTCCTCCATCGATGGTTCTCCTTGCTTAAACAAGAAGATTACATCTGAATTCAGAGACTGATACCCTGTTTATGGGAAATAATATAGGACTTGGGTGTTAGTGGATAAACTAACCAACCTAGAACTGGCCTGCTGTCTGTTTTAATAAATAAAATTTTATTGGCCATGCTCACTCATTTACATATTGTCTATGATTGTTTTTGTGTTATAACAGCAGAGTTGAGGAGTCGTGACAGAAACCATATGGCCCCCCAAATCTAAAATATTTATCAATATTATCTATCCCTTTACAGAGGAAATTTGCTGACCTCTGATCTAATTTAATGCTGAGGGGGAAAACCATTATTATCCCTCTTTTACAGAGGAGGAATTTCAGGCACCAAAAGGTCACACAGCTTGTTAGCAGTGCAGCCAAGATATAATGATATATAGGAGCTATATATAGATATATAGATATGTATGGAGAAGTATATCTGAGCAGAGCAAGGGATGGATTATGATAGACATAGAGTTGCATATCCAGATTCTTCTGCAAGGAAGGTCTTACTGCTCAGCTGTGGGGAGTACAATTAGAAGACAATTTCTAGCTGTCAGCTACTTAAAGGTGGGCCTCAGCTACAGAGAGCTGCCTCACCCAAGGTCATGCCCTTTGCAGAGAAGCCTGCATCTGGTGAATGAGCAAGGCTGGGGTCAGGGTATGAAGACCCAATACAGGACACTTGGAAGAGAAAAACACTCACCCCAGAGCTCCTCACCAGGTTGGCTTTTTTGGGCCTATAATGTATGTAAACTTCTTCCTTTGCCTAATCCTGCTTCTCCCCCTTCCTTTCATGGGTATTGATCTTTAAGAAACATCTGAAACTTCAACTCTATCTCGGAATCTGTCTCCAGAGATCCCAACCACAATTTTATTGTGGTCAGAGAACAAACTCTGCATGATTTCAACTGTTTTAAGTGTATCAAGACTGGTGGTGTGGCCCAGCATTTTTCTATCTTGGTGTACATACCATGTGCACTTGAAAACACTGTATATTCTACAGTTGTAGAGCTAATGTTCTAGAAATATCAAGGTTTTTCATAGTGCTCTTCAGGTAGTCTATATCTTCACTAATTTTTTCTGTCTAGTTTGTTCTATCAATTGCCTAGAGGGGGATGTGAAAATCTTCAATTACGATTGTGGAATATTGATATCTCTGTTTAATTCTTTCAATTTCTGCTACATATACAGGCATACCTCATTTTATTGCGCTCTGCAGAAAAAAATGTCTTTTAAAAATTGAAGGTTTGCGGCAACCTTGCATTGAGCTAGTCTCTCAGTGCCATTTTTCTAACAGCATTTGCTCACTTTGTGTCTCTGTGTCACATTTTGGTAATTCTCACAATATTTCAAACTTTGTCATTATTATTATATTTGTTGTGGTGATCTGTAATCAGTGATCTTTGATGTTATCACTGTAATTGTTTGGGGGTGCCACGAATATTGCTGTCTTATTTTCGGAAACTGCCGCAGCCGTCCCAACCTTCAGCAGCCATCACCCTGATTAGTCAGCAGCCGTCAACATCGAGGCAAGACCCTCCACCAGCAAAAAGATTACAGCTCACTGAAGGACCAGATGATGGTTAGCATTTTTTAGTAATAAAGTATTTTTTAAATTAAGGTATGTACATTTTTTAGACATAATGCTATTGCACACCACAGGCTACAGTACGGTGTAAATATAATTTATATATGCACTGGGAAACTACAAAATTCATGTGACTTGTTTTATTGTGATACTCACTTTATTGTGGTGGTCTGGAACCGAATCTGCAATAACTCTGAAGTATGCCTGTATTTTGGAACTCTTTTAGGTGCATAGACATTTATGTATGCTATGTATTCCTGATGAATTGATCCTTTTATCTTTTTTAATTGGCCCTCTTTATGTCTGATAACACTCTATCAAGAAGTCTGTTTTGATTTAAAAATGGGCAGAAGACCTGAAGAGGCAGAAGATATTTTTCCAAAGAAGACATACAGATGGGCAACACACACATGAAAAGATGCTCAACATCGTTAATCAGAGAAATGCAAATCAAAACCACAATGAGATTTCACCTCACACCTGTCAGAACGGCTATCATCAAAAATACCACAAATAACAAATATTGGAGAGGATGTGGAGAAAAGGCAACCCTAGTGCACTGTTTGTGGGAATGTAAATTGGTGCAGCCACTGTGGAAAACAGTATGGAAGTTCCTCAAAAAACTAAAAATAGAGCTACCATATAACCCAGCAATTCCACTCCTGGGTACATATCTGAAGAAAACAGAAACACTAATTTGAAAGGATACATGCACCCCAATGTTCACAGCAGCATTATTTACAATAGCCAAGATATGGAAGCAACCTAAGTATCCATCAACAGATAAATGAATAAAGAAGATGTGGTACATATGTACAATGGAATACTCCTCAGCCATAAAAAAAGAATGAAATTTTGCCACTTGCAACAACATGGATGGACTTGGAAGGTATCATGCTTAGTGAATTAAGTTGGAGACAGAAAGACAAATACTGTATGTTATCATTTACATATGGAATCTAAACAATAAAACTAAGAAATATAAAAAAAAGAAACAGATTCACAGATACAGAAAACAAACCACTGGTTACCCATGGCGGGGGGAAGGAGGAAGGGGGAAGGGGAAAGATAGGGGTAGGAGATTAAGAGGTACAGACTACTATGTATAGAATAAATAAGCTACAAGGGTATATTGTACAGCACAGGGAATATAGCCAATATTTTATAATAACTATAAATGGAGTATAATCTTTAAAAATTCTGAATCACTATGCTGTACACATGACATTTATATAATATTGTAACCTCTACTTTATTATTTTTTTAATTAATTTTATTTATTTATTTTTTTGGTTGTGTCATGCAGCTTATGGGATTTTAGTTCCCTGACCAGGGATTGAACCTGGGCCCTCGGCCATGAGAGCTGGGAGTCCTAACCATTGGACCATCAGGGAATTCCCTATACCTCAATTTTAAAAAGTTAAAAAGCTAAAAGAAAAAAGAAAGAGAGAAGTCTGTTTTGTCTGCTATTAATATAGCCATTCCAGCCTTGGTATGCTTACTATTTGTATGATATATCATTTTCAATCCATTTACTTTTAACTTACCTGTGACTTTTTAAAGTTTGGATCTTGTAGAGAACATAAAACTGGGTCTTGCTTTTTTTTCTCCATTATGTAAAGCTCTGACTTTTAATTGGAGCTTTTAGTCCATTAACTTTTTTTTTATTGGAGTATAATTGATTTACAATGTTGTGTTAGTTTCAGAGGTACAGCAAAATGAATCTGTTATACATATACACATATCCACTCTTTTTTAGTCTTTTCCCATATAGGCAATTACAGTGTAAGTTCCCTGTGCTATATAGTAGGTTCTTATTAGTTATCTATTTTATATATGGTAGTATGTATGTGTCAATCCCAATCTACCAAGTTATAGTCCATTAACTTTTCTTTTTTTTGCGGTACATGGGCCTCTCACTGTTGTGGCCTCTCCCATTGTGGAGCACAGGCTCCGGATGCGCAGGCTCAGTGGCCATGGCTCACGGGCCCAGCCGCTCCGTGGCATGTGGGATCCTCCCGGACCGGGGCACGAACCTGTGTCCCCTGCATCAGCAGGCGGACTCTCAACCACTGAACCACCAGGGAAGCCCTCCATTAACTTTTTTTTTTTTTTTTTTTTTTTGCGGTACGCAGGCCTCTCACTGTTGTGGCCTCTCCCGTTGCGGAGCACAGGCTCTGGATGCGCAGGCTCAGCGGCCATGGCTCACGGGCCCAGCCGCTCCGCGGCATATGGGATCCTCCCAGACCGGGGCACGAACCCGTATCCCCTGCATCAGCAGGCGGACTCTCAACCACTGCGCCACCAGGGAGGCCCCCATTAGGAATTTTAAATACTTATTAGAGGTTCATTTAAGTTTATCTGTTGTGTTTCTGGCTATACTTCTTTGCTTTACTCTTTAATGGTTTCTCTAAATATTGCCTATACATCCTTGACTTTCATTCTACTTTCAATTGCTATTATTTATAGCACATAAAATTTAGAAACTCTCTAAAATATAGGTCCACCCCCCTTTCTTTATGCTAGAGTTGTTATATGTACTGCATCTAATACCTTACAATCCACATAAGGCAATGTTATAAGTTTTGTTTTAAACAATCCTAAGTATTTTAAAGAAATTAACAAGTTAGAATAGTCTTTTATATTTACCTATGTATTTACCATTTCTGATACTCTTTTTTTTTTTTTTTTTTTTTTTTTTTTTTGTGGTACGCGGGCCTCTCACTGCCGTGGCCTCTCCCGCCGCGGAGCACAGGCTCCGGACGCGCAGGCCCAGCAGCCACGGCCCACGGGCCCAGCCGCTCCGCGGCACATGGGATCCTCCCAGACCGGGGCACGAACCCGCATCCCCTGCATCGGCAGGCGGACTCCCAACCACTGCGCCACCAGGGAGGCCCTCTGATACTCTTTAATGCTTCCTGAAGAGCTGAGTTTCTATCTGGTATTATTTCCCTTCAACCCAAAGAACTTTATGGTCATTGGGGATAAATTCTCTTAATTCATTTATCTAAAATGTCGTTATTTCACCTCCATTCTTTTTTCTTTTTTTGTCAAAATTCATTTTTGTTAATAGAAAATAAACATTTATTCCAGTTGTTATACTTGAAGTTGCTAATTAAAAAAAAAGAATTTAAAATCACCACTTAATAATCCTGTTTTAACTAAGACAATGAAACTGTGGCTTAAATAAAAAACTATTCAGCACCATTTGCTCCACCTCCATTCTTAAAGGATATTTTTGCTAGATATAGAATTTGAGGTTGAGGTTGAAGGTTTTTTTGGTTTTTTTCTACAACATTTTTAAGGATACCGATCCACTGTCTTCTGGCCTCCACAGTTTTTGATGATAAGTCACCAATCATTAAGATTGTTTTTATCAAATATGTGTCACTTTTTCCCCTGGATTTCAAGCTTTCCTTTCTTTCTTTCTTTTTTTTAAAGATATTGATTTGGAACATGCTCTTCTTTTTAAAAAAATATTTATTTATTTATTTTGGCTGCGCTGGGTCTTAGTTGCAGCACGCAGGCTTCTTAGTTGTGGCATGCAGACTTTTAGTTGCGGCGTGCATGCAGGATCTAGTTCCCCGACCAGGGATCAAATCTGGGCCCCCTGCATTGGGAGCGTGGAATCTTGGGACCAGGGAAGTCCCAAGATTTTATTTCTATCTTTAAGTTATAGAGCTTGTCTAGGAAGTACCTAATCATGGTTTTCTTAATTTTTCATCCTGCTTGGAGTTTGCTGAGATTCTCAAATCAGTACATTTATGTCATTTACCAAACTTGGGGAAGTATCAGCCATTATATCTTCAAATATTTTGTATGTCCCATTCTCTCCTCACTCTCCTTTTGGGACTTCATCTAAATATATGCAAGACATGGTTTTTTGCCCCCCAAGTCACAGGTTAATGTCTTTTCATCATTTTTCTCTCACTTGTTTGATCATTTCTACTGATCTATTTCAAGTCAATGACTCTTTCCCCTCTCATTTACATTTGGCAAACTTATCCTGTGAATTTTAAATTTCAGACATTGTACTTTTCAGTTCGAGAATTTTCTTTTGGTTTTTCTTTGTAGTTTCTATTTCTTCTCTGAGTTAAAAATCTTTACATTCATTTTGAGCATATTTTATTTCATTAAGCATAGTTATAATAGCTACATTAATATCCTCATCAGCTTATTCCAGTTTCTGGGTTGGTTGTCTGTTCTTGAAATGGGGTCACATTTTCCTAATTCTTTGAATGTCAAGTAAGTTTGTCATGTAACCTGGATATCATGAATGATAAGTTGTGGCAATTCTGGATTCCATTATATTTCTTGGAGGAGTGTTAATGTTTTTGTTCTATCAAGTAATTAACATCATTGAACTCAGACTTTAAATTCTGTCGCTGAGGGAGCAGCACAAATGAAAGCTCAGTTCAAAAGACAAAGGGTTAGGAGTTGTGCCATACCTGCATGATTCAGGGGTCAGCCAGAGACTTGTGCAGACTTTATTCACATAATTTGGGTTCCCCCACTTTGAGTCTCTTTTCTGGGATTCTCCCCTCATTTTCCAGTAGCTGTGGTTGCTATGAACTCAGTCTTGTGGTTTTTCATGTTAAAAAAAACCTGCATGTTTTCACTCAAATTATCTCCCTCTACCACACCAACTTCTATCTTATGAGGTTGTCATACTTTATTTAATCAATTAATTGGCAACTTATGTTTTATCCAACTTCTCTGTGTTCTGTGATAATTATAGTACACCCTGATTGTGTTTCATAGAATAGATTCCTGGAAGTAGGAGTGCAAAATATTTTCAGGCTTTGATGTATAATGTCAGATTTACATTTAAATAGGTTGTACAAACTTGACTACCAAAAGCAGTGTATGAGCAATCTTGTTTCTACCTCTCCTGCAAACCTGATTATTTTTTAAATCTTGATTTAATAGAAAAATTTCTTACTTTTTCCTCTTCTGTATGTCAGAGGAGTTCAGCATCTTTCTCTCTCTTCCCACACCCTCAGATTCTAAAAAATGTATGCCTGGAACGCTCTTCCATCATATATACATGAGTTGTTTTCATATTCGTCAAGATTGTGTCACCACTAAGTAAGCTTGAGCTTGTATCACCACTACCACCATATTTAAAACTGCATTCTCTTACAATTGCATTTCCCTTCCCTGTTTTGTTTTTTGCCATACCACTTGTCACCCTCTGTCATATGCTGTATTTTAATTACAGTTGACTCTTGAACAACACAGGTTGAACTGTGTGGGTACAATTATACATGGATTTTTTTCAATAAATATATATAGTACTACATCATCCATGGTTGGTTGAATCCTTGGATATGGATCCACAGATTTGGAGGGCCGACTATGGGACGTAAGCATTTGCAGATCTTGGTATCTGTGGCTGGTCCTGGAACCAGTCCCCTGTGGATACCAAGGGACAACTATATTTAGATTTACTGCCTGCCTCCCACTCTAGAATTAAGCTCTCTGAGGACAAGATTTCTTTTCTTCTTGTTTTGTTGACTGCTATATCTCTAAGACTTAGAACAGTGACCAGCATATAGTAGATGATCAGTATTTCTTGAATAAAGAAATGTTTTAAAACTGTTAATAATTAATTTTATGGATATATGCCTCCTCCTCTTCTTTATATTGAAGAAATGTCTTAGGAACATTTTAAAATATTTTAAAATTTTACTTAATTATTCAGATTAGTGATTCTCAAAGTGTTGTCCCCAGACCAGTAGCATCAGCATCTTCTGGGAACTTATTTAAAATGGAAATTCTCAGGTCCCATCACAGACCTACTGAGTCAGAAATTTTGTGGGTGGGGCCCATTTCTAAAGTCCATGTTTTAACAAGCCCTCCAGGCCACTGTGATGCATGCCCAAACTTGTGTATCATTGATTTAAACTCACATCTGTATGTCTATTTTCTTTCATTGTTTGCTTCTAATTTTTTTAATAAATTTATTTATTTATTTTTGGCTGTGTTGGGTCTTCGTTGCTGCACGTGGGCTTTCTCTAGTTGCAGCGAACGGGGGCTACTCTTCGTTGCAGTGCGCGGGCTTCTCATTGCAGTGGCTTCTCTTGTTGTGGAGCACAGGCTCTAGGAGCACAGGCCTCAGTAGTTGTGGCACGCGGGCTCAGTAGTTGTGGCTCGTGGGTTCTAGAGCGCAGGCTCAGTAGTTGTGGCGCACAGGCTTAATTGCTCCGTGGCATGTGGGATCTTCCCGGCTCAGGGCTTGAACCTGTGTCCCCTGCATTGGCAGGCAGATTCTTAACCACTGCGCCACCAGGGAAGCCCTGTTTGCTTCTAATTATTTTTAGACATCATTTCCTATTAATTGATACTAAATTTTAATTCATTTTTTACTGCACAGGATGACTTTCAGCATTCATTTTTACTGTTCAAGTATACCTATATTCTTGACTGTCCCAGGTGTGGCGCTACCGTGGGTTCTCCAAGAAGTGTAGGAAATTTCTAGCCATATGTGCAACTGTTTTATTCTTCTACAAAATACAGATTTTCTACAGCTCTGGACAGTGATGATTCATTCTGTGCATAGTGCTAGATTTTCACCTGGTAATAAATTACTGATGGAAATGGCTTTCACATTTCATTTTCTTCCCTGACAGTAAATGTTACTTGGTAATGAGAGCATAATATCCGTGAGTTAATCTTTTAATACATGTATGTGCACACGTGCATACACACATGCACACGTTCCATTCTAAATATTCATACTTTTTAATTCTCCAAAATGAGTTCAAGAAGGCAGGCATTGGAATAGGAAATATTTGCAAAGATGGCATTTAATCACATATGGTTGAGGGTCCATAATTATGCTAGGCTAGTATCTAGGTGAAATATTTATTGAGAAGTATTGACCATGACTAGACAAGTCTTTCCTACCAACTTATATGTTTATTCTGAGGAATAAATCAGGTAATGCAGTGAATGTGCTGTGAAAAATGTAAAAGGTGACATACATATCAAATCTTATTATTACCTTATATCACAAAACCATTTTTGTCCTTATGTTACTGTTTTTATTGTAACAACTTAAATTTTAGAACAGTTTAGCTGTATTTTTTAATCTATGACTCATGAGTAAAAATAGGAAAATAGGTTTCCTGTGCAAACCCAAATTGATTAACAGTATCTTCTGGAATGCATGCTTAAGAATGATTCTGAGGCCAAGTCTAGATTCACTCAGAAAGAGTGTAGTGATACATTAACAAGGTCTGCTATTGGGCAAGAACAGGAAGTAGTGCCATTTGTTGCAATACATTTGAAATCCCAGATTGAGGTATTTGTGTATAAGCACTTTGAATATGAGATAAAATGGAGTGATTGTGCAGAAAATCACTTTCATTCAGCTGCAATCACAGTTCACCTTCAGTCTTTAAAAATATGATGAATAAAAGAAGCACAGTGCTGAGTTATAGTTGTAATTCATTATTTTAATGAAAGAACATGTTTGATAGGAAAAGTCTTTGTGAATTCAATATCAAATTTAATACCATATCCTCATTCATGAATAAGCATAGAAACTCTTACTTTGTCAAATGACATCATGGAGTAGGTTCAGTGAAAATTTTCATTAGTATTGATTTATACATATTAAAAGGATTTTAATTGTGAAAATAATATATGTACATGATTTAAAAATTTAAAGAGTATACAATAAAAAGGAGGTCTCCCTGCCATCCCAGACCCCATTCCTGTAGTCCTGTGCCCAATGGCAACCACTAAGTTTCTTTTGTAATTTTTCAAACCAATCTACTCACATATAAATATACGTATATATACACAAATACATACATACATACACACAGACAGACAGGAAAACACACACACCCTTTTGTACACAAGTGGGAACAAACTATATACACAGTTGAGCAACCTGCTTTTTTCACTCAACAATATATCTTGGATAGCATTCCCTACCAGCACCTGTGTGTTCTCAGCTGATTTCTTTCATTTTCTCTTAGTTTTTTTTTTTTTTTTTTTAAATTTTTATTTATTCAGTTAGTTTTGGCTGTGTTTGGGTCTTCGTTGCTGTGCTCGGGCTTTCTCTAGTTGTGCGGCAAGCAGGGGCTACTCTTTGTTGCAGAGCACGGGCTCTAGGCGCGCGGGCTTCAAGTAGAGCTTGCCAGCTCTAGAGCATAGGCTCAGTAGTTGTGGCACACGGGTTTAGTTGCTCTGCGGCATGTGGGATCTTCCCGGACCAGGGCTCGAACCCATGTCCCCTGCATTGGCAGGCGGATTCTTAACCACTGCGCCACCAGAGAAGTCCCTTCTCTTAGTTTTGCGTTAACATTTTTTTAACATAGATAATAACCCTTTTATAAAGTTTTCTGCTGACGCAGGGACTAGCAAAGACATTAAGAAGAGCTGCATGATAGCATCAAAGATGAAACTCATACCAATGGTCACACACATTTATACATGGCAATAAGCAGATATGCAAATTCAATTCTCGTATGTGGTGCTTAAGTACACAACCCTCAAGCAACTCAGGAATTGTCAGAAAATGTAATTTGTTTCTCCAGTGCTCTGATTATTCAATTATTAACAATTTAAAAAGCTTTATATTCAATTTGAATATATAGATCATTTATAATAATTTTTTGTGTGTGTGGTACGCGGGCCTCTCACTGTTGTGGCCTCTCCCATTGCGGAGCACAGGCTCCGGATGCGCAGGCTCAGCGGCCATGGCTCACGGGCCTAGCCGCTCCACGGCATGTGGGATCTTCCCAGACCGGGGCACAAACCCGTGTCCCCTGCATTGGCAGGTGGACTCTCAACCACTGCGCCACCAGGGAAGCCCTATAATAATTATTTTTAAAACAATATTTTATATAAAAGGTTTAAACTCTCCATCCATTTCTTCCATGTGATGATTCATTTTCAAATTCTCTCATGTGTAACGAGGTGTGACTTCTTGTTAAAAGCTTTCTAACATTCTTTAAAGTTAGAATACTTCTAAGATTAAATAAAACCTTTAGTTCAGATTTCCCACACTAATTTCACTCATGAGATTTCTCTTCTGAATGAGTTTTCATATGTTTAGTAAGGGATGCATTTTGTTTGAAGGCTTTTCCACATTCATTACATTCATAAGGTTTCTCTCCAGTGTGGGATCTCTGATGTATAACAAGTTGTGACTTTGCATTGAATGCTTTTCCACACTCATTACATTCATAGGGTTTCTCTCCAGTATGAGTTCTCTGATGTACAATGAGGTGTGACTTTTGGGTAAAGGCTTTCCCACATTCATTACATTCATAGGGCTTCTCCCCAGTATGAACTCTCTGATGTTGAGTAAGACCTTCAATTTGCTTGAAAGCCTTCCCACATTGATTGCATTCAAAAGGACTTTCACCTGTATGAGTTCTCATATGGTAAGTAAGAGATGAGCTATGTCCAAAGGCTTTTCCACATTCATTACATTTATAGGGTTTCTCTTTAGTATGAGTTCTTTGATGTATAATGAGGTGTGACTTCTTGCTGAAAGCTTTCCCACATTCACTACATTGAAAGGGTTTCTCACCTGTATGAATTCTCATATGTTTAGTAAGGGACGAGCTATACTTAAAGGCTTTTCCACATTCATTACATTCGTATGGTATTTCACCTGTATGAGTTCTCACATGTTCCGTAAGAGATGAGTTATACCTAAAGGACTTTCCACATTCCTTACATTCATAGGGCTTCTCGCCTGTATGAGATCTCACATGTTGAATAAGGTTTGAGCTATGTCTGAAGGTTTTCCCACATTCAGTACATTCATAGGGCTTTTCCCCAGTATGAACTCTCAGATGGTCAGTGAGGGCATGTTTATGACCATGGGCTTTGCCACACTGAATACACTCATATGGTTTTTCTCCAGTGTGAGTTCTCTGGTGCACAACAAGGTGTGATTTTTGGCTAAAGGCTATCCCACATTCATTACATTCATATGGTTTCTCACCTGTATGAATTCTCTGATGGTCAACGAGTCCTTGTTTGTGGCTAAGAACCTTCCCACATTCATTACATTCATAAGGTTTCACTTTATTCTGAGTTTTGTCACGCTTAGTAGGAGATGAGCTATGGCTGGATGATTCCTTATGTTTTTCTCCAGTTTGAATTTTGTCCTGTTCAGTATGTTTCTTGCCAGTTTGAGTTTTGTCAGGCCTATTAGATGAGCTATGGTTGGGTAATTTCTCACATTTTTTTCCAGTTTGATTTTTGTCTTTCTTTGTATCAGATAAGCTATGGCTGAATGATTTCGTATGCTCTTTAGCTACATCAGGTTTCTTTTCTACATAATTTCTTACATGACCAGGTAAGTCTAAATTCTTTCCATGTGAATCAAATTTAAGAAGCTTTTTTTTTGAAGGAACATATTTTGTACTCACATTTTTTTTCCGCAAAGAACTACATTCATGGCCCTTTTTCTTAGTCAGAGTTGTTTTCTTGAAAGCAACTTCCCTAAGGAGTTTGTTTTGAGATTCCTGGTGGTTCTCTAGCTGGTCATCATCTTGCTGGACTTCTTCTAAAGTGGAATTCAATGAGACATTCTTGTGAATCTTTGCACTCTTATATTTTGGAATACAACTTATACAGAAATGCCTTGTTGTGGGGCTGAATCTTTATTCAAGCCTAGTATCCTAAAGTGAATGAAATATCAAGTGCAAGTGTCCCTGTCTTTTTGGACTTGAGGGGGAAAGTGCTGTAGTAAAAACAGGAAAAGAAAATTGACAATAGTGATTAGAAAAGGCTTTGGCTGTTTATAAATATGACCTTGCAACCTGGGATAAAAGATGAAATAAACACAAGGAGCAGTGAATAAAAAACAGATGAAGTTAAAAGCTTGTAATTGTTGTTGACACTTTTTGAAGTCTCTCCTCAGCCCAAGCTGCCCAGCTTTAATAACTGCCAATCCACCAATAGTATTTGGCTCTTACAGCCCATCTATATTCATCCAACTCTCCATAGTCACGGTTGGAGACAGCTGGCTCAAGCCAAGATGTCCAATAAGAGTATGTCTCCTAAAAACTTAGACTCTAGTTAGTCTCCACTGGGTGCTAAATTTAAAAATGATATAAGACAAGTACTACAAAGCCACATTTTCCCTATGTAAACAGAAAGTTCATCAGTACAAAGAATAAAGCATACATCCACAGAAAAGCGGAGATGTAAGATTGTGTGTCCTCAAAGAGACCATTTGCATAATCCCAGTTCCTAATGGCTTCCCAGTACTGGTTCTAGTCCCCAGCTGAAGTTATCACCCCTTAGGTTACAAGAAGCTTTATAATAAATTCCTCCATTTACTTAGGATAGCTCAAGTAAAATTTTGTTATTCCTCCCCAAAGAGCCAAAATAAGAGAAAATAAGGTAAGTCCATCAAAGAGTACTGAACAGCATATAGATGACTGAGGGATTAAGCAGGAAAGGATGTTCCACTGCTACCACCCATGATTAATATAATAATGCAATTCCTGTAGTAAGAAACATCCCACAGTTTCTATGAGTTACCTGATGTTTTTACCATATTATAAAGTTTGATAATGGCAAATAAACTTTACACCATTTGGATTTACAGTGTACACACACACTTGTTTTCCAATAGCTTGCTATGGAGCACACCTTCCTGTCAGGTCACTCTAATTGCCAATTACAAATTTTAAGCTAATTCCTAACTCTAAGTGATTGCTCACATTCTTTCCTCCACACATTATACAATTATACATTTTGAGATATCTTCTCAATCTATGCTTCCCTTCTCTGAGACCACCACCCACATTGACAGATGTAGGCAGCCATGTTTGTAGTGTATGATCCAACTTCTCCTTGAAAACAATTGATCGGACAGTGGTAAACACCAGGCTCCAGCTATTCAACAATTCTCCTAAGAACTTAGAACTGAAACTTGAAGACTTCTGTTAGCTAGATATGGACGTTACATATGTAAAAACCAAACAATTTAGAAGCTAGGACCACCATTTTGGGGGTGGCCTTTTTCAGCTACGGACATGGAAAAACAGAAAAAGCTTCAGGATAGGAATCAAAGAGACTCAAAGAGAGAAGCAGATATAAGAGTCCCCATGACCTCAGAAAGAAAGAGATAAAAAGTGAATAGTTGTTTTACTAGTAAAAGAACATTACATGGATAAAGTGAAAACTGAGTTCAAACAGAAAAGAGTTATGGTGTTTGAATATATAGCTGGGAAATACTATTACTTTTATGGAGAACTTTTAAGAGATTAGTTCCCATGGAGTAGATCAATTTTTATAAGTATACATAAAGTAGTGTTATACTTATAGTAGGAAGAATTGGAGTTGCCAGCTGTTTTTTCATCTAGGAAATTTTAAGTGATGCAAGCATCCTGAGAGAAAGAGTATAACAAGAACTTTTATGTAGCATGACAAGGCTGAACCTTCCAATGTCCAAGGATGCTGGGGAGGATGGAGGCAAATCTCCTTCTGGGAAGAAAGGGATCAAAACTCAAACCTTTCCCCCTGAGGTGTAACATTATAAGAACCTCTTATTATGATGACTTGGGCTGGTCCCAACTGACATTGGCCAGCTGGAAAAGATATAAAGCACCACAAGAGAAATTTACCATGAGGGAGGGGAGGAGGCTCTGAACTAGTGAACTGGTATAATAATAGGGTAATACTACAAGAGAGCTGGGTCTGGCAGAGCATGTAATTAAGGCTATAAGCTTGTCCTGAATCTGAGACAGTAACTAAGACATGAATTTTAAGCTAAAATGACTGTAACTTCAGAAACTGAAGCATGGAGCTCATTAGACCCAGCAAATCATTGGAGGGAATAGAATAGTCCTTCCTTGAAGAAACTTCAAGGACGATAGAAGAACCTGAGTCAAGAATAGAGTCACTGTAGCAATGACAAAAATGTATGTATTAAATGACTCAGGATTATTTTTTAGTTGTAACACCAAGTATCAGCGAGAAAAGTGAAGACGGCCAAAACTGGAGACACTAATGGATGGATCAAAAACTCTATGAAGGACTTCCCTGGTGGCTCAGTGGTTGAGAATCCGCCTGCCAATGCAGGGGACACGGGTTTGAGCCCTGGTCCGGAAGATCCCACATGCCGTGGAACAACTAACCCCGTGCACTGAAACTACTGAGCCTGCACTCTAGAGCCCGCGAGCCACAACTACTGAGCCCTCATGCCACAACTACTGAAGCCCAGGAGCCTAGAGCCTGTGCTCTGCAACAAGAGAAGCCACCGCAATGAGAAGCCTGCACACAGCAATGAAGAGTAGCCCCTGCTCACCGCAACTAGAGAAAGCCTGCGCGCAGCAACAAAGACCCAACACAGCCAAAAATAAATAAATAAAATAAAATAAACAAACAAAAACAAACAAACAAAGAAAACTCTATGAAGTCTCTTCATTTGTCATTTGAAGGACTGATCCCTCTGGTTTTGGGAAATTCATGGAGTCTTGAAAAATTCAATGTTAGAAGAAACTGAAAAAGATATTGTGGATATTCTGCTAATTTGGGGACTGCAGTGATATATAATAACTGAATATTTTAATGTTTGATGGCAACATCTAAGATGAATTTTTTCAGGGGGTGATTTAATAATCTACCTAAGAATTGGAGCAATTTAGGTATGGGACAATATGAATCTAATTTGGGTGATGTCAGTCAGAACTGAGGGGGGGAAAAAAATCAGGAACTGAGGAAAGAATAGTAAGAGGGAAGGCAGAGAGCAAGGATTCATGGGAACTCCATGGCAGACAGGCCTAAAATCTGACCCTGATAAAAACAAGGAAGGTGGAAGGAAGCTCTAATTTAGAAAGAAAGATAAAGCTTTCAGTTTCTGACCATCTGAGAATAAGCTATCCTGTAAGGAGGTAAAATATAAGACAAAGGAATTGAAGATTTATCTGGACAAGATAAATTTATCTTGGAAGTCACCAGTATAGAATAAATAGCTTGTATTTACACAGTAGATTATTCCTTTGAGGAAAACAGAATTTAAAAAAAGAATAGGGGCTTCCCTGGTGGCGCAGTGGTTGAGAGTCCGCCTGCCGATGCAGGGGACACGGGTTTGTGCCCCGGTCCGGGAGGATCCCACATGCCACGGAGCAGCTGGGCCCGCGAGCCATGGCCACTGAGCCTGTGCGTCCGGAGCCCGTGCTCCGCAACGGGAGAGGCCACAACAGTGAGAGGCCCGCGTACCGCAAAATAAATAAATAAATAAATAAAATAAAAATAAAAATAAAAAAAGAATAGATAGTAGAAGACAAAACCTTAGGGATACTTCAACAAAGTGAGAAAGAAGAGAATCTGGTGAAAAAGTGGTAAAGGAACACTTAAACGATACAATCAGATTCAAGTGGTATAATTCAAGCTAGGTGGGCAAGAATTTCAGGCTGATCAAAACTATTAAAATATGCACTGGAAGGTTACCACTGCTGACTTTAAAGTCAGAAATTGTTAGAGGCATGGATCCTATGGAATTTGACTGCAAGGGTTAGGGAGAAAATGGAAATAATGTTGATGGTATAGACCACAGGTCTAGAGCACTTCACAGTGAAAGGGGGGAAATGGAAAGTAATGAGGGGCAGGAGGATCACGCCAAGAGATCTGGATAGGAACAGATTTAAGAATGCTTGAATCTCTGAGGAGAGAAATTTGATACTATGGGGTCTAAGAGTGTGGGTGGACGAAGGGAGAAAAGCTGAGGATACTAGGAAAAGGGAGGATAATTTTAAAAAGCATTGCTTTAGAGAGGTAAGCAGGAATGGGATTACTTAAGAAAACAGCTAAAAGCGTTCACTGCTCTTTCTCAAAACTGAGCAACAGAGAGCAAGGATGAGGAAAGATGGCTATATGGAAGGGTCAGTTAGGCATCTGATGGTCTGGTACTCAAGGTTTAGAGCCCTGTTTTTCACCTTTTTCCCTACCACAACCCAAGTGGTATGGCAGACTGTATTATTGTTCCTGGTGGATTACACCTCCCAGGCCCACTGCATGGCCATTTGAATCCTCCCTGTGAAAGGAGTATACATTCCTACCCAGTTGAACTCAGGAGTGGCCAGGTGATCTGCTCTGACTAATGAACCAATAAAATGTAAGGAGAAAGAGATATCCACCACATCCAATCGGTGATTTTAAGTCATCATATGGTTCCACTCCCTCTTCATTGCCTCTGTAATGAGACCAGAATTTGCCAAATAGGGACTGCTCTTTCAGTGTAGGTCACAAGATAATGTGGAAAGGGGCTGCAGCTTGAGCAAGAAACAAATCTTTCTTTTTGTAGGCCACTAAGATTTTGGGGTCTTTCTTTAATGGGATGTAACTTAGCCTAAGCTGACTGATACAAATGGTATAAGCAAATCCCCATAAGTCACACTGGCTCCCGACTACAGTGAATATCCTATGAGAACCTCTCATGTGGACAGGTTCACAGAAGGAAGAGATATTAGAATCTCCAAGGTTGGAGAAAAAGAGTTTGAACTCTTTTTCCCCCAGGAGATTTTGATATTTTTCTACTGCTACTTCCTAGGATCTATAAGACGAATTTAAGAATAAATTATTCACAGAATTCCAAACCCATGTACCTATGGTCAATTAATCTATGACAAAGGAGGCAAGAATATACAATGGAGAAAAGACAGTTCTCTTCAATAAGTGGTGCTGGGAAAACTAGACAGCTACATGTAAAAGAATGAAATTAGAACATTCTCTAACACCATACACAAAAATAAACTCAAAATGGATTAAAGACCTAAATGTAAGATCAGATACTATAAAACTCCTAGAGGAAAACACAGGCAGAACAATCTTTGACATAAACTGCAGCAATATCTTTTTGGACCTTCTCCTAGAGTAATGGAAATAAAAGCAAAAATAAACAAATGGGACCAAATTAAACTTAAAAGCTTTTGCACAGCACAGGAAACCATAAACAAAATGAAAAGACAATCTACAGAATGGGAGAAAATATTTGCAAACTATGCAACCAACAAGGGATTAATCTCCAAAATATAAAAACAGCTCATACAGCTCAATAGCAAAAAAAAAAAAAAAAAAGCAAAAAACAACGCAATCAAAAAATGGGCAGAAGATCTAAACAGACATTTCTCCAAAGAATACATACAGATGGCCAACAGGCACATGAAAAGATGCTCAACACTGCTAATTATTAGAGAAATGCAAATCAAAACCACAATGAGGTATCACCTCACACCAGTCAGAATGGCCATCAAAAAGTCTACAAATAATAAATGCTGGAGAGGATGTGGAGAAAAAGGAACCCACCAATACTGTTAGTGGGAATGTAAATTGGTACAGCCACTATGGAAGACAGGAGGTTTCTTAAAAAACTAAGAATAGAGCCACCACATGATCCAGCAATCCCACTCCTGGGCATATATCTAGAGAAAACCATAATTCGAAAAGATACATGCACCCCAATGTTCACTGCAGCACTATTTACAACAGCCAAGACATGGAAGCAACCTAAATGTCCATCAACAGATAAATGGAAAAAGAAGATGTGGTATATTTATACAATGGAATATTACTCAGCCATAAAAAAGAATGAAATAATGCCATTTGCAGCAACATGGATGGACCTAGAGATTATCATACTAAGTGAAGTAAACCAGACAGAGAAAGACAAATATCATACAATATCACTTATATGTGGAATCTAAAAAAAAATGATACAAATGAACTGTACAAAACAGAAGCAGACTTACAGACATAGAAAACAAACTTATGGTTACCAAAGGGGAAAGATGGGAGGAAGGGATAATTTAGGAATTTGGGATTAACATATACACACTACTGTATATAAAACAGAAAACCAACAAGGACCTACTGTATAGCACAGGGAAATATACTCAATATTTTGCAATAGCCTATAAGGGAAAAGAATCTTTAAAAATATATGTATGTGTAACTGAATCACTTTGCTGTATGCCTCAAACTAACACAATATTGTAAATCAACTATACTTCAATAAAAAGAAAAATGTATATTTTTAAAATTAATAAATAATAAAAATGTGAAAAAAAAGAATTCCAAAGTTACCACCAAAAAACTAGGAACTTACTTCCATTGGCTCCTATTCCCTTGGGTCTTGTTATTTCACTCAGACCACCTTGTCTGGGTCTTTTCCCCTTCCCCAGCCATGGCTCTTCTCCTTTTCCCAACTTGGATATCATGTCTGGTTTGAGAGCTTGATACCCTATTCATGAGAAAAGATAGAAATTGAGTGTTAGAACAACAAACATTCCAGAAATCAAGCCCTACCATTTAAGCTTCAGAGCTTTTAAAGGATAAAAGAACACATGGCTTCTGAATTTCACAGTGCAGATGTCCATGTACCCCATCTGAGTAGATCCTCCATTTTCAAGGCAGGAGCACAAGTATTCTAGCTAGTACCCAAAGGGGATAAAAACTCTTTGATTCATAAAAATTAAGGATAAACTTATCCAAGGACTTCAGAGAGAAGGCATCACAGTAGGCACACTTTGAATTACTTTGTCCTTACCCATTGAGGCTAGGTTGCTGTAATTCTCCAGCATCACATCCTTGTACAGGCTCTTTTGAGCAGGATCTAGTTGCTCCCATTCCTTCTTGGTAAAGGCCATAGTCACATCTTTGAATGTTACCGATCCCTGTAATAGCACATTCCTAGTTCAGTGCAATGTTATCCACATCAGTGAAAGATGCAGACAAGATAATAATGACTTTCTCTTACCTTGACCATTCATTGATGATCATAATGTTATACGTGGGGCTTATTTTTTTACCCACTTTTGCATTTTTGTTTTTGAGAGACAAAAATCATATTAAGAAATGTCCCTATAATGGACTCTATGTTTGTGTCCCTCCAATTCATTGTTGAAACCTTGCCCTCCAATGGGATGATATTAGAAGATAGGGCCTTTGGGAGATAATTAGGATTCAATGAGTTCATGAGAGGGGAGTCCTCATAAATGGGATCAGTGCCCTTATAAGAGTCAATGAGAGAGCCTGCTTCCTGTCTCTGTGCTTTCTGCCAAGTAAGGATCCAACAAGAAGTCTGAAACCTGGAAGAGGGCTGTCGCCAGATCCCGACCCGATGTCGGACTTCTAGCCTCTAGAACTGTCAGAAACAAATTTCTGTTGTTTATAAGCCACTTAGTCTACGGTACTTTGAAAAAAAATCCTATGATTATCAGAGAGAAAGGCAATTACAACAAACAAACAAACCAGAATCAGTCTTCATCTTTTCTTCTGTAACTAAAGACTATGGAGTAGTGTTTATAGAGTTCTGAGGTAGAAGAATTGAGACCCTTGGTTTTTATGACCAGTCAAAAAGTCATTTATGTTTGGAAGCAAAAGTAGGTATTTTAGGCGTGTAAGAATGCAGAAAGTATATTACCTATGTACTTTAGAAATAAAGAGAAGGAGGGAGGGAGAAACTGGGAATGGGGTAGGAAAAGGAGAGACAGGAGGAGAAGAAGAAGAGGAATGATTTTTAAAAGAAGGAAAATTGGATCAGAATAAAGATTTCAAGATTGGGAAAGACTTAAGCATATACAAGAGAGAACTATGAATAATAAAACCAGTAAAATGTCTAGTTACATCCAAGTAACTTGATAACATTCTTGTGCAATTGTTATAAAAGTAACCTTAAAATCAAGAGGTATGATGTAAGAAAAATAAGCAGGCATATAACTGGTTGGGGACAGGGGAGAAATTAAAGCATGTTAAACTTCTCCTCTTATTAGGCAGCTACTGGAGAATTCTGAAACTGGTAAGTATACATTCAAACATGTCTGTTTAACATTTAAAGATCACCCCTGACCACCATAAACCACCAATAAATTAGGTGCATGTCTCACCAATCTCTGACCTCACAAACGTCCAGTCACTGATTCCTATAACTCCTGTCATTAATTGTCACTGGCCTCCCAATCACTGAGCCAGCATGGCCCTTCCTAATCACTAAGCCTATAATTCCAAAATTACTGATCCCAACAAACCTCCCAATCACTAACAGCAACAGATCTCCCCAGTCACTTGCCCCACAAACACTCTGATTACATATTCCCACAGGTTCCTCAACTATTTTTTTTTTTTTTTTTTGCGGTACGTGGGCCTCTCACTGTTGTGGCCTCTCCCGTTGCAGAGCACAGGCTCCGGACGCGCAGGCTCAGCGGCCATGGCTCACGGGCCCAGCCGCTCCGCGGCACGTGGGATCCTCCCGGACCGGGGCACGAACCCGTGTCCCCTGCATTGGCAGGTGGACTCTCAACCACTGCGCCACCAGGGAAGCCCTCCTCAACTATTGATACCAGAGGAACATATCAATCTCCATCTCTGATATCACCCCAAATCCTATCAATCTCCAGTCACTGATGCCAACAGAAATCTCAAACAGTGGTTTTTACAGAAACTCTAATCACTGCCAGTAAACTTCACTACACGCTCACCCTCTTTAGCCATTCCCTTTGCCTGCTTGCTTTAACCAAAACCTACCTGTCTCCTGAGGACTCTGTTCCTTTACAGTGATCCCCATGGAGGTTGTTTGCCCACCTCCACCCCAACCCATGTACCTCAGGGCTTGAAAATGAAGTAAATTATACTTTCAACAGTTTTTCGCTCATCCTTCAAAATCCCTATCTTGTTTAGAGTATCACCAGACTTTAACTCATTAATAGTCTGGTTCGATGATTCACTAGGAGGACTCACAGGGTTCAGCATATAGTTGTACTCATAGCTATGATTTAGCACAGCAAAAGAATTCAGTGCAAAATCAGCTAAGGAAAAAGCTGCATGAGGTGAAGTCCAGAGGAAGCCAGGAACAAGTTTTCAAGAGTCCTCTCTCAGTAGAGTCACACAGTACATACTTAATTCTTTCAGAAATGAGTTGTGCTAACACATATGAAATGTTGTTTACCAAACGATGCTACTAACAGGGGCTTAATTTCCAAAATATACAAACAGCTCATAGAACTCAATAAAAAAAAAACCCAATAAAAAAATAGGCAGAAGACCTAAATGGACATTTCTCCAAAGAAGACATAAAGATGGCCAATAGGCACATGAAAAAATGTTGAACATTGCTAATTATTAGAAAAATGCAAATCAAAACTACAATGAGGTGTTACCTCACACTGGTCAGAACGGCCATCATTAAAAAGTCTACAAATAATAAATTCTGGAGAGGGTGTGGAGAAAAGGGAACCCTCCTACACTATTGGTAGGAATGTAAATTGGTACAGCCACTATGGAGAACAGTATGGAGGCTCCTTAAGAAACTAAAAATAGAGTTGTCATAGGATCCAGCAATCCCACTACTCTTGGGCATATATTCAGAAAAGATGAAAACTCTAATTCGAAAAGATACATGCACCCCTATGCTCACTGCAGCACTATTTACAATGGCCAAAACATGGAAACAGCCTAAATGTCTGTTGACAGATGAATGCATAAAGATGTGGTGTGTGTGTGTGTGTATATATATATATATATATATATATATATATATATATATATACACACACACAATGGAATACCACTCAGCCATATAAAAGAATGAAATAATGCCATTTGCACCAACATGGATGGACCTAGAGATTATCATACTAAGTGAAGTAAGTCAGACAAACACCATATGATATCACTTATATGTGGAATCTAAAATATGACACAAATGAACTTATTTACAAAACAGAAACAGACTCACAGACATAGAAAACAAACTTAGATTACCAAAGGGGAAAGGGGGTGGAGGAGGGATAAATTAGGACTTTGGGATTAGCAGGTACAAACTACTATGTATAAAATAGATAAACAACAAGGTCCTACTGTATAGCACAGGGAACTATATTCAATGTCTTGTAATAAACCATAATGGAAAAGAATATGAAAAAGAATATATGTATATATATTTTTTTTTTTCACTTTGCTGTACACCAGAAACTAACACAACATCGTAAATCAACTATACTTCAATTTAAAAAAATGTTGTTTACCAATGCTTGGTAAACAACATTTTAAGGGGTTGGTCAAATAGGCACTCTCTGCCTAGCATATACAAAAGTCCCAGATTCCCAGAAAGAAATCAGGCATTCAGCATAAACCGCATTGTTTCCATAGTTTAGGAACAGTGAGCCACTTTTAAAATTCCTGGGAATAGTGGGAACTCTCCTGAAATCTAAGTTCTCGGATGTTAGCCAAAGGTTAACCTTGCAATCAGACCTTTCTAAGGACAGCTGTTTCAGGTCTTTCATGTCAACTTTTCTGCACAGTCATCCTCCCTCATTCACTGAAAACTTTAACACCAGATCCCTTTTCACCACAGCCCTGCACTATCTCTATATCGATGCAGAAGAGCCTTTCAACATCCTGGCCTATTGTAAACCATCATCATCATCTCTTCGCTTTAACTACTGCAATAAGCTACTAACGGACCTCCCTGCACCTCTTCACGCAGCCCGGGACAATCCAGTCTAACCAAAGGCACCGTAATCACTGGCTCCCCTAGACATTCCCAGTTGCGACCCCCACAGACTCCCCAATCTTTGATACACCACAAAGCCCCCATTTCTGATCCCCATGGCCTCCCAAACTCTGACTTTCCAGGGACCGCCACAGACCTCTCCCCTCCAACTACTGTCACCGCATATCCCTCAAACACTGATTTCCTCAAACTGCAGTAGTCACGGACTCCACAGACACCTCCCGAGCACTACTCCATAGATCCCTGAGTGTGCTAACACCATCCCCCCACCCCTGCAAGAGGCCCTCCAGTACCGACTCCAATTCCCGAATCACCTATCTTCACAGACTACAGTAACCCTCCAGTCACTGACGCCCGATACGACCGCAGCTGACCACCAGACCCCCCTCCCCATCATCGCACTCACCGCGGCGCTGCCCCCGGGTTCCGACACAGCCATCTCCGGGGGAAACCCGGCCTGTTCAGCCGTCCCTACACTCCTCCTCCGGTCCGCGGTCTCTGGCTTTGTCAGGATCAGGGCGCAGGCGGAGGCCGACATGGCGGCCCCCCAGAGCGCGGCCTCTGCCAGTTCGGCAGCTGCGATGGCGCCGCCCCTGGGTATCCGCCCGGGCGCGGCCATCTTGACCGAGTCGCCGCCGTACAGTGGGGACCTGGAGCTCTTGACGGGCTCAGAGGTGGGTGGCCCGGCTAGCTGAGATGGTCTCGCAGTGGTGAAATGCAAGCGGGCAAAACCTGGCTTGCGGACTGCTCCCTGCAGAGTGCTTCACTGTGCCTGACAACCCACCCCCGGCGCTCAAAGGTTTCAACACTTAAGGACAGAATTTGGAGTTGCTTTTCCCAGTAAGTGCAGCCAGCTGCGGGGAAACCGGGAATCGCACTGCCTACCGCAGACTCCAGAAAGCTGCGATAATGAGAGAAATTGGAGGGAAAAAGAAGAAAAAGCCCAATCGGGCAGATGCCATTGTTTTATAGAGAGAGAACGCTAATCTTTGAAATATATGTCTTTTCATTTATGGTATAAGAACAATGAAAAAACATGAAGCATCAGATTAAGTGAATACATCAATCCTCAGTGAGAACCAGAGTTTGATGGTGATGTTTCAGCCAAATAATCAAACCCAAATAAGCAAGCAATTGGAGTAGAAATAGTTTCTCAATGGGCCAGTTCATGTACAAACTTCGTTCATTTAACAGTTGTTTGTTGAGCTCTTATACTATATGCAGACTAAGTTGCTTGGGTTTGCTAGGTAATGAGAAAACTGGAGATTCAGACACAGCCTTTGTTCACCCTTGTGGAATTTACAATGAGGCAGAGGGCTGGTAAGTTATCACAAATATATTGTTCTTTTTTCCAGAGCCAAACATACCCTGTTTTGCACCTTCCACTTATATGTGCTAAAAAATCCCAGAATACAACGGAGTAAATTAGAAGATCTAATTGGCTTTATTAAACGATTCATCAGTGGGGCAGCATCCTATCTAGCAAACAGAAAGGCCATCTGAGGAGCTGTACAAAATGGGGAGCTTTTAAAGGCAGAAAGGGGCTGGGACAGGGGAGTCAAAAACAAAACAAAGGATTATTTCAAGCAAGGTCACTTTCCTTTGAGGAAAAGGGTAAGGGGGGTGGTCCCCAGGCCCAGCAATGCTTTCCTAGTCTTCTGACATCAACTCTAGGGCCTAGCAAAGTATGTTGTAAATATTATGATGCATAGAATCCTAATATGGCCCCCATTAACTCTGCTCCCTAGTGTAATACCTTTGTGAGATCTCCTAACTTTCAATGCAAGAGGAACCTGTGGTTTGATGGAATATTACTTCCATGATTAGATCCCAAATCAGTTGATTTTGAGTTGATAAAAATGGAGATAATCTTGGTGGGGCTGATTTAATTGGGTGAGCCCTTAAAAGTGGCTAGGCCATTCCAGAAGCCAGAAATTCCAAAATTCCAAATGTGAGAAGGCCTGTGGAAGGAGCCACATGGCAAGGACCTGAGAGCAGCGGCTGAGGACTGAGAGTGCTTTTTGGTCTACCACTAGCAAGACAACATGGACCTCAGTCCCACAGCTGCAGAGCGAATGTTTCTGACAAAAACCTGAGGGAGCTTGGAAGGATATCTTTCTCTAGTGGAGCCCGAGATGAGGACACAATCACCCAACACCTTGATTTCAACTTTGTGTGCCCTTGAACAGAGCCCAGCCATACAATGCTCAGACTTCTGATGTCGTGAAACACTGATATAATAAATTTGTGTTGTTTTAATCCAGTAATTAGTGATAATTTGCTCTGCAGCAATAGAAAACTAAGGACTCAGCGAAAATTGAAGGATAATTGTGATTGAGATTCCTCTTCATCTACTGGAGACACAGCACCTCCCGTGTCCCTGACAGAGCATCTTTGAGCCTCACCTTCTGCGTGTGAGCAGTTGACGCCCATCCTCCTCAGATAAAGTCCTGACTTTGTCCTTACAGTACAGTCCAAAGAGGTCCATTACTTACATTAAAAAAAATAACTCTACTTTCTATCTGATCCCAGCTAGCTGTGAGAGAAGAGAGGCAGTCCAGTTTCTCCAGACTTTGCTTTAACAATATCAGTGTTTCCTCACCAATCCAAACAAATTCCAACCTATCTATAAACAAAATGCTGTTCTCTACTGTAACAGTTCTCCAAACCTTGATTCTAATAATTAACTTATCATCCTCATATGGCCCTTAGGGGGCAGTATTCAGAGACAGAAGTGGGTGGAAAAGCATAGGAAAGGCAGGGTATGGATATTCCCTGCACTGAAGAGGAGGAAGAGAAGCAAGGAAGAGGGGAGAGAAATTAAGAAGATGAACGAGGTTGGTGAAAATAGGTCATGGAATGGTGACAAGGAACTTTCAATCTACCAGAGAAGTGCCATCATTTCTTGGCATGGCAGAGTCTGTCAGTTTCCAGGCTCAGGATAAATAGTGAAAGAGTGAATCTTCTTTTTCTTTTCCTTTTGGCCACACTGCGCTGCATGCTAGATCTTAGTTCCCTGACCAGGGATGGAACCTGCGTCCCCTGCAGTGGAAGCGTGGAGTCTTAACCACTGGACCGCCACAGAAGTCCGAAAAGAGTGAATCTAACACTTGAATCAATTTTGTCAAGATGGTAAGGATCAGTGTGTGGGTTGTACACTTACATGTGAGTTTTTGTGTATGTGCAGACATTTTCAACTAAAACAATTGTCATATCAAAGAAAGCCCAGGAAATTGTCTCTGCTTTCCATGACCTCTACTACCTCTCTGGTCTCATGAGATTCTACTATCTGCACAATTTTAGGTACCTGACTTAGAAACTCCGTTCCCTCCATTAGCCTGTAGTCTGGCTCTTGACTATAAAGACTTTCTTACAACAGTCTCTAGGAAATGTCCTACCAACGGACTTTGTGTGAGACTTGTCCAGAAAAGTTAAGAGAACTGTGTGATCTCACCTATCTATGTTTTCTCATGCATGCATTCAATAATTCATTTTCCACCTGTAGATATCTATTGAACATCTATAATGTGCCAGGTACTAGGCCAGGTATTGTGGACACAATAATGGGAAAAATATTGAAACATGGGTCCCATTCAGGGAGCTTAGGATGCAGGGGAGGAGACGAGTATTATTCAAATGAGCACACACAAAATTAGGACTATGATAAGTGCTTCAAAAAAGATACATGATGCCATGAGAGTATGGATTATAGACTTAGATTTATGTAAATTACCAGGAAAAAAGGACATTTCAGCTAACATTTGAAGGATGGACAAGAATTAACTATGACAGCATTACAGATTGAATAATTGCATGTGCAAAGCCTAGTGCCACCTCCCAACTCTCATCTTTACAAAGAAGAATCTGGAACCTTCCTTATCTCCCCTAGAGCCCTCCTGGGTCTCAAGAACCTCCTTTGCTCCATCCATTATTGTGTCCTCATTCTTCTCCTTTCTCTTTAAGGGACAGGTTCCCTTGGAGAAAATGCCTATTTTCTGTATAAAGGACGTTGACTCACATGGTTCGCATTGCCAGGGCTCTTGCCTGGCAGCCCATCCCACGTCATCCATGCATATCGTTCTATATTATTCAGAGACTGAAGAAGGGCCATGCCATGCAAGTGGACAACTTTATGGATAGGCACAATACGTCAAATCAGTGAGACACAAAGCTCCATATAATGTCCAAGGAATTGCTTTTCAGAAAGACATGAGTTCAGATTTTCAGGTTTGTTGGTATAAAGATTGCAAGGTGGCATGACAGAAATATTCTGTGTCTTGAGGATGAAGTGGTGGTAACATGGGTTCAAATACATTTGTGAACATTTGCTTGATGTATGCACTTACATGCTGTGGAATCAGGTTTAAAGTGGATACAGTGGAGAAAGGAAACAGGAAAATGAAGGGTAAAGGAAGGATTCAGGACACTACCAGAATAATTGTAAGCACATTCACAAAGTCACACTGACAAAGGACTGCCAGAATAAAATATTTATTGCAGTACATGGAAAATACAATGGTCCATAATAAGTAAAAATGTAATTTTACTTTTAACACCAAAAATCTACAGAGTCCCTCCTAGAACCCAGATTGCTCATCTGATATAAAGGTTTGTTCAAGGTAGGTTTCTAAGCATAACGTCGAAGAAACCCAATCTCTGGTCAAACGCGAAGAGAGACAATTGTTCTTTGCAGTGGAACCTACCCCGGAATCGATCTATCTCTACCTCTATCATCTAATCTATCTATCTATCTATCTCTATCTATCTATCTACCTATCTGTCTATCTATCTGTCTCATCCTACTCCTCCTTCTCCTCATCGTCCTTTCCCCATCTCTCTCTCTCCTTTCATTTTACACATGAAACAGGAAAATACGGAGGGATGAAAAGGCACAAATCACATCACTAAGGTTCGCAGTCTGAACCGCAGAAGAACAGAAGTGTTTTCCTCTGAATGCACATCCTGGCAGCCTGTCTTCTGGACACGGGGACACATCTCCCTGAGCTGGATGCGGCAGGAGCTGATGTCTGGTGCGTGCTGAACACCGTTCCCTGGACAAGTGGATTTCTGTCGGCTGTGGGGGAAGCTCGTCGCCTCCGGGTACACGACGCTGCCGCGGAGCCTTGCACGGCGAGGTGGCGGCGCGGAGTCCGGCTGTCTCTTGGGCGGAAGGGAGCGGCCCTAGGAAGGGCGGGGAGCAGCTGGGTGCGCCCCTAAGGCGATGGCGCCCAGGGCGGGGAGGGCTGCGGGCCGGCGGGCCCGGAGCGCGCGGCGAGCAGGGAGTCGAGCGCCGCCAGCGCCCAGTGCAGGGCCGCTCCCGCGTGCGCCAGCTGCCAGGCGAGCCAGGCGCGCTGCGCGGCCGTGGGCTCCGTGCGGCCGGTGGACAGCGGCAGGAAGGCGCCCCCTGGGGCCCGCAGCTCGCCCAGGACCACCTCCAGGGCGCCCATCTGGTTGTAGAGATTGGACGTGAGCGCCGCCAGGGGCGCGCGGGCTTCGGGCCACAGGGTTCCGCGACGGCGTTTGCGGGCGGGGGGCCGGGCCTCCGCCGGCCTGTGCTGGCATTGTCCCCAGCTCCTGACCCACGCTGGCGATCGGGACCGGGTCCTCCTGCCGTGGAGGCGCCAGGGAGTGTGGGCGGAACCTGCGCGGGAGACAGAACGGGAGGGATTCAGGTGATGCGCGCCGCCCCGTGGGTCAAGGTCACCATCGCCCCTTCCCTGTCTCCACTCCCCCACCCGACGCCCCACACCCCACCACGCCTGACTCTGGTGGCCTCTTCCAGGATCTGCTGGCAACCGGGGCCAGGTCCTGGATGCCTTGCTCTCAGCCCTTCTGCCTTCAGGGGCATCTCACCGGGGTCAGGGTCTTTCTCGGCACCCTGGGGGCTTGGCTTGCCCCTCAGGTCCTTCCCTCACATCCCCACCTCTGCCGAGGCCCAGCGCAGACACCTACCTCGTCTGCGGTGAAGTCCTGCTCTGGAGGAGTCAGGCTGCTCCTTAGCTCTCCGGTGGGCTGGGGGTGGTCGTCCCCTCACCTTCTCTTCTCCAGGTCCGTTTCCTTGGTGGAGACTGTCAGGGGGAGCCATCGGAGCTTCTCCCCGCTCGTGCCTGGTGACCGCTGTGGGTGGAGAGGAGGAGAGGAGTGAGTGTTCCCTGACCTACCTCTGGAACGTGGGGGAGAGTGGATTAGAGGAGATTCCAAGTCCCACCGCTCCGCCCACCTCCATTCCACCAAGTCCCCCAAGCTCTGGTTTCCTCCTGCTTCCCACAGCCTCCATGGGCAGCTCCCTAGGGTCGGGCCTTTCCTGTCACTGTGGCAGCTCCTGAGCTGCCTGGCAGGCATGCCCCTGGAAACCCTCCCTCAAGTGCAGCCCCCGAGGATGGCACAGCTGGTAGAGAGCCCCGGGTCGCAGGGAATCGGGACTTCACCTTGGGTTTCTCTCACCACTTGCAGTGGTGTGAATGTCACGTCTGGCATCTGTTCCTTTGTTCCTTAGCCCAATATCTTGTGTCTCCCAAACCCTCTCAAGCATCACTCAAAACAAATGTCTGCAAAAAAGAACCTAGAATTTTACCTCCTTTGCTCTGACAGCCCTCTCGGGTCTCAATGCTTCCTATTGCTCTCCGCCTTTCTGAGGGATGTGCATCTCCTCCCTTCTGTTTTAGAGACAGGTTCTCCTTGGAGGAAAGCCTTCCATTTTCCCTGTGGGAAAGACCTTTTCTCTGCTGGCCAGGCCGCCTGCCACTTGCTGCCCCTGCCATTTCATCCAAGCCTCCCGGCTGAGCCACAGGTCTGGAGGCCTGGGGAGTGGTTCAGGGAATGACTAGGCCAGCAGAGGCCGTGGCCTTTCATGGCTTCCCAGCAGCCCACTGCCGGGTCTCAGATTGGTGCGCAGGAGACCACACCCACCAAAGAGAATTGCAATGATGAGGTTAAGGGCTGTTTGGGGTATCCCACTGACTTCCTTGGTCCTCAGGACGTTGTAGCTGTACATTTCGGAGCATTTCAGCTCTCTGCTGTATGTTAACTTCACAAAAGGGCACTTGTTTTCTGGTTTGTTTCACGGTGCCTTTTATCTGTTTGTTTCACCAGTTCTGTGTGTGTCTGCATGTGTTAGCATGGGTCCCTCTCATGCCAGGGGTCAACAAGGTGTTGGTATAAAGGACGAGGAAACCTTTTGGTCTGTTTTACTTGCATCCCCTTTGGCCCCTACTCAGGTCTGCCATCCTGACAGGAATGCCACCATAGACACTACAGGATGAAGGACTGTGGTTAGGCCCCAAAATCATGTTTTTACCAAACTTGGGGAAATATCAGCCATTATATCTTCAAAAGTTTTGTATGTCCCATTTTCTCCTCACTCTCCTTTTGGGACTTCATCTACATATATGTAAGACATTTTTTTTTTTTGTCCCACAGGTCACAGGTTAATGTCTTTTCATCATTTTTCTCTGACTTGTTTGATCATTTCTACTGATCTATTTCAAGTCAGTGACTCTTTCCCCTCTAATTTACATTTGGCAAATTTATCCTGTGAATTTCAAATTTCAGACATTGTATTTTTCAGTTCAAGAGTTTTCTTTTGGTTTTTCAGTGACAAGGATGATTGAGCATTTTTCAGTTCCCTCCCTTGTGTTTAATTTTTGAATTTACACCTTAGGGAAGATAAGCTTAGGATACAACTTGTACAAACAAGAAAATTGGCTCTTATTTCCCTAAAACCTATATTGGCATAAACACACAAAAATTATATGTTGCCCTTATAAGAAAAAAAGAGTAAAATGACCCGATCCAGACTGCTCCCTTAGGATCCTGGTCACTGGCTGTAAGTGAATGACGTTCCTCCCCCCTCTCTATCTGAATATCCTCCTTCGGTGCTTCTCAAAGTGGAACCTGCATCAGAATCTCTTGGGGGGCCTTGGAACACAGAACACATGGCCCCACCCCCAGTGCTCTGACCCTCTAGGTCTGGATTGAAGCCTGATATTTACATCTGTAACAAGTTCCCAAGTGATGGTGATACTGCTGGTCCTGGGATCACACTTTGTGAACCACTCACCTACTTGGTAGAATTTAAAAGACAAAGGCACGTTCTCCTTGAGGTTACTTATCTCACTTGGTCCTGTGAGATATGGACTAAAGTGAGCCTTCCAGAACGGGGATGTGGGGCAAGATGAGTCCTTTCCTCTCTTCACATTAGCATAGATTAGATGGTCATTTTTCTACTTAGAAATGATGTGAGTAGAGACTATTAAAACCAACCAACCAACAAACCAACCAGCCAATGCCAGATGCTCCGATATAACTGCCTTAGGGAAAGTGATCAAAAAAAAAAATTTTTTTTTCCCCTGGAAGGGCTTCTGTGCTCATGGTGTGTGGCCGAGGGAAAGCAACAGGTCACCCTTAGTAACGGCGATGTGGCCCAATGTTGTTCACACGAAGTAAATCAGACCTCTGAAGACAGGAGAGTCCAGAGTGAATGATGGGAAAACAATCCAATTTATACTTGCTATGGGAAGTATAAATACATGGTAAATGAAGAGAAGTCAGCCTCACACGAGCTATGCTTGCTACTGTTTTGGTTTCCCTGAAGGCTACAGGACCTCCCCGGCTTGGCTGCTCTGAATCTAGAGGGGTCCTACAAATGTAGGGGCCCACAGGCGCAGCTGGCGGTAACAGTAGCCTGGTAAGGGTGGGAAGATTCTAGTACAAGTTCCAATGTGTCTGTGGGTTTTCCCTACACCACCAGGGAATTTCTGAGACCAGTCTGGTGTCTTATAATCCTGACACTATCTACTCAGGGACAGCTTCCGATTCCACACGTTCAGGGCTCTGTCTTACAAGACAGCCCCTTCCCCACTTCAGGTGCAATCGCAAGTCCAGGTTGTCAGCTGTGTTTCTGGGGGATCCACTATAGCTCAGAGGTTCCAACGACCCCTCTTGGATTCAATTAATTTGCTTACAGAACTCAGAGAAACATTTTACTTATTAGAGTATCACTGTATTATAAAAGGCTGTCACTCAGGAACAGCCAGATGGAAGACATGCATAAGGCAAGGCATGGGGAAGGGGCATGCCTTTCCAAAAGGCATCTCCCCAAATCTCCATGTGTTCGCCAACCTGGAAGCTGTCCAAACCCCAGCCTTTTTGTTTTTTACAGGGACGTGATTAACTCATTACACATTGATGATGGGTTCAACCTCCAGATTCTCTCCCCTTCCGGGAACCTGGGGGTTCCGATAAAAAGTGCTAATCCCCTAATCACCACGTGGAGTCTTCTGGAAAGCAGCCCCCACCCTTTGGTGACCTGGGTGCTTTCTAAATGTCATCTCATTAACATAACAAAACCCATTTATCACTCTCATCACTTAGGAAATTCCAGTGGGTTTAGGCGCTGAGCCAGAAACCCTGGCAAACACCAAATATATATTTCTTATTATGAATCACAACATCCAGACCAGGAGGACAGCACCTTCCCTGAGTGCAAGTGTAGCCCTTAATCATCCACTTTATACTGGTTTTATCTGTGATCTCTTTGGATCTAAATTCTGTGCCCATTAAAGGCAAACCTCTGGGATATATGAAATTTGGGTATTTTGAGCAAAATTATAAAGAATACTGACTCCTCCATGGGAACCTGCTCGGGGAGCCACATTGGATTTTAACACTTCAAGAAGCCTACATTCACGTGGCCAGTTACCATGATTACAGCTGAAGGATTTATTTCCAGATGTGACATACAAACCATCCTAATGGTGACCCCGGAATGAGGGGAGAGCAGGGACTTCCAGACACATGAGCACTTGGAATTAATTGCCACTCTCGTAACTCATACACTTTCTAGCAAGATGTGACACCTTATATCATACGTGGTCCAAGATAACTGGTGAAAAAATATTGATACGTCTCCGAATCCAAGTAAGTAACAGTTAATGAAGCCTCAGAACAGGTAAGGACTCCATAAGCCCCAGCAACCCAGGACATTCCTTTTTTCTTTTCTTTTTTTTTTTAACTTTTTATTTTCTATTAGAGTATAGTTAAGAATGTTGTTAGTTTCAGGTGTACAGCAGAGTGAACCTTCTCATTAATGGGACTGAGCTCCTTGCTCTGAGGTCTGGGTACCTTGAGTCTAACAAGATTCTGTTTGGCTTTTGCTGGTTTTATCAGCCATAGGCAGCAACAACCTGACCTACAGGTCCCACTGATGTGGTGGAGGCTGTTTTTATAGAAGAGTAGCTGTGCAAACAGACAAGTCGGTCTCCATACCCTCCCTCCTGCTCACTCACAGAAATTATTCCATCCACAACTACACTGTTTGCCATTAGAGCCAGCAAATATATCCATCAGGTGCTTCAAAGAAATCATGGACCATTGCTTTCACTGGCTGAGTCCTAGGTTATTTTTAACACTCTCCTAATATGTCTTTTTGTACCCTTTGGACCAAGTTGAAAAAAAAAAAAAGTCGATATCCAGTACAAAAGAAGAAAGAGGAGTGAAAAAAAATTAAATTCAAAACTTGATATGTTGTGGAGGGCAGAAGTCCTAAGGCTGGGTGTATGCGGCTACCTATTTTGTAAAAAACATGATTTTGGGGCCTAACCACAGTCCTTCATCCTGTAGTGTCTATGGTGGCATTCCTGTCAGGATGGCAGACCTGAGTAGGGGCCAAAGGGGATGCAAGTAAAACAGACCAAAAGGTTTCCTCGTCCTTTATACCAACACCTTGTTGACCCCTGGCATGAGAGGGACCCATGCTAACACATGCAGACACACACAGAACTGGTGAAACAAACAGATAAAAGGCACCGTGAAACAAACCAGAAAACAAGTGCCCTTTTGTGAAGTTAACATACAGCAGAGAGCTGAAATGCTCCGAAATGTACAGCTACAACGTCCTGAGGACCAAGGAAGTCAGTGGGATACCCCAAACAGCCCTTAACCTCATCATTGCAATTCTCTTTGGTGGGTGTGGTCTCCTGCGCACCAATCTGAGACCCGGCAGTGGGCTGCTGGGAAGCCATGAAAGGCCACGGCCTCTGCTGGCCTAGTCATTCCCTGAACCACTCCCCAGGCCTCCAGACCTGTGGCTCAGCCGGGAGGCTTGGATGAAATGGCAGGGGCAGCAAGTGGCAGGCGGCCTGGCCAGCAGAGAAAAGGTCTTTCCCACAGGGAAAATGGAAGGCTTTCCTCCAAGGAGAACCTGTCTCTAAAACAGAAGGGAGGAGATGCACATCCCTCAGAAAGGCGGAGAGCAATAGGAAGCATTGAGACCCGAGAGGGCTGTCAGAGCAAAGGAGGTAAAATTCTAGGTTCTTTTTTGCAGACATTTGTTTTGAGTGATGCTTGAGAGGGTTTGGGAGACACAAGATATTGGGCTAAGGAACAAAGGAACAGATGCCAGACGTGACATTCACACCACTGCAAGTGGTGAGAGAAACCCAAGGTGAAGTCCCGATTCCCTGCGACCCGGGGCTCTCTACCAGCTGTGCCATCCTCGGGGGCTGCACTTGAGGGAGGGTTTCCAGGGGCATGCCTGCCAGGCAGCTCAGGAGCTGCCACAGTGACAGGAAAGGCCCGACCCTAGGGAGCTGCCCATGGAGGCTGTGGGAAGCAGGAGGAAACCAGAGCTTGGGGGACTTGGTGGAATGGAGGTGGGCGGAGCGGTGGGACTTGGAATCTCCTCTAATCCACTCTCCCCCACGTTCCAGAGGTAGGTCAGGGAACACTCACTCCTCTCCTCCTCTCCACCCACAGCGGTCACCAGGCACGAGCGGGGAGAAGCTCCGATGGCTCCCCCTGACAGTCTCCACCAAGGAAACGGACCTGGAGAAGAGAAGGTGAGGGGACGACCACCCCCAGCCCACCGGAGAGCTAAGGAGCAGCCTGACTCCTCCAGAGCAGGACTTCACCGCAGACGAGGTAGGTGTCTGCGCTGGGCCTCGGCAGAGGTGGGGATGTGAGGGAAGGACCTGAGGGGCAAGCCAAGCCCCCAGGGTGCCGAGAAAGACCCTGACCCCGGTGAGATGCCCCTGAAGGCAGAAGGGCTGAGAGCAAGGCATCCAGGACCTGGCCCCGGTTGCCAGCAGATCCTGGAAGAGGCCACCAGAGTCAGGCGTGGTGGGGTGTGGGGCGTCGGGTGGGGGAGTGGAGACAGGGAAGGGGCGATGGTGACCTTGACCCACGGGGCGGCGCGCATCACCTGAATCCCTCCCGTTCTGTCTCCCGCGCAGGTTCCGCCCACACTCCCTGGCGCCTCCACGGCAGGAGGACCCGGTCCCGATCGCCAGCGTGGGTCAGGAGCTGGGGACAATGCCAGCACAGGCCGGCGGAGGCCCGGCCCCCCGCCCGCAAACGCCGTCGCGGAACCCTGTGGCCCGAAGCCCGCGCGCCCCTGGCGGCGCTCACGTCCAATCTCTACAACCAGATGGGCGCCCTGGAGGTGGTCCTGGGCGAGCTGCGGGCCCCAGGGGGCGCCTTCCTGCCGCTGTCCACCGGCCGCACGGAGCCCACGGCCGCGCAGCGCGCCTGGCTCGCCTGGCAGCTGGCGCACGCGGGAGCGGCCCTGCACTGGGCGCTGGCGGCGCTCGACTCCCTGCTCGCCGCGCGCTCCGGGCCCGCCGGCCCGCAGCCCTCCCCGCCCTGGGCGCCATCGCCTTAGGGGCGCACCCAGCTGCTCCCCGCCCTTCCTAGGGCCGCTCCCTTCCGCCCAAGAGACAGCCGGACTCCGCGCCGCCACCTCGCCGTGCAAGGCTCCGCGGCAGCGTCGTGTACCCGGAGGCGACGAGCTTCCCCCACAGCCGACAGAAATCCACTTGTCCAGGGAACGGTGTTCAGCACGCACCAGACATCAGCTCCTGCCGCATCCAGCTCAGGGAGATGTGTCCCCGTGTCCAGAAGACAGGCTGCCAGGATGTGCATTCAGAGGAAAACACTTCTGTTCTTCTGCGGTTCAGACTGCGAACCTTAGTGATGTGATTTGTGCCTTTTCATCCCTCCGTATTTTCCTGTTTCATGTGTAAAATGAGAGAGATGGGGAAAGGACGATGAGGAGGAGGAGGAGGACGAGACAGATAGATAGATAGGTAGATAGATAGATAGATAGATAGAGATAGATAGATAGATTAGATGATAGAGGTAGAGATAGATCGATTCCGGGGTAGGTTCCACTGCAAAGAACAATTGTCTGTCTTTGCGTTTGACCAGAGATTGGGTTTCTTCGAGGTTATGCTTAGAAACCTACCTTGAACAAACCTTTATATCACATGAGCAATCTGGGTTCTAGGAGGGACTTTGTAGATTTTCGGTGTTAAAAGTAAATTTACATTTTTACTTATTATGGACCATTGTATTTTCCATGTACTGCAATAAATTTTTTATTCTGGCAGTCCTTTGTCAGTGTGACTTTGTGAATGTGCTTACAAATGTCCTGGTTGTGTCCTGAATCCTTCCTTTACCCTTCATTTTCCTGTTTCCTTTCTCCACTGTATCCACTTTAAACCTGATTCCACAGCATGTAAGTGCATACATCAAGCAAATGTTCACAAATGTATTCGAACCCGTGTTACCACCACTTCACCCTCAAGACACAGAATATTTCCGTCATGTGCAATCTTTATACCAACCAACCTGAAAATCTGAACTCATGTCTTTCTGAAAAGCAATTTCTTCGGACATTATATGGAGCTTTGTGTCTCACTGATTTGACATATTGTGCCTATTCATAAAGTTGTCCACTTGCATGGCATGGCCCTTCTTCAGTCTCATTTCATCACTTACTCTTTTTTTTTTTATTTTTTTATTTTTTTTTATTTTTTGCTTTATCACAAATTTAATCAGTTATATGTATACATATGTTCCCATATCCCCTCCCTTTTGCGTCTCCCTCCCACCCTCCCTATCCCACCCCTCCAGGCGGTCACAAAGCACCGAGCTGATCTCCCTGTGCTATGCGGCTGCTTCCCACTAGCTATCTACCTTACGTTTGGTAGTCATCACTTACTCTTAGCAATACAGAACGATGCGTATGGATGACGTGGTATGGGCTGCAAGGCTAGAGCCCTGGCATGTCCTGTGATCAAGGTCAGTGGTTGGGAGAGAGTTAGTAGGATTTGTCTACATGTAGTAAACGTTGCTTCTAGGGATCCATGCCTGGATGGATGGGAGGGAGGGTGATTTCTGATTGATGATGGAAAACCTCCCAAACTCATGAGGCAAAGTCGGGGTGGCCAGGGACCTCGTGGCCGAGGTCCATTGCTCACAGAGGCAGGTCTGATTTCTCGGGGTCTGGGCTCTGCACGCAGCCTGACATGTCTTGGTTTGGACCATGGCTCTTTTTGATTTTCCCTCTTTTCAGTAAATGAAGATCCTGAAAAAAACACCTCATTTCTTTTTTAATTTTACCCTTGGACAGAATCTATGGTTCTCCCCAGGACTCTCTGCTTATTCTGGGTCTGGTCCCATAGCCTCTTCTCTCAGAGACAGGAGACCCCTGGGGAGCAGGAGGTGGTTCCCTCAGACACAGGTGCTGATCCTGGAGCCTCACAGTTCCTGGCATCATGACTCTGACCTTGACCTTCCTGTTGCTTGTTAAGAGCACTGTGACCTCAAGACTGCTCCAGTCTGAAGATGTGGATTTGATGTCCTTCCCTGTACAGGGAAAGAGGGAGCCTTGTAATCTTAAGGACTTTGCTTATCTGGTTCCCTCCTGGGCTGTGAGTACATCTTTGGGAGGACTTTTCTCATTGCATTAGTTCCACAAGCTACCCCTGTTTTGTAATTTAGGAACTGGTCCATGACTGACTTGTTCTTCAGAGTTTTAACATCCACCTTGTCCTGGAAACACCTCTGGTTTCTGGTGGGCCTGGGCTCTCTCTGCACAGAGCCGAACACACTCTTGCCTCTGTGACATGCATCTTCTGGACCCTCCCCTGCTTTCCAGTGGTGAAGCCCCTGAAAAAATGCCTCATTGTATTTGGAAGGTGCCCTTCAGTGGAGCAGGTGACAGGCATGGGGAAGCCTGGGGTGTATTCTGATATTTCGATTATTTACTATTATCTTGCGTATTTTTGTGACATTTAGGGGGTTTTGACATATAGCAATGACAATCCATCTTACCCTTCCCCTACATTCTTTTTTTTATTTACTTACTTACTTACTTACTTACTTACTTACTTATTTATTTATGGCTGCATTGGGTCTTCATTGCTGGGCAGGCTTTCTCTAGTTGCGGTGAGTGGAGGCTACTGTTTGTTGCAGTGGCCGGCTTGTCATTGCGGTGGCTTCTCTTTGTTGCAGAGCCCAGGCTCTAGGTGCGTGGGATACAGTAGTTGTGGCATGCAGGCCCTAGAGTACAGGCTCAGTAGTTCTGGCACTTGGGCTTAGTTGCTCCGTGGCATGTGGGATCTTCCCGGACCAGGGCTCCAACTGGTGTTCCCTGTGCTGGCGGGCAGATTCTTAACCACTGCATCGCCAGAGAAGTCCTACCCTTCCCCTATAATCTTAAAGATTCTTTTTAATATTTGCTTTTTTGGCCTTTAAAATGATATCTCATTTTGATTTGCATTTATTTAGATTCCAAATACACTAAAACGTTTATTAGGCATTTATGTGTCTGCTATTGTGTATTATATTATTTCTTCATATATTTCCACATCTATTCACATTACATTTATCCTACATCACAGTAGATATGCCTTATTGAGCTGGAAAACTATAGGTTACACACTGAGCCTTATGACCCATGCACTATTATTATCCATATATCAGCAACATGAGGTATAGAGAGATTAAATAACTTGTAGTTTTTCTCTGCTACCTGACGCTGAAGACAAATTTCTTTGTCACAGAGATAAGAGAAGTCCTGACTAGAAAGAGTTCTTTTCAGCTTTGCTAGGAAAGCCAGAGGAGCTCTACTTAGGTCACACATGTGCTTGTCTGCCTTCTGCCCACAGGGATAAATGGTCTTTGTCTCTGGTGGCCAGTAGAGGGCGTGAATTCCCTCCTGTGATTTCCACCTCCCTACAAAGTCACTAGCGCCTGGATTTTGTTTCTTAGTAGATGCTGCCTTACTTTGGGCAGCCCTGGACTGCCCTCATGTCCAAGTTAGCTTTTCTTTTTCTTTTTTTAAAATTTTCTTAGGTATAATTGACATAATATACGCTGGGCATATTTAAACAATACAATGTGATAAGCATTGACAAGTGTATACACCCATGAAACCATCACCACAATCAAGGTAATGAAGATATCTATCATCTCCAAAAGTTTCCCTGTTATAGTCCCTTCCTTCTGCTACCTGCCTGTCTCTTACTCTCTCCGCACCAGACAACTACTGAGCTACTTTTTATCCCTATAGATTAGTTTACATTTCCTAGAATTTTATGTAAATGGAATCATGCAGTATAAATGATTTTGGGGTGGCCTGGCTTTTTTCATTCAGCTTCATTATTTGAGATGCACCCCTGTCTGGTTCCTTTTCGTGGGTGAATAGTAGTCCACTGCATGGATGTACACATTACTTGTTCACCTAATGATAGGCATTTGGGTTGTTTCCAGTTTCTGGCAATACAAATAAAGCTGCTATGGATTTTCCTGTATAAGTCCTGTGAGGACATATACTCTCATTTCTCTAAGCAAATATCTAGGAGTGGAATAGATGACTCATACAGAAGAGATAAATTTCACTTTTTAAGGAACTACCAAAGTGTTTTCCAAAGTGGCCATGCCACTGCTGTACATTCCCACCAGCAGTGAAGGAGAGAATTCCATTCACTCCACATCCTCTAACACTTACTAGAGTCATATTTTAAAATTGTACCCATTTCATAGTTATGTAGTAGTATTCAATTGTGGTTTTAATCTGTATTTCCCTAATGACTAAGATACTAAGCATCTTTTCATTGTTTTTATCTGCCATCCACACATCTTTTCTGGTGAAGTGTCTCCAAACAAATCAAATCTGTCAAAAATATTTAAAGGAAAACTTTTTTCAATTTAAAGAACATCCATTCTCCAGCCCCATCTTTTTTATGGGTTGTGATCTGGCTCAGGCCATTATCTGGGCAAAGGGGACATCTTCATGTTCCTCCACCAAAAAGTGAGTGTTTTATGTCTGCCAATCCGGGAGGACAGACCTGACTTCAGGCTCCCCAAGATGCAGGGACCAGCTCTGGGAGCCAGCTCCAGGGAGCCCTCACCATGGCTGCCTTCTCTGAGATGTCTCTGTGGAGTCAGTCAGTCCTCGAAACGTGTGGATGAGGAATAAAGGTGTACTGGGGAAGAGGCTGGGACTGGGTCTCACTCATCTTAAACTGTGTTTCGTGTTCAAGGACATTAAAGAGTGGGCCCCACCCTGGTGCACTACAAACTGCATAATAAGGGCTTCTAGAAACTGTCAAGGACCTGAATAAAGAAAGCATAACTCTTGAGATGTTCACTTAACTGATCACACGTGAACTGAAGGACAGTAAAATGAAAGCACATGCAAGAGTGAGTCCCATTGCCAACCTCTCTGTATGCTGAGTGAAAGACCACATACATCATCCTGGACATGGGAGTATCTGTCACAGTCACTGACTGATGGCCCCAGTGTCAATCTCTATCTAAGTATTACTAAGTCTATTAACTACTTTCTTTCTTATTTTGAGACAACAATAGTCTAGGCTCTTTTTCAACTTTAATCTACGCTCTTGAAACACAGTGTGAATCTCCCTTTTTAAAAAGAACCGATGATTCTGTGAACCTTATGATTGACATCCTTGAGTGTATTTCCTGGGTTTAATATATGGAATTAGATTGTGAGTCACAGTTTTATTGGGTAAATTGTGTTCAAGAAAGAAAAGTGGATGTTAATTCTAAAAACCGAATTAGTGTTTATAATGTAAAAATCAACACTGCACTTATTCACCAATCTCGTCTCTCAGTTACAGAGTCCAAGCTCATACTGCTCGTCCCATGCCTGGCCAATAAATCAACAGACAAGTTGCTGGGGCAAGGAATAGCAACTTTATTCAGAAAGCCGGCAGACCAAGAAGATGGTGGACTCGTGTCCCAAAGAACCATCTTGCCTGAGTTAGAATTCAGGCTTCCTTTATACTAAAAGGGGAAGAAGTAAAATCAAACATCTGGTTCTGGTCAGCCTCCAGAGGGGATGTGTTAATTTCTTCCTTCCTACAGTCATTCACAGGTGGACGTGGTCAGGATGTCTCTGGTGAGCTAAACTAAGGTATTTTGGCTTAATGCTCATTACCTGGGAGGCAGAGTTCCCAAAGATGGGCCATATGTAAAATTTAAGTTTATAGGCAACACCCCTTTAGTAATTAACTTGTAATAAAATACAAAGGTTCTTCCCTATTACATCCCCTTCTCCTCAGTCACAAAATTAAGACTGTCTCACAGCCTCTTTATTGTTAGGTGCGGCCATGAGACTGAGTCCTGGCCAAGTTTACGTGGCTAGAAGTGATATTTGGCCCACACAGGCCTGGCCTATGAAAACACTCCCCCAAGAGACGTAACATGCTCTTTCATCCTCTACAACGAGTGGGATAGACCCAAGCACTGGAGCCAGATTTGAAGCCATATGTTGACAATGGCAAATCCATAAAAAAGATGGTCCTGGGGTCCTGGATCATTGTTGGGAGAAAAGCCATAAGCAGAGTCACTTGATTTTGAAAGCCTACATTTAGGTGTTATATGAAGCAAACATAAGCTTGTATGGTGTTCAAACAATATTCACATGTTTTTCTGTTGCAGAAGCTAACTTCACCTTAACTGACAGAAGTCTGTACACCAAAGAAAGTTTTCCATAAAAAATATATATATTCCCTTCTCGCAGCTGGAGAATGGAGAGAGAAGGTGCTGGCTGGGCGAAGCTACCGCTCTCTGCCTGGCAGGGATTAAAGGGCCCAGAGTCCAGGGCGTTCCTAGTCACCCCAGTTTCCCCAGTGTCTCAGGTCTAAAGACATGACCCGAGAGTGCGCTTCCCCGGCCCCTGGGCCTGGGGCTCCGCTGAGCGGTTCGGTGCTGGCAGAGGCGGCAGTGGTGTTTGTAGTGGTGCTGAGCATCCACACAGCCATGTGGGATTGATACTCGTGGTGCGCCATGGCCCTCGCGGTGCAGGCCTTCTACGTCCAATACAAGTGGGACCGGCTGCTACAGCAGGGAAGTGCTGTCTTCCAGTTTCGAATGTCTGCAAACAGTGGCCTACTGCCTGCCTCGGTGGTCATGCCTTTGCTCGGGCTGGTTATGAAGGAGCGCTGCCAGGCTGAAGGGAACCCATACTTCGAGCGGTTTGGAATTGTGGTGGCGGCCACTGGCATGGCAGTGGCCCTCTTCTCATCAGTACTGGCACTGGGCATCACTCGCCCAGTGCCCACCAACACCTGTGTCATCTCGGGCTTGGCTGGAGGTGTCATCATTTATATCATGAAGCACTCGCTGAGTGTAGGCGAGGTGATCGAGGTCCTGGAGGTCCTGCTGATTTTCGTCTACCTCAACATGATCCTGCTGTATCTGCTGCCCCGCTGCTTCACCCCTGGAGAGGCTCTGCTGGTATTGGGTGGCATCAGCTTCATGCTCAACCAGCTCATCAAGCGCTCTCTGACTGTGGTGGAAAGCCAGGGGGACCCCTTGGACTTCTTCCCGCTGGTAGTGGTGGTAGGGATGGTGCTCATGGGCATCTTCTTCAGCACCCTCTTTGTTTTCATGGACTCAGGCACCTGGGCCTCTTCCATCTTCTTCCACCTCATGACCTGTGTACTGGGCCTTGGCGTGGTCCTGCCCTGGCTGCACTGGCTCATCCACAGGAACCCCCTGCTGTGGCTTTTTCAATTCCTCTTCCAGACAGAGACCCGAGTCTACCTCCTAGCCTACTGGTCTCTGCTGGCCACCTTTGCCTGCCTGGTGGTGCTATACCAGAATGCCAAGCGGTCATCTTCCGAGTCCAAGAAGCACCAGGCCCCCACTATTGCTCGGAAGTATTTCCACTTCATTGTGGTAGCCACCTACATCCCAGGTATCATCTTGGACCGGCCACTGCTCTACGTGGCCGCCACCGTATGTCTGGTGGTCTTCATCTTCCTAGAGTATGTGCGCTACTTCCGCATCAAGCCCCTGGGCCACACTCTGCAAAGCCTCCTGTCCCTCTTCCTGGATGAACGAGACAGTGGACCGCTCATCTTGACCCACATCTACCTGCTCCTAGGCATGTCTCTTCCCATTTGGTTAGTCCCCAGACACTGCACACAGAAGGGTAGCCTAGGGGGAGCCAGGGCCCTAGTCCCCTATGCAGGAGTCCTGGCCATCGGTGTGGGCGACACGGTGGCCTCCATATTCGGCAGCACCATGGGGGAGATTCGCTGGCCTGGAACTAAAAAGACTTTTTTTTTTTTTTTTTTTTTTTTGCGGTACGCGGGCTTCTCACTGCTGTGGCCTCTCCCGTTGCAGAGCACAGGCTCCGGACGCGCAGGCTCAGCGGCCATGGCTCACGGGCCCAGCCGCTCCGCGGCATGTGGGATCTTCCCAGACCGGGGCACGAACCCACGTCCCCTGCATCGGCAGGCGGACTCGCAACCACTGCGCCACCAGGGAAGCCCTAAAAAGACTTTTGAGGGGACCATGACATCTATATTTGCCCAGATCATTTCTGTAGCTCTGATCTTAATCTTCGACAGTGGAGTGGACTTAAACTACAGTTATGCTTGGATTTTGGGGTCCATCAGCACCGTGTCCCTCCCAGAAGCATACACTACGCAGATAGACAATCTCCTTTTGCCTCTCTACCTCCTGATATTGCTGACGGCCTAGCTGCTGTGCAGCAGCAATGAAGGAAACAGGGACATGGAGAAGACAAATGGTCCCCACAGCAGCCAGCCACTTGGGCTTGAAGAGCCAGGAGGGGAGAAGCAGATTTAATTTTTCAATTGATTCAGATTTAAAAAAAAAATCAAAGCACTCCCGGAAAAAAAAAAAAAAACCCCAGCAATCCCACTACTGGGCATATACCCTGAGAAAACCATAATTCAAAAAGAGTCATGTACCAAAATGTTCATAGCAGCCCTATTTACAATAGCCCGGAGATGGAAACAACCTAAGTGTCCATCATCGGATGAATGGATAAAGAAGATGTGGCACATATATACAATGGAATATTACTCAGCCATAAAAAGAAACGAAATTGAGCTATTTGTAAGGAGGTGGATGGACCTAGAGTCTGTCATACAGAGTGAAGTAAGTCAGAAAGAGAAAGACAAATACTGTATGCTGACACATATATATGGAATTTAAGAAAAAAAAATGTCATGAAGAACATAGGGGTAAGACAGGAATAAAGACACAGACCTACTAGAGAATGGACTTGAGGATATGGGGAGGGGGAAGGGTAAGCTGTGACAAAGCGAAAGAGCGGCATGGACATATATACACTACCAAACGTAAGGTAGATAGCTAGTGGTAAGCAGCTGCATAGCACAGGGAGATCAGCTCGGTGCTTTGTGACCGACTGGAGGGGTGGGATAGGGAGGGTGGGAGGGAGACGCAAAAGGGAGGGGATATGGGAACATATGTATATGTATAACTGATTAAATTTGTTATAAAGCAGAAAAAAAATCAAATTAAACTTATATATATATATATATATATATATATATATATATATATATATATATATGTATATTTCGAATTGGGGAAATATCAAAGACTCCCTGAAAATTTGCAAAACTAAATGATAAATGTAAATCATAAAGGTAATTATTTAAGGAATATAAATCATGTTCTCTCTAAACTTTTTTTTTGTGGAAATTGAAGATGTACAAGCATGATTTTGGTTTCTGGTATTTTAGATCTGATACAGAAATACAAGGGTAGATTGCCTTCTTGTACTTAGCAAACAATAATAAAATTAAGAGTGTTCCAATTTCACTTTCTTCTTTATTTCCTGATTTTTCATAGGGATTTGTTAAATGGGGGAAAAGCTCACTTCAATTTCCCCTCTGATAAGCTCCAAGGCACACTGGCTGAATGACCCCTGATTCAGAGAGCTACTGAGTTCTTGGAAGTTCCTCTGGACAATTCCAAGACAGGTACAAGCCTGAAGAGATTCTACCTTTATCTTCTGCTCCAGTTGTTCCTGATTGTGATCAAAGTTAGAGAGAGATTTATCAAGGAGGCTCTTATCTCAGGCTGCACTGTAGTCCTCTGTCAAGCAGGTTGAAAAGCGACGGATGGTCAAAACAGGTGCTTCGGTGCCTTTGGGGTTTTTTGGTTTTTTTTTTTTGGCTGTACGCGGGCCTCTCACTGTTGTGGCCTCTCCCGTTGCGGAGCACAGGCCCCGGACGCGCAGGCTCAGCGGCCATGGCTCACAGGCCCAGCCGCTCTGCGACATGTGGGATCCTCCCCGACCAGGGCACAAACCCGCGTCCCCTGCATCGGCAGGCGGACTCTCAACCACTGCACCACCAGGGAAGGCCCGCCTTTGGGCTTTTGATATCCCCTGTTCTTCTCCTAAAACTTGAAGTCAGTCCTGACATTATGGAATGACTTAGAAGAGATCCTTTCCAGATATCTTAAAGCCATGAAGATTTCCTTGCTCTCCAAGCTATGACACGAAGGCTTGTCCCAGGAAAGAGAACAGGTATGGCTAGAGCAGAGCATCTCCAGGGCCATCAACGAAAACCAGGGCCTCGAAAATTTCCGTGATTCTCCGAGATGGCCGCGAGGAGGCGCTTGGCTTTGTTCGCCACTCATCAACGGCCTGCAGAGGGCGCCCGACTCGCCCCGGGACCGATAGGCTCCTTAGTGGGTGCGGGATCCACGCCCTGGGTCCGGGATCCACGTCCTGAGTCCGGGAGATGTGGCGCCTTTTCCCGGACGAGAAACCCACTTACATTTATCGCAGGTCCGCCTGCGTGACCCCTGGGGGTTGCGGAAATAGTGAATAAAAAGTTGCTTTTCCCAGGCCCTGACTGCCAGGAGGAGCTCCGCCACGGAGATCTCTCGAGACTATTTTCTGAAAAAATGAGCACAGAACCTCCCGTTTTCCGCGCTTTCCCCATCTTTTTACTCTCAACTTTCTCGTATAACATTTTAGCGAGACTTATTTTACAAAAGTATCCATTCATTGAGGCATTTGGAGTATCCATTTGTTGAGACATTTAGAGGCTAGAAATCATCACGTGCTGTACTAATTTTTCCATATTCAGGGTTGTTTCTTGGGAGAGATCCCGACACAAATCCAGAGAAAGGGAAAACATATCCATGATCAGGGCAAAATATACAAATATTGGGGATTCCAGTTGAAAAAGCTGGGGCCAGTGCCCACAGAGTCATGTGACATAATCACTTTTTTGGTGGAAATAATGGATTTTACAACCTTGTGTGTACCTGTCACCACTGTTCCTTATATAGCTGATCACTAGCATTATGTCAAGATCATCTTTTTCTGTAGTATCAATGATTTCCTAAGCTAGATAATATCTAAATTTCTCTTTCATTTCAATAAAGTTAATAAATCTTTCTTCTGTTGTTATGACAGTATTCTTAAAGTGAACATGCCTTATAATCTGACATTTCTGCAGCAAGGAATGCATCTGTCATACAATTAAAAAATAAGTATAATATTTTGCGTCTTACTTTCTCCATGGTATTTCAGATCAAATGCGATTTCTTACCATTATAAATTCGTTTGGAATTTTATTACACAAATAAGGTGGGGGAAAGAAAGCAATACTAATGGAGAAACACATGTAATGGTCATAGCCTCCCGAAACAGGCTCATTCTAAGACTGAGATTTAATCAAAGGATTATAGAATGCTCCCCCTCCCCCCCAGTTTACCACCATACTAAAAGGAATTCAGTATAACAAGAGTGGATAACAGCTGAAAGAGCTACAAGACACAAACTCTCTCTGAGGAGGAGAATTTATGGAAGCCCAGAGTCCCAAGGGAATGAAAACAAGGACACTAGAGGTGTTTGAAGGCTCTAGAACCTCGAGTTACAACAAACATTAAGAACAGCTCAACTTCTAGCCCAGTTAACATAAATCTTCACACAAAAGGCCTATTTACCTCAGTTCATATGATTCAATACAACATGTCTGGCTTTCAACAAAAAAAATTACAAGGCATGCCAAAGGGATATTTTTTTAAGTCAATATCAGTAAGAACAGTGAGCTTTGTGGCATTTTAAATTGCCCTCTTCCATCCTTCTCTTCCCAGTTCCATGGCAGTTTGAAAATCAGCAGGTTCACAACCAAGGTAGCTGTGAAAAACAGCAGCCTACCCGCCACAGGAAGGGACAATTGGTTCAGGAGCTCCCCAAAGCCCCATCTCCGGAGAACTGTCACTATTTGAACTATTTTTCAGCTCCCCGAAGAGGCCTCATTCACAGGCTTGTCTTTATTTGACCCAACTCGGAACTCACTCCATGGGAGGAGCCCCTGTCCCCAGAGAGAGGATCTAAAACAGTCAGTGACAGTTGTTTAACACCACAGCTGCCTGAAGCATTGATACTGCTTGGGGCAAACAGAGGCCAGCCAAAAACATAAGGAAAACCTAAGGAATGAGATGCCCATAGGAGGGTTGAAATGCTCTCACATATTCTTGGGGATCTAAAAGGTTACGTGTGCGTGCAGGACTGTGCACACACCCAGGAAAGACCTAGGAAGGCCTAATCACTCACCTCTGGCTAACCTTGAGACTGTGCACGAAGAGCAAAGGCTAGGAGAGAATTAAAAATTGCTGGAGGATTGAAGACGCGCCCAGAAACACACAACAGACCCTCAGCAAAGACTATGAGACTTATTGGTTCAGTTAATTTAAGGAAATCTCTATCTAATAATTGGCAGACTACTAGGCTAACTGAGTACACACTTCAGTAGCCAACGTGATATAAAATACGAATGTTCAGCAGTAGCCCCAGAAAGTCACAAATCAAACAACAACAACAGCATCAATAACAAACCCTAAGGAGATCGAGTTCTGATTTCCAGACTTGTCACATTTTATTGTTTAAAATGCCTAGTTTTCAACAAAATAGTTAAAGACATGCAAAGAACCAGGAAAGTATGGCCCATACATAAGAAAAAAGCAGTCAAGGGACTTCCCTGGCGGTCCAGTGGTTAAGAATCCACCTTCCAATGCAGGGGACGTGGGCTCGATCCCTGGTCGGGCAACTAAGATCCCACATGCCGCGGGGCAACTAAGCCCGCACGCCACAACTACTGAGCATGCGAGCCACAACTAGAGAGCCCACATGACGCCCACGCACTCTGGAGCCCACACGCCACAGCTATGGAGCCCACACGCTCTGGAGCCTGTGCAGCAGAACTAGAGAGAAGCCCACGCCCCACAACGAAAGATCCCACATGCCGCAACGAAGATCCCGCATGCCGCAACTAAGACCCGGTGCAGCCAAAAATAAATAAATAAATAAATAAATAAATACTAAAAAAAGAAAAGAAAAAGCAGTCGAAGAACTATCCCTAAGGAAGCCCACACATTAGACTTATTAGACAAAGACTTTAAATCAGCTATTTTATATGATTAAGAACTCAGGAAAACCATGAATAACTAACTAAAGCAAAGTATGAGAATACTATCTCATAAAATAGAAAATATCAATAAAGAGATAGAAATTACATTTTTAAAAAAGATCCAAATAGAAATTCTAGATCAGCTACACTGGTGATCATTCATGTTTACATGACTGATCTCCAATAAAAACCTTTGACACCAAGGTTTAGGTGAGCTTTCCTAGTTGGAAATACTCCATGCATATTGCCAGACCCTGTTGCTGGGAGAAGTAAGCACAATCCACACAATCCACACAATCCCACTGGGAATGGACAACTGGAAGCTCATACCTGGCACTCTCCTGGACCATTCCCCATGTTTCTCTTCCTTTTGCTGATTTTAGTCTGTATCCTTTCACTGTAATAAACCATAACTGTGAGTATAACAACTTTTCATCAGGGTTCTCAATAATTGCTCTTAATTCTTTTAAAAAATTAACAATATATTTTTCCTAATTTAAACATAATGCTTGTTATACTAGATATTCATTGTAGTGTTATTTAAGGTCTTGACAAATTGGAACCAACCTAACTATCCAACAACGCAGAAATGGTGTCTCTCATAGATACAGAAAAAACATAGGTAGTTGCCAGAGGAAAGGGGGTGGAAGGAGCTGAAATAGGTGAAGGGCATTGAGAGGTACAAACCTGCAGTTAAAAAATAAATTAGCCATGGGGATGTAATATACAGCATAGGGACTATGGTCAATAATATTGTAGTAACTTTGTATGGGGACAGACAGTTACTAGACTTTTTTTTGGCTGTGTTGGGTCTTTTGCTGCACGCGGGCTTTCTCTAGTTACAGCAAGTGGGGGCTACTCTTCATTGAGGTGTGCGGGCTTCTCATTGCAGTGGCTTCTCTTGTTGTGGAGCACAGGCTCTAGGTGTGAAGGCTTCAGTAGTTGTGACTCACGGACTCTAGAGCGCAGGCTCAGTAGCTGTGGTGCACGGGCTTAGTTGCTCCGCGGCATATGGGATCTTCCCAGGCCAGGGCTCGAACCCGTGTCCCCTGCACTGGTAGGCAGATTCTTAACCACTGCGCCACCAGGGAAGTCCACTAGACTTATTATGGTGATCATTTCATAATGTATGCAAGTGTCAAATCACAATGGAGTACACCTGAAACTAACATAATATTGTACATCAACTATATTTCAATTAATTAATTAAGAAATGCCGTCTGTAACAGGCAGCCTCTAACATGCCCTACAGTGATCTCCACTTCCTGGTAGTCACACCCTTGTGTAGTCCCCCCCCACACTGCCCGAGGGAGGAGGAGAAGGCTGTGGACAAGAGAGGTGAGCATTATAGTAAGTCCCCTACATACGACCCTTCAAGTTGCAAACTTTCAAAGATGCGAACATGTGTTCGCATGTCCAATCATGTAAGTTAGTTCATGTGTATGGCATACATTGTCATGTGCGTGCATCCTCTACAAGTGGTTGTGCTTTTGTATACTTTACTATACAGTACTGTATAGAGTACACTAGCACAGTATCTTTATTTCAAACCCAGGATGTCTGGAAGCAAGCATAAAAGCAGCGGTATATAGCCGATTTTATTAGTTGGGTACCTAAGCTAACTGTGTTGGACTTATGAACAAATTGGACTTATGAATGTGCTCTCAAAATGGAACTCGTTCATATGTAGGAGACTTACTGTACATGTGGGAGGGTTGGGGGAAAGGGCAGAAAGCAGTGAGGAAGAAGAAGAGGCCAGATGGCACAGCTGAGGTAAAGGGTCCCTTCCAATCCTAAGGCAGTGTTTGGCCAGGATTGATCCCACGGCTTTCCTTTCTCTTTTCAGTTCTGTTTTCCCTGTCTGTTCTTTCCCAAGAAGAGAAGAAAATACCCAAATTAGAGGTGAGTCACGGCTGCCTTTTTCCTGAAATACCATCTCCAGTTTTAAAGATCTTTCTCTATCTCTCTTTTCAAGAATAGAATAATGGTATAACATATTCAAGAGAAGAATAATATAACAAATATCCATGCTGCTTCCACTGAGAATTGTCACCTCTTCCCTTCCATGGGGCTAGCGAGATCAACCATCATTAATTATCCATGTCAGGTTCTCTGTTAAACAGTTTACATCAATTACTCATTGAAGAGTATATGTATATGAGATGCAAGAGGGAGGAGATACGGGGATATATGTTTATGTATAGCTGATTCACTTTGTTATACAGCAGAAACTAACACACTATTGTAAAGCAATTATACTCCAATAAAGATGTTAAAAAAAATAAAGTTAAACTACAGATTAAAAAAAAAAGAGTATATGTATACGTAGCGGATAGTATTACCCCCATTTTCAAGATGATGTGAAAGACACAGACCCAAAGAAACTTCCAGGATCATAGAGATAGTAAGTGGCAGAGCCAAGACTGGAATGCAGCTCTCTCTGACCCTGCCACTGCACCATGCTGTCTCCTAGATCTGTGTCCAATTTACAATCCTATCATCACTGATTCCCCTCAGTGATGACAGGATTATAAATCCTACTGTTGGCAGTGAGACTATTTTTTTAACTCCTGATGTAAGAAGCAGAACATAAAGCCTTTTGTTTTGAATGACATATCTTTAAGTTACCCGGAATGATTTTACCCGTGTGTGTTAACTAGTTGTTAGTGTGTTTTTTCCTTTGTAAATTATATAGCCCATTTATTTTAAATCTTAGTGTTTATTTTCATCATCTATATGAAGCCTTGCCTTTCGATGTCTTATAAAAATTTTTAAAAATACAGCAGTTGGGCTTCCCTGGTGGCACAGTGGTTAAGAATCCACCTGCCAATGCAGGGGACACGGGTTCAAGCCCTGGTCCAGGAAGATCTCACATGCCGTGGAGCAACTAAGCCCGTGAGCCACAACTACTGAGCCTGCGCTCTAGAGATTGCGAGCCACAACTACTAAGCTCGCGCGCCTAGAGCCCGTGCTCCGCAACAAGAGAAGCCACTGCAACGAGAAGCCCGCGCACTGCACCGAAGAGTAGCCCTTGCTCGCCACAACTAGAGAAAGCCCGCATGCAACAAGGAAGACCCAACACAGCCAAAAATAAATTTATATATAAAAAATAATAACAATAGTTATGTGTGCCTTTTGGATAAAAGTTGTAATTACTCAAAAGTGTTTAACTGGAAGTCCAATACCCTCAGGCACTCGCGGGGTTTAAACTGTTTCTTCCATCCCTCCCTGTCCCCAGTGCTTGACTCTTAGAAATGCCAAGTCCAAGTGGCAGGAAGATCTCTGGGTCTGATAATAAGTAAAGACTCACCAAAGCCAAGGGCCTTCTAGCCTTAGAAGTGATCGCTAATGATAGGGAGTCTCTTTCCACTAGGAATGGTGGAGGGTCGTCCAAAGACTGCAGAGTCTGAGCAGGGCCCTTAGCTTGCCTTCATGTGGCTTAGAAATAGATGCTTCCCTGAGGAAGACCCAGTTTTTTGGGGGTGGCACATCTGAACACAACCTTACATTGAGCAAAAAATCTGGTGATAAATGAGATCAATTCCTCAGTCAACCAAGAGAGCTTGTTCTCCTTAGACTGGAGTGATGCTTGACAGGTCTTGGAGAGCAGTGACCAACCCCAAAGATTGATCAGACCCTTTCCAAAGTTTGAACTTCTTGCCTTATAAAGATGCTCAGGGACAAATTCTGCTGTTTCTTTCCTCCTTAAGGATTTTCTTCTCCAATCTTGAAAACATTGAAAATTCAATAACCTGAATCTGTTAACACTGTCTAGTAACTTTCATTTCTTCTTTTTCATTTGTTGTTCTAACAGCAGTGTGACCAACTTGGAAAATAATGAGTCAGTAATCTTTGTTTTCCACATTTGCCAAAATCATCACTTTGGTTTCATTCCTTAAGACTATAGAAAAGAGTTCAGAATTAGGAATTAGAGAACTCTCTTCTTGCTGATACACCTATAATGGATTTGATCATGGGAGAATGTCCCCATAACTGATTCATGTAGCTCCTCTGAATCTATTTAGTCAATGACATTTATTAAGTGTCTACTGTTTGTCAGGCAGCACCATGTTATTAACTGGGGGTATTCGACCTGGCCTTAAGGAAGTCTACAGTATAGCAGGGGAAGATGTAGAGACAAGGGCAACAAAGTATTATAGAGGCTGTGAAGTGTTTACAAGGTATGGTGTCAGGGGGTGGGGGGCAGAGGAGGGAGTGGTCAATTCCATTGGGAATAGAGTTTCTGGAAGTTCCTCATGGAAGATGTGATGCTTAAGCTTTGCTTGGAGAAGGCATTTGGTAAAGAGCAGACTTTGAAGCCAGTATCCTCAGTCCAACTGTGAAGCCTGAGATTTTCTAGCTGTGTAACACTGAGCAAGGGAACCTCTGAGCCTGCTTTCAGTTTCTGTAACATTAGGATCATAGTAATAATCTCATAGTGCAGTGGTGAAGTTTACCTTAAACATATATTTTGAACATTGTTGGTGGAGGAGATCAGCAGGGAAAGGGTATTCAGATCCAAACTACCAGGGCTGGAAGGAACTCCTCTGGGTCAATCTAGTGCCTGAAAAACTGTCTGCCCTGGGAGCTGTCTCTGGTGCTGATTTCACCAGGGCTTCACACTCATTATCTTGGGAAGACCTGCTCAGCACTCTGCCTGTGTCATTCTTCAGGGGTCTGAACTGCTGTCTCCATCTCAGCAGAAGCCTGGGCTCCAACAAGTGTGCAGACCCCACCTCCTCCCTGCCCATTCCCAGCCTGCCAGTTCAGCCCTTCTGTGAGCCTTGTGGAAGAAGGGCTGACTCAGAACCATATGATGGGATAGGGGTTCTCAGTATCCATACTCCTGGCTCTGTAGAGGTAGAATGGGGCAACTATATGGGTTTGTCCACATCCTCCACCTGTCTGAGAAGAGTGCCAGGCTCCAACTCTAAACTTCTGCAGAGGAAACTCACCACTCCCCGCCAAAGCCTAGGAAGTGTTTACCTCCTGCTAGAGCAATTGGGGAAAATTTTGTCCCTCGGGGGACACTTGGCAATGTCTAGAGATATTTTCAGATGTCACTACTCAGGGGTGGGGGCATTCATTACTGGCTTCTAGAGGATAGAAGCCAGGGATGCTGCTAAACATTCTACAATGCATAGGACAGTCCCCTACAACCAAGAATTATCTGGCCAATTAGGCCCAAAAACTAGTGCTGAGGTTGAGAAACCCTGCTCTAGGGTTTGAGCCAATTTGGTGTGGTGTCTAGAACCTTACTGGACATCAAGGTCTAGCTCAATGTTCTTTATTTACCAGCTATGACCTTAGATAAATCATTGAACTGCTCTGAGCCTCATCTTCTACATATGTATGTTTAGGTTCCTGGACTAGAAAGCCTCAAAGCCCATTCAAGTTCGAACTCAACATGTCTGCATAAATACTTGCTGAGTACACTGCTAGGAAGCAACATTCTGTGGTACTATGTACATAAAGTATCAGGAAATGCATAAAATATCAAAAGGAAAGGAACATAATTGGGGGAAGGTGAGAGCTGATAAAAGGTTACTACCCAAATATACACAGAATTTATGCAAATATAAGTGTTCAGATAAAATACAGGCTCTTAGGGGCTTCCCTGGTGGCGCAGTGGTTGAGAGTCCGCCTGCCGATGCAGGGGATACGGGTTCGTGCCCCGGTCTGGGAAGATCCCACATGCCGCGGAGCGGCTGGGCCCGTGAGCCATGGCCGCTGAGCCTGCGCGTCCGGAGCCTGTGCTCTGCAACGGGAGTGGCCACAACAGTGAGAGGCCCGCGTACCGCAAAAAAAAAAAAAAAAAAAAAAAAAAAAAAAAAAAAAAAAATACAGGCTCTTAAACTTCAGGTGGTGACAAAAAAATGACATCTTCACTAACAATTAAAGAGACACAAAATAAAATAACTATGCCATGTTTGCTAATCTTTTGAAAGAAACAACTCAAAGTGCTTAGGAATGCAAGGTAGTATATGTACTTAGATATTCCTCTGTTTCCCTCTGAACAAACCCTCAGCCTGGGACTATGAAATAGTAGCTACAGAACTGGTTATGCTGCACAATCAAATCATTCCATCATAAAGAGGATACTTAAAGTTTCTTTCTATATCTATAAAAATTTGTGCCAGCCTTTGGACAGTAACTGAAACATCAGTTCTCCTGGATTTCAGACCTTGAGACTCAGACTGGAACTACACCATCAGCCCTCCTGGGTCTCCAGCTTGCTGACTCACCTGCAGATCTTGGGACTTGTCAGTCTCCAAAATCGCGCGAGCCAGTTCCGTATAATAAATATCTTTCTGTATATATAAAAAATTAATGAGGGACTTCCCTGGCAGTCCAGTGGTTAAGCCTCTGTGCTTCCACTGCAGGGGACATGGGTTCCATCCCTGGTCAGGGGAACTAAGATCCTGCACACCACACGGCATGGCTAAAAAAAATAAAAATTAATTAATAGGAACTTAGCATTCTAAAGTAAAGAACAAGGTACTAGATTACCCTCCCCCCTCCTTATTCACCAAACAATAAAGCACTGGATTTAAAGAACTAATTTTCAGAATTAGGAATAAACCGCTTTATCACACCTTCCTTTCACCTCTTAATTATCTTGACTACCACCTTCAGAGTTAATGGAGCCGAAAAGGGTGTAGAGATCCCAGAAGGAAAGGACTGTGAGTGTACTCTTTAGGACAGGAAGATGTAAAGCTGCTGGTGTATCTCTTTCCATGTGGAAGTCCCTGTCTGAGGCAGTCAATGTGGATCTTCCTCATTTGTTCCCGTACAAGAGGCTCTTTTATAAGAAAGACCAGAAAGAGGTCGCTTCTAGAAATGGCACTTTCAAGCTGATGTAATTTAGAGATGGAGACCTCTATCACACTGGTTTCAGTCATTTGACAAGGATGGGCCACCCTAGCTGTGCCAAGAGGGAGAGGGCACACAGCACAGGAAACAACTTTAATTACCCTTCTTAAAACCATCTTTTCATGATCCTCCATTGCATCACTCTGAGTGTGAGGAAACAGACCTCTTCACTCTGCCTGTAGGTCAAGGAGAGAGAAGTAGCAGACACCTCCGAGGAAAAGGCACTACCAGAGGAATAAGCCTAGGAAGTACTCCTCTGCTGGATACAGAGTGAAGGTACAAAAGGTGCACATATTTGGGCCTCAGAGAGAGAATGCAGGCACTGCTGCTCACTGAGCAGTCCTTTATGTGGTACCGAGGACACCGCGTGACTTGGGAAGTGTCAGCTGGGAAGAGGCAGAAAAGCCTTACCAGCCAGCAAGGTGATGTGGCTTCCCAGTAAACTGTCAAAACCTGCCAGGGCTTAGGGCTTCACTCTCTGCCAGACTGTGAATTCATGTAGACAGGGAGCCATGAATGACTTGTTCACCACTGCCTCCTAAGCACAGCTCTGTGCTTGGCACATAGGTACGCTCCACAGATGCTTTAAAAAAAAAAAGGTTAAATATTTAATGGAATCTTTTAGGTGAACATTCACATGACATTGGAAAGCATGCACAGGAAGAGGAAATTCTGCTTCTGGAATAGCTATGGTATGATCATGGAATTTGGCCCTTTTAAAATCAATAAATGTGTCTTAAAATTGGGTGAAACTCTCTTATTAGGAAATTCAACTACTTTCTGCAGGAGCACAACTGTTGCACTTCTCATCAAAGTGCTTTCTTTGGTCCCTTACTTCAGTTATTTGATTTTTTTTAATGATGTAATACTTTGAAGGTTGACCAAAAAAAAAAAAAAAAAGGCTGATAAAACCTGTGACCTGGATACAATGTCATAATTAAACTGAGAAGTAAAATGTAGTAAAGGAATATGCTTTTATCACTTCACCTAATAGTCCAAAGAATAACTCTTAAGAATAAGGGAACTCAACTTAAACCACACATAGTCTAGCTCAATTTACCAACCACCACCAAGCAACATAGGTAAGTACTATAAAGGACTCACCCAACTCAACAAATCCACCTGCCAGTTTCTACTACATAATTCACTTAGGCTTTATACCCCTTAAATGCAAATGTTTCTGGAAGATGAAATACTAAAAACGCAATAATTAAAATCAAGCCCCATGAACTTCCCTGGTGGTGCAGTGGTTAAGAATCCGCCTGCCGATGCAGGGGACACAGGTTAGAGCCCTGGTCCATTAAGATCCCACATGCCGCGGAGCAACTAAGCCCGTGCGCCACAACTACTGAGCCTGCGCTCTAGAGCCTGTGAGCCACAACTACTGAGCCCGTGAGCCACAACTACTGAGCCTGCGCTCTAGAGCCCGTGAGCCACAACTACTGAGCCCGTGAGCCACAACTACTGAGCCCGCGTGCTACAACTACTGAAGCTCGCAAGCCTAGAGCCCCTGCTCCGCAACAGGAGAAGCCACCGCAGTGAGAAGCCCGCGCACCACAACGAAGAGTAGCCCCCGCTCAGTGCAAGCAGAGAAAGCCCGCGCGCAGCAACAAGGACCCAACGCAGCCAAAAATAAATAAATAAAATTACTAAAAAAAAAAAAAAAAAATCAAGCCCCATGATGTTCCCTCACCTTTTTTTTAGCTCCTTGATATTGTCCCCACCAGGAGCCTGTGATTTACTGCTAACTCCAACATTCTGGAAAACTACTAGATAATAAACACTGTGCAAGTCAATACTTAAAAGATGTCAAATTCATAAATCATCATGTGGCAGTCTCAGAATGAAGTTCACAAACAGAAATTCCTAAAATGCAACAGAGTCTAGAGAACTACAGGACAGGAGTAAAACTGACGATGCACCAATACGCCAGCTGACTTCGGGCACTGACCTTCCCCCTCTGATTCCAAGATCAGTACAGAATCCTAATGCACGCTGCAGACAGAAAAACACAGTCATTGCTTCACCTACCCCTCCTCTGAGAATCTGGAGAAATGTTTCTCTTCAGAAAAACAAAAACAAAAACCAAACAAACAAACAACCCCCCCCCCCACATTTCCAAATTCAATTAACCGGATAACCTGGCAGCAACCCCAGGCAAATTGCAGAGCTCCAAAACAACCCTCTCTCTGACGCCTGTCAACTTCACTGGGCAAAGGGAATCGGCAAACCCTGACTCTCCGGCTAGGTCGGGCCCCATCCAGGGAGGCTAAGCGCAAGGGGAGCTTCATACCAACCCGTCGGTGATAGTAGGCTGTGTGCCATTCATTGGGGCCCTTAGAGAGAGGTCCTCCTTTTATCTAATTTGCATCTTACAGCTGACACCACGCCACCCCCAGCGCTCCAGGACCAGGCTCAACTCTGTCAGGCATACAAGAGACCAACTCAAAACTCCATTCAGTCACCTAGAACGTCCGACTGGAAGAGGTCAAGGAAAGGAGATGTGGGTGGGAGCGAAGCAAGTTACCTCCCAAAGCGAACCAAGCAAGTCCGCCAGAAGGCGAGCCCTAGAGCTAGAGAGCGATCCTCCTCGGGAAGGCACAGGAGAAAACTTCGTCACGGAGGGAAGTCGGCGAGCCACGGGGAAGGGCGCCCGGGAGTCCCTCCGGGGCCAGGGCGGGATTGGCTCAGGGCTGGGTGTCGGCTCCTGCGCCGGGTATCGGGGGCCTGCAAGTCCCCGCCGCCGGGCCGGGCCCGCTAGGCTCCGCTCTCCATCTGGGGCTGCAGGCCGGTCGTGGCCGCAGCCTCGGCCGCGTCTCGGGTCGGACTCCACGCCGTCCCCGCCAGGTTCCGGGCGCCGGAACTAGCGCGGCTGCGGGAAACGGGGTTCCGACAGGCGGAAGTGACCGGAAGCTGTTCTCGCAGCGCGGCGGTATATTCCCTATGTCTCGGGGCCGCGGACTCTTCCGCTGTCTGCACCAGCGGCGGCGGCGGCGGCTCCTCCCACACATGCGGGTAGGCGGCGGTTGCCTCGAGGGGCGGGAGGTGCCCGTCCAGCCCCGCCTGGAAGCGCCTGCCTCGGAGACCGGCGGCGACGGCGGCGACTCGGAACGCACGGCCGGCTCCCCGGGTTCTCGGGCCCTCGCGGGAGCGCGCTCGGCGGGCGGAGGAGGCCGCCGGCGATGGGGGCCGCGCGACAATCCCATGGATGCTTTTCAAATATGTGAACCTATCATGTGAACTCTAAAGTAGTGTTGTAGAAATGAAAGACATTTTTACGCATAAAACTGAAAGTAGGTTCAGCTTAAACCATGATCTTACTTTGTCTTTTTATTTTCATAGGTGATATTCTTGAACCTCAGAGGTTCCTCAATATTAACTCCACCCAAGGTAGCGCGGTTGGACAGAAGATGAGCACCGTGGTTATCCTTCCAATCACTGGGCTTGCTCAACTGGTTTGGGGTAGATGCACCAGAGGGGTGGTTTAGTGGGAGGGAAAATTAGGTGGCCTGGGAGTTAGGAAACCTGTTTTCCAGGTGGCACCAGGAGCTGTGTGCGCTGTAGCAGGCCCAGCCCCAGGACACAGGATCCCTTTCCACCTTTCCCTCCCCACAGTGCCCATCCCCCTCCAGGAGCTCACACGCAATGACATCCCTGTACCAGGGCCACTTGCAACCCCTCTCCATGTACATGGGAGAGAATTGCTCAAAAAGAAAGCTGCCATGCTGGGCACTTTCAGGATCTGGCCCAGTGTGTTTCTGAACTCAAGGGTTCCAGATTTGTCAGCAGCAAGACTCTGGCGAAGGCAGGTCACTTCTTGGTATCTCTCCGTGAAAAGAAGAGCTGATTCAGCTCCAGAGTCTGGACAGAGAGGGCCAGCCACAGCACCAGGTAGGTCGGGGAGCCTGGGTCTCGGAGTTGGAGTTGAAAGAGCACTGAGCAGGCGTCGGGAGACCCGGAGACTGGTCGGTAAAAGCTGTGAGACCCGGACAAGCTGTTTAGTATCTCTGGACTGTCAGCTTTGGAAAAGTTGGTGAGATGATGTATATAAAAAGCACGTTCCTGCACGGCAAGGAAACAATCACCAAAATGAAAAGGCAGCCTATGGAATAGGAGAAAATATCTGCAAACCCTATATCTTATAAAGGATTAATAACCAAAATATATAAGGAACTCCTACAACTCAATAGCAAAAATCCAAATAACCTGATTTTTTAAATGGGCAAAGGATCTGAGGAGACATTTCTACAAAGAAGTCATACAAATGGCCAACAGGTATATGTAAAGGTGCTCAACATCACTAATCATCAGGGAAATGCAAATCAAAACCACACTGAGCTATCATCTCACACCTGGTAGGATGGTTATTATTTAAAAAAAAGGGGGGGGGGCTGTTGGTGAAGGTCTGGAGACCTTCACTAAGGTCTCCAGGGAACACTTGTACACTGTTGATGAGAATGGAAATTGGTGCAGCCATTATGGAAAGGAGTATGGAAGTTCCTCAAAAAATTAAAGTTAGAACTACCATATGATCCAGCAATCCTATTCCTGGGTATATATCCAAAGGAACTGAAATCATGATCTTGAAGAGATATCTGCATTCTCATGTTCATTGCAGCATTATTCACAATTATTATAGCCAAGATATAAAAAGAACTTAAGTGTCCATCAGTGGGTGAATCAATAAAGAAAATGTGGTATCTACATACAAAGGAATATTATTCAGCCTTAAAAGAGAAGGAAATCCTGCCATTTGCGACATCATGGATGAACCTGGAGGACATTATGTTAAGTAATATAAATCAGTCACAGAAGGACAAATACTACATGATATGAGGAATCTAAAATAATCAAATATACAGAAACAGAGTAGAATGGCGGTTGCCAGGGGCTATGGGGAGAGGGAAACAGGAAGGTGTTGGTTAGAGGATACAAAGTTTCAGTTATACACCATGAATATGTCCTAGAGATCTGCTGTACAGCTTAGTGTCCATAGTTAACAATACTGTATTGTATACTTAATATTTTGCTAAGAGGGTAGATCTTAAGTTATATTCATATCACAAAAAGTAATAACAAAGAGGACAGGAGGAAACTTTTGGATGTGTTTACGGCATAGATTGTGGTATTGGTTTAATGGCTGTATACTTATCCCCAAACTCACCAAGTTGTATACATTAAATATAGTCAGCCTTTTGTATGTCAGTCATACCTGAATATGGTATTGGTTGTTTTTTTAAAAAGCATGGTCCTTTACTAAACAATTGTCAAATCTTAAATATGCGTTGCCTTGCCATGAAGCCTATTTTTCCAATAAGTTCTACCAAGAACTTTATTCTTCCAAAGTTATTCTTTTCACAACCCCCTGAGTTCATTTATCCCCTTTGCACAGAGAACTTTAGTGCAGGAATTGTTACCATTTTCTTTTTTGTGAGTCTGATGGACTATGGCTTCTCTCTCCATAGAAATGCCCTGTGTGCTTGCATGCATAGACACACACACACACACACACACACACACACACACACTGTTTTGCATATAATTCCTGTGGCTTTTTGACACCCAGAAGTCCATGGATCTGAGTTTTAAAAATCCAGAAAAGGAATGTTTGAGTCCTAAAGTATCTCAGAATCCAGGATTATGATTCTTTTTTCATACTGGCCAAGCCAGTTTAGATAGTGTCAATATCCTGCTCTGCTTCTCAAGCCTGCTCCATCTCCAGGGAATGTTCACTTCAGACCTACTGAAGTTGACTGTCCTGCCAGAGGTCATACCTTCAAATATCTCTTCCCTCACCCTCCTTGTTCCTCAAACGTCCTCAGCTGGCCTTGGCTTATTGCACTGGTGTGCAATGGGGAAGCAGCTGGGGGCAGGTGGAAGCCTTCTCATGGTAAATCAGGGCTGGGCTACAGCTCATTTCTGCCTCCAGTGCTCCTGGGTCATAGACAAGCCTGCTTCCTAGATCCCTGGCCAGCACTCCTCCCTTCCTGTGCTCCACCCCTGCCCTGGGTCCACCTGCAGGGCCACACCTAGAGAGTCACGCTTGAGGAAATAGACTGCCTCCTAACAGTGGACTCAACTTGATCAGGGGCTCCCAGCAAACACAAGAAGCTCAGAGAATGGTCACAGTGCACATGGTAGGAACTCACACTGAGCTTTCTTTCACAGATGGTGGCAGGTGTTCTACATGACCCGTAAGTGGGAGAAGAATGGAAGTGATTCCCCCTCAGCCTTCCAAAAGTTGGGATCCAGAGTATTGCCCCCACTGTGGTGTCTTTTTGGTGTTTCAGATCTCATGCTAGATCAGTGTCTGAAAGGTAAGAAACTTAGAAGGACAGTGTTCCCAATAGATCAGAATGCAGACGCAGTACCGAGGCTGTGTGTGTTTCAGCCCTTCAATTCACACTTTTCATGCTGCCTCTAAAATGGGTAGGGATACCCAGATTCATGACCCATTCACTGGACTGTCTCAGCCTGAGAATAATGAAATTCCCATGGACTACTCTGTCTTAGGGTGAAACTAGGCAAACTCTATTTGTAGGCTTAGTCTTCTTAGATGCAAAGTACATTTGTAATGAATTTCTGTACTCCTCACCAGAGAGCAAAGAAAATATTAAAGCTTGTTTGCAAAGTTTACACAAGAAAGAGCCTAGTGGCTAAAATTCCAAAGACCTCGTGGTTAGCTAGAATTTCCTATCAGATTATTTAGCTTCTTTCCAAATGATTTTTCTTAAGAAATGGGTCACAGGTGTATATTCTGCCTTTTCCTAATAAAGCTTTGATAACATCGACTTGGATATCCAAACTCCTTTGTAAAATTCTGCACAAGTTTCTTGTAAGACAGCACCTCTCCTTGTGTAACCTGGAAGCCTGACAGGACTCGAGGGCATTTGGCTCCAACGGGCATCCCTACCCATCACCTGGCTCTGCTGAACTGCCCCGACGCCCCAGCCGCGTGTGAGAACTCAGCTACTGCGCTCTGGGAAGTCTGTGCCTAGGCTAGGCGGCAGTTCTTTGTAAGTGGGCCTTCTGAAGGAGGGGGAGGGGCAGGGGAAGGCAAGGACAGGGTAATAAATACCTTGCTTTGGCCTTACTCCTGTGTCTGAGTCTTTTCTCAAGTGCGGATCAAAACGGATAACAGCGCCACCCAGTGGCCAATCCCCAATAAAACAGCATCACGTCTCTCTCAAGCTGCAATTATCTAGTTCGACAGCCACTAGCCACACGTGACTATTAATTACTTGAAATGTGGCTAGACAGGAAGCAAACCCAGGCAGAGAGTGGGGCCCAGGGAGTGATGCAGCATTCTCTTCTGCAGGTGAGCATCTTGATGCTCCAGGAAGAACTGACCCGGCATCAGCGAGCCAGGGCTGCAAATTCCAGCTCTTCCTTTGCTCTCTAAGTGTCTTTGGAGAAAGCACTACCCTTGCTGGCATCAGTTTTCTCTTCTATCGAATGGAAAGTATTTAACAAGCTGATCTCAAGATCCTATCAGGGCAAAATGTCCCATAATCTCTGTTGTTTCTTCTATTCACTCCTGACCAAGTGAACGGGGAACCTGTAAGGAAGTGCCTGGTTTCCGGCTCATCACAGGTTCCCACCATTTCCTAAGGGCTCAGGGGCCCTGAGGAGACACACACGCAGTATCTCAGCACAGTTCCCTCTTCACAGGACGCTGTCACAGCAGCACCTAGCCAGGTGATGGTGGTTCTGCCCATTCTACAGATGAGAAAACAGTTTCAGAGGGGCTATCTGACTCATCCAGAGTCAGACACGGACTCACACGATGTTGATGCTGGAAAAGATGTCTAAAATTAAAGGGAGGTAGTCCTCACTGTCATTTTACTGGTAGGGAGACTGAGGCTCAAGATCATGTGACCTGGCAGCAGCCTTGGTAGTGACAACAATGGAATCCTCAGTTTCTAAGACTCCTAGTCCTACCTCATGCTCCTCATCTGTAAACTAAGGGTAATAATAGTGCCCAACTCATAAAATGGTTATGAGCACTTAGCACTCAGAGGTAGGTTCTCAATAAATACAGCTGGTATGTGATGTTGCCTGCATTCACCTTTTGTCTCCAGTTAAGATCTCTTCCTGAGGTCTTTGGCTAGAACTACCCCAGACAGACTTTCCATAAAATAGTCACCTTAGGTCATCTGCAGTGGTGGACCGAGAATGAGTTGGGTGATAAAGATCAGCGAGGGACAAAATTGTTGAAGACATACTGTGTGGAGGGCGGGGAGGTGGCTGTGATTCGGGGAACGATTTTCCCGCAGGTGTAAAGGAATAAAGAGCCTGACAGTCCCCCATTGCAGAGATGAACACAATGGAGAGAGGTATCTGGGTCCAGCTGGCAACTCACAAAGAGTTACTGTCACTGTGTGTCTGACCTTGCCCGCAGTCCCCTGAAAGAAGGGCATCTGAGTCCTCATGGCAATAAGTGCCAGTCATCGGAGCACAAAGCGAGCTCTGTGTGTGTTCCCGCTTCTCTCCACATGGTGCTATCTCACATTGCACAACACTTTACAGTTTATCAAGGTGAGACAGGTAGATTTTATCTTAGCTCATCCTTACAGCACCCCTGTGCAGGGGGCAGAGAATGTCTGTCTTTGTTTCACAAGGTTTTCCTCTCATTTTACAAGCTAGAAACTGAGATGCAGAGGTAGTTGTGCAACTTTGTATGAGGTCACACAGGTAGGACATGGCTTAGCCAACACCCAACATGTGGTCTGAGAACCTCTTAATCCTGTCGAAGTCTTTACTCCAAAGGTCTGCAACGACCAAGTGATTTTGCTCTGCTCAAACCATAAGTGCTCTGAGAAACTTCATACAGTTCTGTCAACAGGTCATACTCTTTCTTTGTTCTCTTTTTTCTGTGCCTACTCGGAGCCCTGAATATACTGCCTAGTGTGCCAATTAAAGGAACACAAAGCATTCATGCTCCAGGAAATCTCCAGGCCTTATGATGATGATGTGCCATTTTAAGTGGTCACATTTCTGAAAAATAATTTGTTTCTAACAATTACAAAGGACTCTGGGTATCAAAGAAAATAGCCTGACACAGCAATTCCACTTCTGGGTATTTACCCAAGAAAAATGAAATCATAAGCCTACAAAATCACTTGTACATGATAGTTCATGTACAACCCAAATTTATACTGACAGGAAATAATATATCCACACAGTGAATACTATTCAGCAATGAAAAGAATGAACTACAGACAATATCATGGATGAACTAGAGACATTAGGTTTACGAAAAGAGCCACATACAAAAGAGTATATACTGTATGATTCATTTAGATGAGGTTCTAGGACCGACAAACAAAACTATAGTGATAAAAATCAGAACAATTTTTGTAGAGGGCAAGGGGTGGGAAGAATTATCTAAAAAGGGACACAAAGTAACTTTTTAGGATGTTGGAAAAGTTTATATCTTCTTTGGGGTGATGGTTTTACAGGTGTATATATTTGTCAAAACTCATCAAAGTGTACATTATACCTCACTGAGTAAATTAATAATACCTTATTAAATTATACATTATTTCTGAAAGTCAAAATTGAGGAAAGACTGAGAGTTGCTTTAAGAAAAATGTGTTTTCCCCATAACTCTACTTACACATTTTGTTCTGCATGTATGATTCCACAGGTCAGTGGTTTTATATATGTTAATTATGTGGTCACTTTGGGGATATTTTCAGAAATCATCCTTGGCTTTTTGCTAGTCAGTCAAGCCAGTATCAACTGAGCACCTACCATATACCTAGAAACATCTAGGTAGTAGACTGGGAATAGAGAAGTAGGTAAGACACAGGTCCATCCTGGAGGAGCCCACAAAGGCATATAGGAAATAAGTCAGAGATCACTAAGGTAAGAATAAGGAAAAAGCACCAAAAATTGTTTAAAAAAAGGTATCCACAAGACAGTACTGTGTCCTTATTATGAGTCAGGGAAACCGAGCCCTGAAAAGGGATTAGGCAGACTGGGAAGGGGAGGGCATTCAGCTGCAGGGAACAGCTGCTTTCACTCAAACAATATTTAATCCTCATTTATTGAGCACTGTGATATGTCTCCTAAGGAAGGTGATTTTGTTTATGCCTAAGAAGGGGGCCTCTGGAATCAGACTGCTTGGGGTCTTCCCTTTACCAGCTGGATGCCCTGAGCAAGCTATTTGGCCTCTCTGAAAAGATGGGGATCATCATGGCATCCACATCATCAGTTATTGTGCAGATTAGAAAAGATAATCTGTGTGAAGTGGTCAGCATAGAACCAGGTACAGGAAATGTACAATAACTCTAGGTTCCATTATTGCTATTGCCATCCTTAAATATATGCCAGAAACTTAGGCAAGCCCTGGAAATACTGAAGAAAACTCCACATTTGCATTAGTCAGCTTGGGCTGCTTTAACAGAATACCATAGACTGGGTGACTTAACAACAGACTTTTATTTCTTGCAGTTCTGGAGACTGGGAAGTCCAAGATCAAGCCAGCAGATTTGGTTCCTGGTGAGAATACTCTTCCTGGTTTGCAGACAGCTGCCTTCTAGCTGTGTCCTCACATGGCAGAGAGACAGAGAGAGAGAGTGAGAGAGAGCGCGTGCAAGAGAGCTCCAGTCTCTCTTTCTCTTCTTATAATTACACTAATCCCATCATAGGGGCCTTACCCCATGACTTCATCTAAACCTACTTATCTCCCAAGGGCCCCATCTCCAAATACCATCATGTTGGGGGCTAAGGCTTCAACGTATGAATGGGGGTCAGGGGGACAGGAACAGTCCATTAGGTTTTAGTGGGGGAGACAGATAAGTTTACAGATCATTAAAATACCATGTGCTAACCACTTGGAAAAGAAGAAAATTTAGAGATTCTGTGTTGTATCTTTATTCCTACAGAGGCCCAGAGGAGGGAAATGACTTTCCTGAGTTACTAAGGCAATAGCACAGTCTGGAGTCAGGCCTCCTGGGTCTCAATTCAGGGGGGACATCCCTTACTGTTTATCCCTCTGAAAGAAAAAGACATATCCTTGCTCCTTCAAATTCCCTGGAGCTCTGATTATAGTTTTCTAGAGCCAGGTATCTCTCTGTGAATGGAGAGACCGGCCAGGTGACCTCTTTACCTGGTTCTTGTGCTCAACCCACTTATACAGAAGCAACTCTAGGCTGCTTTCTGGAAGGTGACAACCCCATCTCCCCCTCTGCAAACGAGGCAGGGGCCTGCAGATGGAGACAGTCTATCAAGGAGAGGTCTCAGGGCACAGAAAAATAAGAGGAGGCTTCAAATGCGAGTCTGAGAGTAGGAACCTGGACAGACTGGCCTTGGATCTAGAGAGGCACATTATAATCAACCCTGGCTCTAGCTGGAAACAGTGCCAGCCCTGGGGCTTTCCAAGTCAGGGACCAGGGAGGTGGTTTCCCATCAACCCTGCAGCATTCGTGTCCCAGGTTTACTTCCTGGGGGCTTTCTCATGGCCAACGGTGAGCATCCAGCCCTTCCTCCTTTCCCCCATCATTTGAAGTGCCTACATGTTCACACACACACACACACACACACACACACACATCAGTCCAACATTTCCCCACATTCTCAACTCACACATTAGCTCACACAAACTCAGACTTGCCACCCACACTGACTCACAAGTACAGAATCATAAATCTACCCAATGCACCTGCACAGTTACACATGTGCTCAATCACACGTACTCTGACATATACACACGCTCACCATACGCACATCCACGTCCTGATCCACGTACAGGTGGCCCCTCATCCTCTGCTGACCTCTCCCTGCCAATCACGTGTGATTTCTCAGAAGGGGACATTCAGGCATGTTTGGGAAAGCTGCCTGGATGTCTGTGTACTCACAGCAAAAAATCTCCCTGAACTGTAAACTTCCATGTGGTTCTTTGTTTTGCAATACCAAACCAAACAGTACAAGATGTCTGAGCAAACAAATAAAGTACCAACTGCTTATTATCTGATTTTTAGATTTGCCTCTGAGTCACTGTTGGGACATGACATCATGGGCTAACTTCAACTTGATGGAAAGTCTTCGGGGCCCCTCAGTCTTCCTGCAGGAGGCAGGTGTGCAGGGCCTGGGAGCCCTTGGCAGTTGGAGTGGACAACCTCATAGAGGTGTCAAAGGAGCCCATCAAGACAAGTCCAGGGTCCCTGTGAAGTTGGGCAGAGAGCCTGTGCCTAAGAATTCTTAGAGGTGTTACCTCCTCAACAGTGGCTTCAAGAATGAATACATTGGGACTTCCCTGCTGGTGCAGTGGTTAAGAATCCGCTTGCCAATGCAAGGGACACAGGTTTGAGCCCTAGTCTGGGAACATCCCACATGCTGCGGAGCAACTAAGCCTGTGCCCCACAGCTACTGAGCCTGCGCTCTAGAGCCTGCAAGCCACAACTACTGAGCCTGTGTGCCACAGCTACTGAAGCCCGTGCACCTAGACCCCATGCTACACAACAAGAGAAGCCACCACAATGAGAAGCCTGTGCACCACAACGAAGAGTAGCTCCCGCTCGTTGCAACTAGAGAAAACCCACACACAGCAACAAAGACCCAATGCAGCCAAAAAAAAAAAAAAAAAAAGAAAAAAGAAAGAAATACCACACAGTGAATGGTCACAACTGTGAAGAAAGGAAAGCCCTATCTAAGCAAGAGATGGCTAGTGCTTCATCCAGCCAAAGAGGTTGAAGTGGTTCTGGAAACTTTGGTGGTGGTCGTGGAAGTGGGATCATTGGTCGAGGTGGCTTTGGTGGCAGCCGCTGTGGTGGTGGCTATGGTGGCAGTGGGGACGGCTATAATGGATTCAGTAATGATGGAAGCAATTTTGGAGGTGGCGGAAGCTACAACCATTTTGGCAATTACAACAATCAATCTGCAAATTTTGGACCCATGAAAGGAGGAAACTTTGGAGGCCGAAGTTCTGGCCCCTATGGTAGTGGAGGCCAATACTTTGCCAAACCACGAAACCAAGGTAGCTATGGTGGTTCCGGCAGCAGCAATAGCTATAGCAGTGGCAGAAGGTTTTAATTGCAAAGCTGAGCAGGAGAGGAGAGCCAGACAAGTGACAGGGAAGCTACAGGTTACAACAGATTTGTGAACTCAGCCAAGCACAGTGGTGGCAGGGCCTAGCTGCTACAAAGAAGACATGTTTTAGACCATACTCATGTGTATGGACAAAAAAAACCCTCAAAGACTGTATTTGTGACTAATTGTATAACAGCTTATTTTAGTTTCTGTTCTGTGGAAAGAGCCAAACATTCCAGCAAAGGGTTTTAATGTAGATATTTTTTTTGCACCCATGCTGTTGATTGCTCAGTGTACTAGTCTGATCATGACACTGAATAAATGTGTCTTTTTTTTTTAATGTGCTGCATAAAGTTAGTCTACTCTGAGGCCATTTTGGTAAACTACCCCAACAGTGTGAACTAAGAATTCCTTCAGGGTTATGCCAGGTTCTATTACAACCTGCTTGGATGGAGAAGCCATTGTCTTCAGAAACCTAGGTATAGTTGAACTGAGAGTTACTGTGCTGTAACCTGGAGTTCACCATTAAAAGGGTCACCCAAGCAAAGTCATGGAGTTTTTTTGTTATTAATATGGTTGTTGGCACATCCCATGCAAACTATCTAAATTGAATTATGGTACCAGATAAAGTTATAGATGGGAATGAAGCTTGTGTATCATCCATTATCATGGGTAATCAGTAAACGATTTAGTACCCTCAAAAAACAAAACAGGGGCTTCCCTGGTGGCGCAGTGGTTGAGAGTCCGCCTGCCGATGCAGGGGACGCGGGTTCGTGCCCCGGTCTGGGAAGATCCCACATGCCGCGGAGCGGCTGGGCCCGTGAGCCATGGCCGCTGGGTCTGTGCGTCCGGAGCCTGTGCTCCGCAACGGGAGAGGCCACAACAGTGGGAGGCCCACATACCGCAAAAAAAAAAAAAAAAAAAAAAAAAAACAGGGGCTTCCCTGGTGGTGCAGTGGTTGAGAGTCCGCCTGCTGATGCAGGGGACACGGGTTTGTGCCCCGGTCCAGGAAGATCCCACATGCCGAGTGGCTGGGCCCATGAGCCATGGCCGCTGAGCCTGCGTGTCCGGAGCCTGTGCTCCGCAACGGGAGAGGCCACAGCAGTGAGAGGCCTGCGTACTGCAAAAAAAAAAAAAAAAAGGGGGTCACCCAAGCAAAGTCATGGAGTTTTTTTGTTATTAATATGATTGTTGGCACATCCCATGCAATCTATCTAAATTGAATTATGGTACCAGATAAAGTTATAGACGGGAATGAAGCTTGTGTATCATCCATTATCATGTGTAATCAATAAACGACTTAGTACCCTCAAAAAACAAAACAAACCAAAAAACATCGTGCAAGTAAAGCATGAGATCTTAAGGCCCTGTTTGGGGTTATCTCGGGAAGCATCTTAGGTACATTTGGGTAAAATGTGTGCACCTCTCCAGGGCCCCTTTTCCCACTGTAGTTGCGGGGAGTTCTCATCCTGCACATGCTAGTCTGAGGTTGTAACAGCTGCTCACAGCCTTCCACAGTTGGACACAGTGCTGGGCCAGGTGCAAGTTGGGGGGGTTTTGTCTGCCACTGACTCACTGTAGACCCTGGGAAGTCCTATCCTCTCTCTGGGTGGCCACGTCTGGCCTTCTGGCCCCTAGATTGCTGCAAAAATCCAGGTTAACAGCGAGAGCCTTTGCAAACAGAGAGAAAGTGATTGCAGGGGGACTTGCTCCATGTTTACCCAGGAGGAATCAGGCTGATCTAAATGCCTGAGGTGATCAGTGAAAGGGAGTCACAGCCCAGACATGAGCAAAGGAGAGGGCTGAAAGGTAGGGTGCCCTCCAGGGATCTGTCTCCCACCTGCCTGTCCTCTGTTTAAGTTTTCCTAAGACTTCACAACTCAAGACCAGGGCTTCCTAAAGAAGCGCTCATCTTTTTTTAACCCCCTCTAAACAGGTTGTATGTTTATTTGTATGATTGGTGGTCTCTCTACACCTGGTCCATGATTTTGGGAGGCAGGGCCACACTTGGGTTTGCTATCATTGTCCTGACTGCAAGGTCTCTTGACCTCTCAGTTGCTCCTTCCCCAAGCTGGGGCATGGCCCTCTGTCCTGTCTGTCGCCATTCCCTCCAGGGCCTTCCCCTGGTGATCCAGAGGCCCCTTGCTCCAGGCTCCCTCTTCTAGGCTGAGGTATTCTGTGGGTTGGGGAAGGGAACCCCGCTTTACCTCATGCTGCTCCACAAATTATTTTCTAACTTCTCCCACAAACCGCCCCAAAGCTGCCACACTCTCATGGAGGCTGCCTCTGTTTCTGCCACTTCCTTCCTCTGAAGCAATGACGCACAAGCGTGTGCCTGCTGGGGTTCATTCACTCATTCAGTGATTGTTAATGGACAGTCTGTGTTGTGACATGAACTATTTAAGGGACTGGGAGTGCCTTCTTGAATAAAAACACAGAAATCTCTCTTTTCCTTGAACTTCCATATGAGTGCAGAGAAAGGAAGAATGAATAACAAAATTAAACAGGATGCTACGCAGTGATGCATACCATGGAAAAACAACAAAGGAGAGTAAGCAGGGCGAAGGATACAAGAAGGATTGTAGCTTTAAATCAGGTGGTCAGGGTAGACCTCACTAAGAGAGTGACATTTGGGAAAGAAAAGGGAAACTGCAGGGAGAAAAACATACATTAAAAACACTTTGGTGGGCTTCCCTGGTGGCGCAGTGCTTGAGAGTCTGCCTGCTAATGCTAGGGGACACGGGTTCGAGCCCTGGTCTGGGAGGATCCCACATGCTGCGGAGCAACTAGGCCCGTGAGCCACAACTACTGAGCCTGCGCGTCTGGAGCCTGTGCTCCGCAACAAGAGAGGCCGCGATAGTAAGAAGCCCGTGCACCGTGATGAAAAGTGGCTCCCGCTCGCTGCAACTAGAGAAAGCCCTTGCACAGAAACGAAGACCCAACGCAGCAAAAATAAATAAATAAATTAATAAACTCCTACCCCCAACATCTTCTAAAAAAAAAAAAAAAAACATTTTGGTGATTCTCTGTCCCAGAATAAGTTCCCCACTTTACACGTGGCCTTCAGGTTGTCAGTGGCCTGGCTCCTGCTTTTCTCAACCTCACAAAGTCCATGCCACACACACACACACACACACACACACACACACACACACACACTCTGTCTCCACACTCTGATCAACCTCTGATGTGCATACTCTCCCTGTGCCACACACACCAGATGCATAATGCTGTGTTATGTATTATGTATGTATTATACATTATGCTACTCATAGTATAAATATAAAATAGTAGGTTTGGAACTTCCCTGGTGGTCCAGTGGTTAGGGCTCCATGCTTCCAATGTAGGGGGTGTGGGTTCGATCCCTGGTCGGGGAGCTAGGGATGCCACACAGCACAGCTGCCCCACAAAATAAATAAATAAATAAAATAAAGTAAAATAAAATAAAACAAAATAAAATAAAGTAAAATAAAATACTAGAGGTTTGTGGAAGAACGGGGGAGGTTAGCTGGATGGAGCTACATGGAAAACATGCAAAAATCCTAGCCATAGAGTGTTCAACCCCAAACTCAAGCTCACTTATAATTGCAGATCATCAGATGTGAAGAGGCATTTAGAGGTCATCCATTCCAGAGAGGCCCAGAGAGGGATAGTGGTGCCCATGGGGTCATACAGCCTTATCTGTGCATCAAGGCCAGATATTCTGCAGAAGTAATATTTTGTGCATGTAGGCTTTTCATGAAACCTCAAGTTCCTCTACTGAGCCTCAAAAGGAGAAATGACTCGTTGGATTTCCCCTCCACCAACTGACCACACATGAGCTGAGCACCCAATTTAAAGGGCCCCTGGCTGATCTCTGTGGCACCCAAGGCAGCACCATCTTTTCTGGCTGGGGATTCTGTTCTGTCCCAGGGCTCTGGGTGTGCACTGGAAAGACAAGGGCAGACTCTGTTGCTCCTCGGGAGAAGGGGAGTCTACAGGTTGTCAAGTACGGAACCTGGAAAGAATCTCTTGCCATGGACAAAGGCTTGGCCATCTGTGGTATTATCTTATGAGCTGGGATTCTGTTCCCTGCCTGAGAGGCAGAGGAGGGGAGTCTCTGGTGGCTCAGAAAGAAAAGGGGCACTTCAGAACTTTAGGACTGTTAGAATCCTAACACACACGAGGAAGTGAGAACAAAGTGTGAAGGTCATCAGACTGTAACAAAGCCAACAAAAAATAGTAAATGAATAAAGCTGTGTTGAAAATCCTTTGATGGGGGGTGGGGGAGTGGGAGAGTGCATGGGTGCCTGCCAGTGTGAAGGTCAAGTCTTCTTATTTCTGTTGCCCAGGTAAGACCCAGAGAGGTGAGAAGTTACACCCAAATCACCAAGCCCTTGGAGTCCAGATGCTTCAAGAATACCTCTTCTCCCCATTGCTTTCTCCGTGGCGCCTAGCACATCCCTGACAGCAGCAGCCCTCCCTCCCAGACCTCCTCACAGTGCTGGCCCTGTACTCTTTCCCTGAGGCTGCCCCAATCCCTGATTTCCCTCAACCCTCACTGTCTTTCAGACTGAGGTCCTTAAAAGCTGTGTGATCTTGAGCAAGTGGCTTGACCGTTGAAGTGGCTTCCTCTCTCAGTGTTGTTGAACCCAAGTTCGTGTGCCTGACGCACAGTGAGGCCAAACAAGCCAAAACGTCGGAGTTTGGAGCAGACCTAAGTTTACTGCAGGGCCGAGCAAGAAGAACAGGGCAACTCATGCTCAAAAGACCCAAAATCCCCGATGGGCTTCAGGGAAGCATTTTTAAAGGCAAGGTGAGGGAGGGGCATCGCAGGGTGTGTGATCAGCTGGTGCACAGTTCTCTGATTGGTTGATGGTGAGGTAACAGGTTGGTGTCACAGGGGTCTCAACATTATTAAGCCTCAGGCTCCAGTGGGTCTGAGGGTTACATGCTCATGATCATCTAGTGGTTAACTTCTTCCGTTTGTTGGGGTTTTAGCATCTGTAAAACAACTCAGGAAATTTGCATCAGATACTGTTATCTAGGAAACTTCAGGGAGGAATTAAAAAGATTCTGTGACTGCCACATGGCTGATTTACTGTTTAAATTCTTACCTGTTTCTCCTGGCCCAACTGCTATTTTTGTCACTACATGTTCACCCTTTCAATCACTAATTCTTGAGTCAGGGGAGGCTTAGGATAATGGCTATCATTTTTTGAGCAAGTTCCCACTGCCAGGTTCTATGCTGATAATTTAACACACAAGACTTCATTTAAGCCTTACAATACCTCTATGACATAGATTCTACTATTCTTTCCATTTTACTGACTGACCAGGAAACCAAGGCTCAAAATATAAAGCTGGAGGTCCCATAGCCAGTTCTTGCTGGCTCAGGATTTGAACTGAGGTCACACTCCAGGTTCAAGGTCTGCTAGTAAGGTTCAAGGTCTCTGGAAAGGTTTCTCTAAGAAGCCACTTTCCTCATAGAAGGACTGGCAAAGAGTTCTTCTAAATATATTTAGGATACTAAATATATTTTAAATTAAATACTGTTAAAAGTCCCTCATCCCCTGTAAAACTTCCCCCAAAAAACTGGATGGGTGAAATGGACAAACAATACAGAAAAATAGAAATACCAATAAGAAAAAAGTTTCCCATCCTAGTAATCAAAGCAATACAAATTAAATTTACAACTGTGTATTGCTTTTCACTTATCAGATTGGAAAAGAAAAAAAAAAAGAAGAATGGCTACATTAAAAGCCCAGGGCATAATTTCTTTAATTTACTTCTAATTTGTTTCTATTAAGTCCATAGGATGGACTCTTCAATATATAACTCAACATGTGTTAAGCTTCGCACGGTTTATTATAACAAGCAATAAGTCTTTTTATGATAATTGCGAAGACAAGTCAAGTGCAAAACAGAAAGGGGCCAAACGGAAGGCAGGAGGGAGTCCGCTGTGCTGGCGGCTCTGGCCCAGCGACCCGCTTGGCTTGGGACCTGGGGCTCGGCAGGGGCTCGGCAGGGGGTCCGGCACGTGGGTGCGCCCGAGGACGCGCTGAGTGGGGCGCGCCGCGGGGACCACAACTCCCAGGCGCCCGCGCGCGCCTTGCCCCGACCACGTGATCGCGCGGCCTCTGCTGCGTTCCCGGCGGCTGCGGGCGGGACTTGGAGCCCGGAGACCCGAAGACCCGAGCGAGCAGACGCGGCCCCGGCGCCCGGCCGCCCAGCCTGCTCACCATGGCGGTGAGTCCGGGCGCCGCCGAGAGGAGAGGACGCGGGGTGGGCGCTGGGGCGGGGTCCCAGGAGCAGCCGACCTCTGGCATCCCGAGGTGCCGCCGCCCCTGGCCAAGGGCCGGTGAGGGGGTGTGTTGGCAGCTTTGTCAACAGCGGGAACAGGGCTGGGGGCACGCGAGAGGCAGAGCCGGCCGCGTCTTTGGGGTTTCCTTTTTATTTGTCCCTCCTGCTGGGAGTCAGTCCGGCTCGACGAGCAGTCATTACGCGCAGCTGTGGGGCGGCTGAGGGTCGGGGCGCGGTGGGTGAAGACGGAGTCGAGGGTCCCCAGCTCTGGGCGCAGTGACTTGAGAAAGATTCTGGGAAGGTTCCCACGAAGAGGGAGTGCCGAGAGCATTTCAGCCTGAGGCCGGGCGCGCACACACCCCCGGGCTAGTTCCCTGTCTTGGCAAGTTCGTGGTCTGATTCTTTTGGGGAAAAAAACCCCAGACCCAGCTACTTTCCATCTTCCCTACACTTGTGTTAGAAATAGCGTTTCAGATAAACTAGTTTTCTTGGTAGAGTTCACCTGGGCTGGAGAGAATGACAGCTTGCAAACCTCTTTGGTCTTTGAATAAATCATATACGCAATTTTCTTCATCCCATGAAAAATGTCGTAGAATTGAAGATTCAGGAAGCCAACGCACGTCATTTAGTCAAACGCACACACCCACCTCCTGCAGGTCCTCTAAAAGGGGAAACGGATGGGAAGAGCTTATGTGAAAAGTTACCCAGGGACTTCCCTGGTGGTCCAGTGGTTGAGACTGCGCTTCCAATGCGGAGGACGTGGGTTCTGTCCCTGGCCGGGGAACTGAGATCCCACATGCCACTCTGCGCGGCCAAATAATTAAAAAAAAGAAAAAAATCCCCAGTCAGCGGCAGGACAGCGACCTTAATCTTCCCCTAAACTCTTCGGGTTATAACTGAGGGCACTTTTCTCAAAAGTGTAAGTAACCCCAAATGAGAAAATGAAGAAAGCAAGTCCCATGATTGCTCTCTTCTTCACCACAGCCCCTCCCTAGCAGGGTGGGGCCCTGAACAAGGCGCAGATAACTCAGCTACTGGAGGCTCGGATTTATCCTAAGCAGTGAAACAGGATGAGAGGCCCGCCCCTTGCATATCTGACCACGGGACTATTTAACTGAAAACTGCAGCTCCAAGTCAGGGTGTGCTGATTTGAATCTTTGTCTGCTGTGAAAAGGCAAGAGAGGTGAGTCTTTGTCCCTCCCTGGCTCCTTACTCCCCAGTGGGGTGGACACTCTGTATGGACACTTTCAGCTTGGAAATACTGGACTGTCCATCTTCCCCTAGCTGCCTCCTGCTTCTCCTGCTTCAGAAGATGTCCTAGCCACCTGCCTTACTGGATGGGTTAGGTGTCCCCCAGGGGTCTTCATCCCCAGTACCCCAGCTGGCTCCCCTGTGCCTCTCCCCCTTGCTGAATACATACACCCCGTTGTAATATCTGTTCACTCCCTCTCCCCTAACAGATGCTAGCTCCTTGGGGGCCAAGGACTTGTCTCATTTATCTCTCTATCTCCAGCACCTGCACCCCCAGCACAACAATGCTTATTGATTGAATTAATTGTACTGTTTGGTGGGTGTTCCGGTCTATTGCAAAAACTGTTTGGGGCCCCAGAGATACCTGGCTCAGGCCCAAGGATGACAGAAGGAACCCAGTTATGGAACCTCTCTGATTAATTAGCCACAGGGGACATTCCAGTCATGCCAACTGCTTTATCACGTGAACTCAGAGATGGGGTAGGCGCCTTTAGGCTCCACACCTCCCTCCACCCCACCTGCAGAGATGGTGCCAGAGGCTTCTGAAATTGAATGAGCGCACCTCCAGTATAAATGGAATTTCACAGGATTATTTGTACCTGTTTGTTTTTGCATATTAATCTTTTGTGAACATTTTGACACCTCAACTGATATTCTCTTTGAAATCTTAACACGGGATGTCTCTGGGTAGTAGGACTCAAAATTATTTTCACTTTCTTTTTGGTATTGTTTCAACTTTCTACATTGAGCAAGTACCACTTTCATACTAGGGAGATAAAAAGGTATTTTTAAAATTATTCAACATGATTTTTAAAAGACTGCCTAGGTTTCCATTTTTGTCTTATGAGGTCTCGGACAAATCCATTCCCCTATTGGGACTCCTTTTCCCCATCTGCAAATGAGAAGGGGTTAGAAAGGGACTAGAATTGGACTAGATCAATGTTTTCCACACTGAATTTCAGCAGAGCTCACATGTCTCTCCCCTCTTCACCCAGAGCCCTGCGTTTTATATAGTGGAGTTACAAGGAAGATTTTATTTGCTGGTGTTCCCGTGGAAAAAAAGTGAAAACCAGGGGACTAAAAATTCTCTGAGAAAATAATTAAGTCCTGGAGATGTAATGTAACAGCATGGTGACTAGTTAATAATACTGTATATTTGAAAGTTGCTGAGGGTAGATCTTCAAAGTTTTCATCATAAGAAAGAAAAATTGTAACTGTCTTGATGGATGTTAACTAGGCTTCCTGTGGTGATCATTTTGCAATATATACATATATCGAATCATGTTGTACACCTGAAAATAATGTTGTCAATTATATCTCAATTAAAAGAAAAACAACTTTCTGAAGACACTTCTAGCTCTGGCGTTTGAGTATTCTAATATTTGGCCTTTGTCTTTGAAGGCAAAGGCTTCCACCAACTGACCCCAACTCAGCCAGGATCTCCTCAGCTGGGTGAGCACTGACAGTGTTTCTAGAGCTGCTTCTGCTGGCTGAGGTCTTACCTTGTGACAAGAGGGAAACTTCTGTTCCTTGAGAGGGTGAACTGATTGATCTCTCTGGCTTTAATCTTGCCAAACATAGTCATTAAGCCTGGTGCAGGCATTTAGAATCACCATTCAGTTTCCATCTTGTTCTCCTTTCTTGGTCATTGAGAGGCAGCATAGATGGATAGGGCTTTGGCATCTAACCAGGCTCAAGTTTGAATCCCAGTTCTGCCAACTTGTTAGCTTTGTGACCTTCAGCAAATTACCTAACTTTTCAGAGTCTGGTTCCCCATTTTCCTTCCTGTAAGCTGGGTCTAATTGGCCCTGTCACACAGAAGACTGTGGTGAAATGAGATAATATATGAAAAGCCCTTGATGCCACCCTGAACACAGGGTGGACCAGCTGCTTTTCGAGAAGAGCTTTCAAACAGGTGCTATGTGCTCATTGCTTCTACCTTCATTCTATAAGACTGTGCGTTCATCAAGGGCAGAGACATTAACCTTTGTCCATAATGTTGGGGAGACAATTGGGCTCAGCAAATGTTTAGTGAATTTCAGGCGAACAGGTGGGCGGTACAGACTGAAGACAGCTGTCCCTGGGCCCTTCCATGATAAACACTGCTGGAGCAGAACAGCTGGGGCCCAGGGTGTAAGAAGAGGTAGTCATTCCTCAGCTAGTGCTTCTCCCATTGGCTTTGGAGGGCACAGGGGAGTCATCTCAGCATGACCTGAGAGCACTGTGACCCAACTGGCCCAGTGAGGATGGGCAACTCCCCACCAACACCTTACTTCTACCTGGAACAGGGCCAGCTCAACTATAGCTGTACTGCTGACCCACTGTGGGACCCTGGGCAAATCCCTGCCTTATCTGGCCTCATTTGGCCCTGATGACCCCTAACGGCCCTTCCAGCACTTAAGTCCAGTGACCTCATTTTCCTGGGCCTTTACAAGAGTTTGCTGGAGAGCATTAGGGAATACAGTTTCCACTGCCCTAAGCCCCCTGTGATGCAGTCCCTTCTCTTTCAGATGCATTTCATCTTCTCAGATGAGGTAGTGCTTCTCTTTGATTTCTGGAGTGTCCACAGTCCTGCAGGTAAGAATTGGGAAGCCTTGCACCTCCAGGCAGTGGGAACCTGGGTTCTCATTATTGTTATTCTCGGTGGACATTTTAGCAAGCCTGACTCCTCTTGCATAAACATTGAGCGGGAACTTTGCATTTATAATTCCATTTGGAACCACTGCCCTTCAGATTGCAAAGGGCTCTGTTATCTCACTGATGCTCACAAAGGCCCAGAGAGAGGCTATGGGGTGCAGCTTTCCCCTCTATTACAGGGGAGGGAACTGAAGCCCAGAGAGGGGAAAAGACTCGTCCAGGGTCACACAGAGTAAGCATCAGAGCCAGAACTAGATCAAGGCCTCTTGTTACCTCTTAGCACCTCCTTTATACAGGGTTCACTGTCCAGCATCAGATCAGAAGCCCAGAGCAGCTGCTGCAGCCATTGACCTCAAATGAGAAGAGTATTCCTTTAACTTGAAAAGGCAGAGTCGGGCACTAATTCATGATGGAGTTATATTCCCACTTAAGTACTTGCATTTTAAAAATAGACTGGTGAGACGAGAGCTTTCACTCCCATGATCCAGTTATCTCTGTTAGGAGCCCACATCTCCCATTTGCCCATTCTCTCCAATCCTTCTAGCTCTTTCTACTTTGTCCTCCTATATACCTTTAGACCCGATTCATATTTGTGTTCTTCCACGTGTCGCCATTTTTACTTTCTGGGTTTATAATCTCTGCTGGCAACCTATGGATGGAAATTGCATTGATCACAATATTCAATACACATCAGCCACCTACCAGGATCTCTAAAACCTGGGAATGGACTATGAAAGGCATTGTAACATAGTAGAAGGAACACAGGCATTAGAAACGGAGTAGGATATATTATTTCCTAGCTGAGTAGCTTTATCCAGTTACTTAGTGCATTGAAGTCTGTTATTACATCTGTTAATAGAAGTAATACATGTTTCTCAAGTTATTTTAAAATAGTACATGTGATTTTGTTAACTATAGCTTGCTAGGCAAATTGTAAAATAGAAGTGACTACAAGAGGACAGTCCTCTTGTTCTTAGATCAGTGATGATAGTGGCAAAGGCAAAGATTATGAATAATCCAATTCTACACAGCTGAGGTCCATTTAAAACAATTTAAAGACTGCAGTGTTTTGGAAGTGTTAATTCTTAGTTCTTAATTTATTCATTCAATAAATTTTGTTGAGTACCTTCAAAAAAATAAAATAAATAAAAATAGACTGGAAGCAGCCCAAATGTCCATCATTGCAGGTACTGATCAAATAAATTATGGCCCTCCCTACAATGTGTTACCACTCCAGTTATCTACTGTGGGGTAGACCTAGTGGCTTAAAACAACAGCAGTCATTTTATTATTCTTTCTCAAGGTTCTGAGTTGACTGGGCTCAGCTAAGCAGGCCTCACTCAAAGTCTCTCATGCAGGTATAATCAGACAGTGGCTGGAACTGGAGTCATCTTGAAGACTTACTCTCATGTCTACTGATTGATGCTGGTTGTAAGCTGGGACTCTCAGCAGGTGTTGTTAGCTGAGGTCCTTGTTGCAGGGTGGCTAGGTTCCAAGAGTGAATGAGTGTCCCAAGAGAAAAAGGTAGGGGAAAAAAAGAAGAGAGAGAACAAGGTAAAAAAAAAAAAAAGAACTCATGCCTAGTTTTTAAGACCTAGCCTTGGATTCAGAGAACATCACTTCCACCTTTACTGCTTGAGGCAGTCACAGAGGTCTTCTCAGGCTAAAGGGGAGGGAACATGGACCACACCACTTGATGGCAGGAGTGTTGACATTGTAAGATGAACGTGGGGTGAGATACAGTGAGGCAGCCATCTTTGGAGAATCTAATCTATCACAGATGTTATGAAGCCAGAGAATAAGGTAGATCTGTGCGAACTAAGGGGAACCCATGCACAATGTACAGTTGGATGACAATGTCAGATGCTGAAGAGTATGCACAGATAGGGTGCTGTCATTTAGACAAAGGTTTATATATACATTGAGTATCCCTGGAAAGCTATATACACAGAGGCTGCTTTAGACAGGGGCATTGGAGTTTTGGGAGACTAGGCTGGGAAGAATACTTACTTTTCACTGTATACCCTTTTGTACTGTTTGAATTTGTACCATGTGCATGCAATTACCTGTAATTTTATATTTCAAAAACCTGCATCTTTTGCAGATGATTTCCTCCTGGAGGCCGCCAAAAATACTATAGCTGGACCATTTAGTATCCCTCCACTTGTAAAAGAGAAGTAGCAGTTAGCAGTTAATTTTACACAGCAGTTCTAGTAAGCACTTAATGTTTTCTGTAAAATAGCTGATTGGTTTCTTCCCACTATTACAAAAGTAGTACACGGTAGAAACTTAGGGAAATTCGGTGAATAGAAAATAAAAAACTGTATCCTAATTTGCCGAGATAATTATGACTCCTTCATCGTATCTTCTTCCTTCCAGACTTTTCTGTATATGCACATGTAAACAGGAACTTGCTATACATGCTTCTCCCTTAACAAGAAGTCAGCACAGAGACTTGGGCTGCCTGCTGGGGCACAGCTGGGGCAGTGGGGCACAGATGGCTTCTCCCCCCACCAAGCCCCTCACCATGCCACCGCCAATCCCGCCCCCCCCCCCACCGGCCCCCGGCTTTGCCAGGCAGCTTCTCTTCGTGATCTCAAAGCCACACTCCTGTAGGCCACCCCCATCAAGAAAGGGCTGGAGGGGGAAAGAGACAGGAAGTTCTGAGCCCAGCAAGGGTGGGGAAGAAGATGAGAGAGGGAGGGAGGAATGGATTCACAGTGGCTGGGGGAGGTACCCTTTTGCCTCCTGTGCCAGTTCCCCGGGGAAGCTGCCAGAAGAGGAGCAGTGCTTGCCTGGCTGGGCCTCTGTAACTCAGCCTCCTTTGACAGGCATGGCCCTTTCGGTGTTGGTCATCTTGCTCCTGGCTGTGTTGTATGAAGGCATCAAGGTTGGCAAAGCCAGGCTGCTCCACCAGGCCCTGATGAGCCTGTCCATCTCTACCAGCCAGCAGCTCATTGAAGAGACAGACCAGAATTCTTCAAGCTCAGACTCCCCCCAAGTCAGCAGAGCCCACCTCAGGTAACAGGCTCGGGACGGCGGGGGTTGGGAAGGGGGAGGGCAGAGTCCTCACATTCACCCTGAGAGCTAGCCTGGGCCCACGGGGCACTTAGCCCCACTTCCCAGAAAGGAAATTGAGGCCCAGGGAAGGACCAGGACTTGCTGAAGTGCTTACGGTTAGTAAGTAGTGACGTGAGCTAGAGCCCAGGTCTCCTAACGCCCAGGCTGGAGCTCTCTGAACAGCCACGTGGGAGGCTCCAATCTTCAGGACTCTGGTGCAGGCCTCAGTCTAGCAACAGGGGTGTCCACCCAGCCCTCCCCCAAATCTCAGCAGGCTTCCTTAGGTCACTAAGGCTTCCACACCCAAGATGGGACCTGTGGCTGTCCCCACACAAATAAGAATTGCTGTCAGCAATGTATCCAGCTTGGTGGTGGAGGGCGGGGTGGCCTCTCTCTCCTTTCTTCCTGTTCTGATAGGACAGCCACTTAGGATCCCCCTTCTGCCCTCTCTGCAGCTCCAGCTGTGCTTAATGGGCCTGCCTGTTTCTTACATGAGTGCCTCAAATAGTCACAACCCCGCTGCAAGGGAGGTATTTTCTTATCTGTTTTACTGATGAGGAAATTTAAGTTTAAATAGGTTAAGACATTTGTGCTAAGCCACAGTTAGTAAGTGGCAGAGCTGGGAATTAATCTGTCAACAAAGTCCATGCTCTTTCCACTGTAATACTGCCTCTCACAGTAGATTCAGGAAAAAAAAAAATCTGCCTTACTGATGATTTTGTATTATCCCTTGTCAGATGTGACAGATTACACATCTCATTCTTCCTTTTTGACCTGGATACCAGGAAGCTCGGAGCTAAATGTGGTGGAGAAGTGATTATCCTAATCTCCTTGTACAGGTCCCTCTTCCCCTCTCAATCACTGGTTTCTGATATGTCTCTTTAAAAGAAACCTCTCCTGGGTTAAGCATACAAATTATAAATAAGCTCGTCCTGTAACTCAGTTGCTCTTTCTACTCCCTGACACCAACTCCTAGCTTCCAGCTCATTACCAGCATTAACTTGGCTCTCCTTTTTATCTAGGTGGTTCTTGTGTCACTTTGGCCAGTCTCTACTTCATGTCGCTCAGGTGGTCATCGGCTACTTCATGATGCTGGCTGTTATGTCCTACAACACCTGGATTTTCTTCAGCGTGGTCCTGGGCTCAGGTGTGGGCTACTACCTAGCCTCTCCACTTCTCAGCATGACTTAGCTGGTGACAGCTGTGCAGGCTCTGGGGGCTGGAGAGAGCTGGGGCCCCTCCTTCCAGACATTGAACTTCCAGCCCCACGTCTCCTTTTTCTTCTGTTGGCTGTTCTCACGGCATCCCCAGCTCCTGGAAACTTTCAGCTGAAGCCAGCACTTGCTCCCTGGAGTTGAGGCCACTGTAGCTCCTCAGCCAGGCTGCAGAGGGCCCAGGCATAGTCTTTCTGTGCCTTAAGAAGGGTGCTGTGACCAGAGGGTGGACGGAGAGACCAGAACCCGGAGGGCAGGTTCATGATGATGGCAGCATCTGTGGGACCTGTTTCCCTTTCTTGTGGGGAGAGTGACAGCAGACTAAAGGCAGAGAAGCAGGACTGTCAGCAAGGCTTTGACCTATCCTCCAAATAGAGTGAGCTCCTCCCATCAGACAGCACTGCCTGCAGGAAGATGATACTTTAATGGCTTTAGGTGTCAGGGAGCTCTTCATGGCCTTAATTCCCCCCTCTTATCCTGATCCTCCTTCTATGCAAAACCAAGAACTGCACTGAATAATATTCAATACAAATGTTCTTTATTTATTACTTACTGCTCACCCATAATGATCTGGTAGGGAAACATGATTTATCCTTTAAAATACTTAGTAAGCCACAGGGGGTACTGACTGAAGATGCAATAAGCAGTCAAACCAAAGCATTACACTAGTAGAGTTAGGTGGGGCTCTTCAGATATTTGAGCCTTTTCACTTTAAAGAAAAGGAAAGAATAGACCCAGGGAGAGAAAATCACTGCTGTATACTGTAATGTCTACATTCAAGTACCTCATGGGCTAGAGGAAAGATGGTCTGAAGCTTTGAGAATTTAAAAAGAAATATATTTTAATAAATATATATTTTTAAATAGTCCGTGACTGTTTTTCTGTTTCTCCTCATTCACACAGCAAGCTCATGTAACCCTGATAACAACTGCAGGAGCTGAGTGGGGCCAGTGGAGCTGGCAGTGCTGGCAGTAGGGCCGTCCAAAGACTGTCTGTCTGCTAAGAGGACAACTCTGTGCTCAGCGAAACCCAGCCCTGAAACACCATTCCCTCAGGCAGACACCCCCAATGCCAGCCTAGTCAACAAACTATTCTTTTGTGCATGTAACAGACATTGATGGTGAACCTGCTATGAGAAAAATAATTGTCACATGGACTATAAACGCTCACGTCAGCACAATTATTAGCACCTTCTCTCCCTGAGCGCAGAAGCAAAAATATATCAAAACCACTTTTAAAAATTTACAGTAAGAAAAGGGCTTCCCTGGTGGCGCAGTGGTTGAGAGTCCGCCTGCCGATGCAGGGGACACGGGTTCGTGCCCCGGTCCAGGAAGATCCCACATGCTGCCGAGCGGCTGGGCCTGTGAGCCATGGCCGCTGAGCCTGCGTGTCCGGAGCCTGTGCTCCGCAACGGGAGAGGCCACAAGAGTGACAGGCCTGCGTACCGCAAAAAAACAAAACCAAAAAAAAAAAAATTAAATTTGGGGCTTCCCTGGTGGCGCAGTGGTTGAGAGTCCGCCTGCCAATGCCGGACACACGGGTTCGAGCCCTGGTCTGGGAAGATCCCACATGCCACGGAGCAGCTGGCCCCGTGAGCCACAATTACTGAGCCTGCGCGTCTGGAGCCTGTGCTCCGCAACAAGAGAGGCCGCGATAGTGAGAGGCCCGCGCACCGCGATGAAGAGTCGCCCCCGCTTGCCACAACTAGAGAAAGCCCTCGCACAGAAACGAAGACCCAACACAGCCATTAAAAAAAAAAAAAAAAAAAAAAAAGAGCTGGTGACACGTATGTGCGCCGAGACAGCGCGAATTGGAGGAAAAAAAAAAAAAAAACCTCAATAGGTTACCAGAGTAATTCAAGGTAAACTACAAATAAAGGATAATTGAGACAGCACCCAATTTTTATTTTATTTATTTATTTTTTTTTTTTGCGGTACGCGGGCCTCTCACCGCCGTAGCCTCTCCCGTTGCGGAGCACAGGCTCCAGACGCGCAGGCCCAGCGGCCATGGCTCACGGGCCCAGCCGCTCCGCAGCATGTGGGATCCTCCCAGACTGCGGCACGAACCCGCGTCCCCCGCATCGGCAGGCGGACTCCCAACCACTGTGCCACCAGGGAAGCCCAGCACCCAATTTAAAAAAAAAAAATTTACAGTAAGAAATAGCTGTAACAGAAAGTATAGCATGTGACGCCTTCAGTATTGATCAGTCAGTGCATTCTCCCCACATAAGCAGGGAGTTAGAAAGCTGCTCAGCATCACAACAAGTGTAAGATTTCTTGTCTTGCTGATGGAGGCTCTGGCATCCACTTATGTGTCCTAACCAGCTAAGGCTCCACCCCTGCCCTGGGGCACTGCTGAGATAAGACTCTCCATAGGTGACCAGCAACCTCTTCAGTTTGAGTTTCTCTCTCTCTCTCTTTTTTTTAAATAAATTTATTTATTTTTGGCTGCGTTGGGTCTTCGTTGCTGTGTGCCGACTTTCTCTAGTTGCGGCGAGCGGGGGCTTCTTATTGCAGAGCACAGGCTCTAGGCGCGCGGGCTTCAGTAGTTGCGCACGCGCTTAGTTGCTCCGCGGCATGTGGCATCTTCCCGGACCAGGGCTCAAACCCATGTTCCCTGCGTTAGCAGGCAGAATCTTAACAACTGCGCCACCAGGGAAGTCCCTGATAGTCTCTTTAAATGTGGTAATACATCTGAGGCTTTCACAGCATGAAGGGCTTTTTTAAAAAATCTATGCTCTAGAGAAATGGACTATATGGCCAAGTTAAGTAGGCACTTCAACGTTCTTCAGAGCCAAATCACAAAAGGTGGTATTTTCTCTACCTGAATTTTTTTTTTAAATTTAACAAACACCTATATAGTGCATATTATGTGCCAGGCAGTGTTCTAAGCACTTTACAATATTAACTCATTTAATCCCCACAATAACGTAGAAACTATTTCGGTCCTTGTCTTACAGATGAGGAAGCTTAGGCACACAGAAGTTAAAGTCACCCAGCTAATAAGTGGCAGAGCTAGGATGCAGAGCCAGGCAGCCTGGCCTGGAGTCTGTTCACCAACTCAGATGAGGGTTGAGGCTGAGAGAGTAACTGGCTACGGCAGTGGAGACCGAAAAGTCTACGCTCTGTTTACCCTAATGGGGCAAAAATTCTGTTTCAGGAGATCTGGGGTGGGGCCCAGGAGCCTGTATTTCTGACAAACATCACTGCCCTCCTCCCTCAACCCTCAAGATGAATGCTGCTGGGGTGGCCAAGAGCCCTGGCTCCGGAATCCAATGACCAGGATTTGAATTCTTGTTCTGCTGCTTACTAGCTATGTAACTTTGGACAGGTTACTTTACCTCTCTAAGCCTCAGTCTCTCCTCTATAAAACAAGGACAACAGTGTCTCCTGCAAGGGTTGCTGGGGGTGAGACAGTCTGGGTAAAGTACTCCACAACAGTGCCTATTTGTTGAACAACAAAGTTTAGTAAATGGTAGTTTTTACTGCCTCCCAGGCCCACAAATGGGAGACACGCTCAAAGCTGTCATCAAAAAGGATGATGTCAGGTCAGATGGAGTGGAATTCAGGTTCCTATCTTATAAACATTTTAAATCAGGGAACATTTTTATTAAAATTATTCTACTTTTTGAAGACTGGCTGCATGGTCTTTAGAAAATCCTGGAATAAGTAAAATGACCACAGATATTTTCTCACTATTCCCTACATTAGTCCTGGGACTAAACTCAGAGGGAATGGAAGCTGCTCTCAAAGTGAAGACTCAATCTCTCAGGTGCCATCATGGATGACAAGAGAACACAGGGACCCTCCCACCTTCTCTGCATGGCTTCCTAGGGTGTAGGACTACACCTGCAGGAGCCAGTGGATGACAGGACTGGTTCTCAGACAACCCTGCTGCCCTGAGCCTTAAAGTAGCTGGGATGAGCTGGAATAGCAGAGTGGTGACCTTCTTTGAAAGCCTAAAAGTTCCAGGGTTAAGTACCAAAGGGAACATGTCACAATGCTTTCATGCATGTTAACCCAGATCTGTTACAACTCCTACCCTTAGATTCCCAGAGAGCACAGACTGCCCTCAGAACCAAATTCGATTTCACCCTGAGTCAAGTTTCACTGAACATTTATTTTAGTTTTGTTAATTTCAAATATTCATTGACCTCTTATATCAGCTTTAAGGCAGAGAAAAGATATATGTCAGAGAAAAGATATATGTCCCAGGACTGCAGGCAAGGCTGTTAACTGAACCGGGTTTAGATGGTATACTCCACCCTCGGTTCTACCAGGGAGACCTCACCCCAGGTGACAGTCCTGTTGCTGGGACACAGTTGAGTACTGAGAGGCAGATCAGTTTGAGAGTTCAGAGAATAAAAAGCTTGGGAGTGGGCAGGACTCTTGTAGGGACTGGCTGAAGGGGAGCCCCCCAGCCCTTCTTCCATGGGGGACTCTGAGGCAGGACCATAGCGGGCTGCTGACAACCCCAGCGTTCTGAAGACAGGTTCACACTCTGCTTCACCTGGCCAGGCGGGGGCTCAGAAATTGGCTAAGTCAGATATCTGAACTACTGTCCTCAGGATGCTCACCTTCACCTCACCCTGTGGCTCGTCTAGACCCAGGGCTGGCTGTGCAAAATCATGCTTAGGGAAAGGTTGGTAGAGGAACCTTTGCACGTTTCCTGGGTCTTCATCCCAGCCAGCCAATGTCATCGTCATCGTCATCATCTCCAAAAAGGGGTGTTGGAGGCGGGTGTCCCTTCATGCTCTGACAAAACAGGAAAGAGCAGTCAGTCCTCACTTGTCCCTGCACCAGATGTCCCTGCACTTGTCCCGCCTGGGCAAGGTGAAGCGACCAGCATCTGTTCCCGGCTCCAGGTTGGAAAGGAGCTTGCTGGTTAGGGTTTTACTGAAAGGACTAACCCTGAGGCCAGCAAACCCTAGGCTTCCGGAAAGGCTGAGACAAGCAGTCAGAGAAGGGAGGCAATCTTTCAACACAGAGACAAGAAGACCAACTTTGTTTGGCTAATTCTGTCATTTATTTGAGAAACGTGTACTGATTGGACAGGTTTCCTCTCATGTGGTAACTTACACATTTCCTGTCAGAAAGGAAGGGTCAAAGGGCAAAGTGGGAGTAGGATGAAGGAACAGAGAAGCAGAGCAGCCCTCAGGGAAGAGGATGCAGGAGGATGAAGGGAAGCAGGGAAGAATACAATCACATTTGAAAAAATGACGCTGTGGCCTGAGGCGGTCTGTCTGTCTCTGGATGCGGCCCCACCATCTGAGAGAGAGTCGAGTTCAGAGGCTTGGCCACACGACCAAGTGGAGAATCCCGAGATGAAGAAACCCCAGGAACCCAGGGCCACAGCCTCCTAGCCCTAGTCTCCCTCCCTCCCTCACACCCTCCAATCAGGTAGGAGGATAAGGGGGATCAACGGGCCTCCGAGGAAACTCTCCCCACTTCTCATGACTTGAGCCCCTGGCCTTTTTCTTCCGGATTGGCAGAGAACAGGTCCCACAGGGGCAGCGGGGATTGATGTTGGAGATAGGCACACTGAGTGTCCTCTACTAAGGTACCTTCTGCTCTGGTGGCCTTCCCTTTGGATGGTCCCGTGAAGACTGATCATGGGCCAGAGTAGTTCCCGAGAAGTGAGGCTACACTATCAGGGCTTAACCCATTTTCTGCCCAGGCATGTTGTGACGAAACAAGGCAGCTGACTGGAAAGCAGGCTGATGAAGCAGAAAATGCTTAGAAACGGGTGGTCTTAGTAGGAGCCTGGGGTTGTAGTGCTAGCTCTGCCCTTAACTCACTCTGTGGTTTTAGGTAAATCATCCTTCTGAGGCTCAGTCTGTTTATGAATGAGGATGCCAGACAAGATCATCAAAGTCCTTTCCAATTCTAAAATATAATCCCTTAGCAGAGCTGAGGAAACCTGAGGCTTTAGCACTCTAGTACAGGACGAAGCAGCCCAACTTTCTTTACTTAAAGTAGAAACCACTGCTGCATGAATGGAGACTGTGGTCCTTTGTCAAGAATAAAGTGGTATCTGACCATCCCCACCATGCTTACAGAGCTGCCCCCTCCCAACCCCAAGCCTGCTCCCACAGGGCCCTGAGCACAGAGCCCAGGGAGAGGGCCGCCAACAGACTCCATTCCTCTTCTCACAGCCAGCAGGGAAGGGCCCCCAGGGAGCAGTGTGAGGACTTGGCAGCGCCTGGGACTTCCTTACCACCTCGTCTTCATCCTCCTCCTCAGCCTGTGCTTTGGGCTTCGGAACTTTCAGAGTTGTCCCTTGAAACAGTTCATCCTCTTCATCCTCAGAGAGACTGAAAGAAAAATCAGGAAAATCAAGTCATAGGAAAATGTTGTTTCTGCTCCAGGCCACAATGCCCACAGGCTCTGGGGTAAGAATCCAACAGAATCCTGGGGTAATCACCCAGGAATTCCTCCCTCTCCACACTGGCCTCCCAGCACTCTTGACTCCCTCCATAACCTACAGAGCGATCTTTTTTTTTTAATATAATTTTTAAAATAGATTTATTTATTTTTATTTATTATTTATTTTTGGCTACAGTAGGTTTTCGCTGCTGTACGTGGGCTTCTCATTGGGGTGGCGGCTCTTGCTGCAGAGCACAGGCTTTAGGCGTGCGGGCTTCAGTAGTTGTAGCATGTGGGCTCAGTGGTTGTGGCTCTCGGGCTTAGTTGCTTCATGGCATGTGGGATCTTCCTGGACCAGGGCTCCAAACTGTCCCCTGCACTGGCAGGTGGATTCTTAACCACTGCACCACCAGGGAAGTCCCCAGAGCGATCTTTCAAAGCCGGTAAATCAGACCATGGCACCCTTCTGCTTAAATCCCTTTAATAGCTTTTCACTGCACTTAAAGTCCAAACTTCTAACAGTGACAACAAAATCTCACATGACTTGGCTCCTATTGAGTTTTCCAACCTCAGCATAATGCCACTCTCCTCCCACTCACTGTGCCTTCCTCCTTGATTGTGTCACGTCCCTCCTACCGCAGGGCCTTGCACGTGCTGTTCTTGCTTTCTGCAAATGCTTCTTCCCACTCTTGGCAGGGAAGGCTTCTATCCATCCTTCAGGTCTCAGCTTAAATGTTACCTTCTCAGAATCCTTCCCTAATCACTCTACCTAAAGTAGAATAATTCCTACTAATCACTCTATCTAAAATAGAATAAGCCCCTCTTATCACTCTGTCTAATGCAGAATAACTCTCTCTTTATTCTCTATTAGACACCCTGTTTTTATTTTTAAAGCAGCATTTGTCATGCATTTATAACATACAGTTGACCCTTGAAGAATACAGGTTTGAACTGCACAGGCCCACTTATGTGTAGACTTTTTTCAATGAATATGTACTAAAGTACTACACGACCCGCAGTTGGCTGAATCTGGGGATGAACCAACTGTAAAGTTACACACAGAAGGTCAGCACCCTTAACCCCTGCGCTGTTCGAGCTCAACTGTGTAAGAGTCTGTCTGTCTTTCCACCAGACTGTAAGCTCCTCAGCTCAGGAACTCTGCCTTGCCTCCCACACTACCACAGTGCCTGCCACAGAGCCTGTTACGAATACATGCATGCATGAATGAATGAATGAATGAATGAGTAAGCGAATCGGCCAGCCAGGTTCTGAGGATGAGTCACCAGCCCTGGAGAAACCAGAGACAACCTCCACACGCAGCCGCCTTGTTCCTGAAACTCTGCCCAGGGGACACACCTGGGATGCTGAGAACAGCGTTCGGGTCCAGGCACTGCTCCTACGGCTGCAGACGCTGCCTCTGTGCCGTGCGGCTCCTGGGAGGGAGCAGCGGAGCTAGTGCCATCCTCGTCTTCCTGGAGCTCTGGAGCCTGAGGCTCTCCTCCTGGACTTTCAGGCCCCACAGCCAGTGAGTCCACCTTCTCGGGGTCTGAAGTCAGGGGCAGTCTCGTGGAGCTTTCTTGCTCCCCGACACAGGCATCTCCCAATGGGCTGGCTGCCAGCGCCTCCTCACCCGCAGAGTCCACAGTCACAGGGCCTGGAGGCGCAGGGGGAATTGAAGTTGGGGGCCCCAGAGCTCTTCGGGAGGGGAGGCAAGCCGGTTCTTTTATCTCTGAGTGCGCCTCTGCTTCTGAGGGCTCCCCTTCCCTTCTCTGTGCATCATCCTGGGGAGTGGGGAGGGCCTGAGGAGGCAGCGGGGCAGCTTCCTGGACCACCTGCTCTGACGGCACCGTGGGGGGCTCCCGCCTCTCCCTGTTCAAGGGTGCCTGAGACGGTCCGGAAGCACTCTGAGGTCGCTCCTCTTCTTCTTCCTCTTCCTCTTCTTCATTGCTGCTCTCTCCCTTCTCTCGCTCGTGTTGGTTTAACAGCCGAAGAGTCACCATCTGTTCAAAAGCCAAGAAAGAGGAGAGGATCACTGACCGGAAACAGAGGCACTCCTAGGCACTCCTAGCTCTCCTATTAACACAACTGGTCATCTAGTTCAAGTGACTTGGTTTTTCAGTTAGTTTTTTTCAGTTCAAATGACTTTGTTTCCTCCTCTCAAAGGAGGCTGTCCATATCTGTGCAGGTAAGTCATTCCAGGCATCCTAGTTACTGATGAACAGCCTTGAATCATTTTTTTACTCAGGATCCCTTAGACGGTACTTAAGCAACAAGATACCCATCTCAGTGAAACAATCGAGAGCCAGCTGTACCTTGATAGTGTTCATGATGGTCCCCAGAATGGTCCTGCCATTGTAAGACTCCTCCAGCTCAAACTCTCCCCGCAAGGACTGAAACACCTGGTTCATGATCTTCTTGACCTGCGTGACGACATGAGGAGAGAAAAACAGTATCAAAATGTACACTGCCAAAATCAAGCGACTAAGGGATGCATGTTAACTTCCAGAGAGAGGTTTGGAAGGCTAAAATGAAGCCCTCTTAGAACTCTGCAGTGGGACACAGCTGGTCAGTGACTGAGACACCTAAGGCTGTCACTGTGGGGGGGACAATGTTAAATAATGAGCAGCACTTGAGAGGAGGGCTGTGAAGGATGGGTAAGCTGTGGCCTGTGTGCCCAAGACTGCTCAAAGACCACTCACTGATGCTTTCCTCCCACCGTGGCCACCACTAGAGCTGTCATGGGCTATGAGGATTAGTGGCTAGAAGATGCTGGGCACACTTCCCACTCCTCTCCTGTGATTTAGAAACATTTCCCTTATCTGTCAAAACCTCAGGATAAGGCCCTATGGGGGTTGCCACCAAAGAGATAGGTTCCAATGGGTTAACTGTGACTTAAGTCAGATAAATGGGAGATGGATAAAGTTAGGAAAAAAGCTAACAACACAACAAACTGACAAAAGTTCTTTCTGAACGCCTGATGTGCACATTCAACCCCCGGACATGACATGGCTCACTTCCCCGAAATCACCAGCTCACCTTCTCTGAGGGGTCCGCAGCAGCAGCAGCAGCTTCAACCCCAGACATCTGGGACTTGCTCTCCAGGTCCTTGATGTGCTGTGCATTTTGCTCTGTCAGGGCTGTGACTTGGGCCTGGAGGGCTAAACACTGCAAAACATACTGTGGCTGTGGCCTTGGAACCTGGACTTCCAGGTGAAGGTCAGGAAACCCAGGAGGAGGAGAACCATCCTAAGCTTCAAGTGTCAATCTCACTTCGGTCTGCTGACATCCACACCCTCCGCCCCTGCCCAGGCCTGCTGACTCAGGGCACTCCATTTCCTCATCACGCAATCTCAACTCACAACTTCATCTCCTCTTTACCAACGAGGTCACTTGCCTTGTTCCTCATCAGGTCAAGAATAAAATAAAAAGGTGGGGCAGGTGGGGGGCAGGGTTTCATAACCCTAGTCACACAGACATATGAACAGTGGACGTTAGAAGCAACCTATTCACCTACAAGATTGCCTTCCTCATCTCTGAGTCAGATTTTCAACTGGGTACTTTAAGAAACTGACCTCCAGATATGAGGACTTTGGTGCTAAGCCATCCCACTCTCTCTCTCGTTTTTATGCCAGATGATCCCACCACACCTGTGCTCCAGCCCACCTCAGGGCCTCTGCCCAGAGCCTCTGTCGCCTTCCCCACCTCACCGAAGCTCCTTGTCTTTCTTGGCTATGCTCCCCTAGGCACTTCCTCTTCTGGGTTTCACAGCATTTAATGCTTATCTCTGTTCCTTGGTCTCCCTTCCTTGATTGTGAGATTCTTGAGGAGAGTTCTTTGTAAGCCCTTTCCCTAACACAGTGTCTGGAACCCAACTGGCACTCAATAAATATTTGCTTAATAAATGAAGGATCAGATTATAATGGAAAACATGGTCCAGATTATGAATGCTGCTTTTTTTTTTTCTAGGTCACTGACCTGTCATCCCAAATGAGTATGTGAAAGATTACTGATAAACTGGAGAGCTGAGCAAGTATGATTCTGTTTTCAAGCTATTAACATCTTTCAGGTACAAAAGGATCTGCAAGACTTGAACAACCTGTTTGCCTCAAATTAACCAGGCTGTCGAAGTCCAGGGAAAACACCCACCTTCTCCTCAAGATGGAGCAGCTTCTGCTGCCTGGCATCTCTCTGTGCACACGCCTCCTGGTACTGCTGCAGGTGTTTATTCTTGGCAGAGGCCAACAGATGTTCACACTTGGCTTCCCACTGGGTCTGCAGCTCAGCCTGTACTAGAGACAGCTGCCAAGAGAAAGTAATCCCCATATGCTGGGCGGTCTAGTCACATCTAAAGAAGCCCATCTTCAACAAGGCAAAAAGAGTAAGCTAAGAGCCCAGATTTAGCAAGGAAACAACTGTTTGGAAGACCTTGGTTGCTAGGACTCTAAAAGGTACTCCAACCAGGTAAAGGTATGACTGTCTAGACAGGTCCCAGGAAGGCAGGGCCCTAGTATGATCATACTTTTCAGGATCCAGGCCCTTAAACTTCATGGGTTCAGAAGAAACTTATTTTTGTCCAAATTCCCAAAGGTGATCAAATTGAGGGCACCAATTCACTCTAATTAAAGAACATACAAACATGAATTTAGGAACTTACAAAAAGAAAGGCTGCTGTCAAATGGACTAGAGATCCAGCTGTGTACTGCCACTATCCCTGGTTTCCCTGCCTAATTACCTAAATAAGTCCCTTCTTTTCAAGGATGATAATGTGCCTGAAGGATGGTGTCTGGTGGGTGAGGACTTTGGCCTTATGTTTGGAATGTTTTTATAAAGAATTTTTTCCTTCATGTTTTACTTATAGTAAAATTCTCACTAAGCTTTAAAAAAGGAAGAAGATTCTCCATTCGATTCCTGGCTCTTCTTCCACCTTTGTCCAAAGTTAGCCCATCAACTATGAGAAATCTCATCCTAAAGGATAAAGAAGAAACTAGAAACTTTTCTGAGTCCTTCATGCTTCCTTTTATTTCCAAAGTGCTTCAGCTTCCCATTACCTGATCTGCAGCTGCTTGGTCCGTGGACACCCGAGCCTTTTTCAAGAGCTGTCGAAGTTTGTCCAATTCCTCCTGGTGTGATTTACGAATTTCATCTATCTCCTCCTCAGCCTGACAGCGCTCTTGAGCTGACTTCTTTTTCCTTTCTGAGAGGTTCTTAGGAACAAGAGAACCAACATCAGCTCTAGTTGTCTGATAGAGGATAAATGGAGATGGTGATGGTTGGTGGTGGTAGCTATTAACGTCACTGGGTCCTTACTTCGTTTCTGGAAACAATTCATTTTTCCAATTTAATTTCCCCTATATATTTAACATTCTTGGCTACTGGCAGAAAAAAATTGTGACAAGAAGAAGGAAAACAAGAAGAGCTTTATCTACCATTCTATGAAGAGATGGGGAATATCTTAACAGTGGTGAGGGTAGAGGGAAGTAGATACTTTCATAATCTACTAGTAGGAAAATCACAATCCTGTGAAAGGACTTTCAAAATATGCACACACACCCAGAATTTACACAAATTATAATTTAAGGAAGCAGTAGATCGTGTTCATAAAGATAATGTGCTACAAGGATGGTCACTGCAGTAGTATCTAGAACAATGAAAAACTGAAACAGCCGCCAAAATCACAAAGAACTGGTTTTTAAAAAACCTGATAAAATCATAGAAGAAACTGAAAATATAGACCAAGATTTATCCCCTAAAAAGGCACTAGGCCAAAAGGACTTTACTAGAGTTTTATTAAAACCTCAGAAAGAGGTTGTTGTTTTCATATTTAAACTGTTTCAGAGCATAGAAAAAGACAGAACTGTTCCCAATCCATTCAGTGGGGCTAGTATTACCCTGATATTAAATTTATAAAACATCAAAAGATACTATTAAATAAAGTTAAAAAACAGCAAACTAGAAAAATATTTGTAACATCTATGACTGACAAAGGATAGCACCTTTAACAGTGTTTCTAAATCAAACTAATATTACAATAGATAAAATACCAAAGGACATTAAAAAGAATTCACAGAATACAAATAGGCATTAAATATATGAAAGCTTTAATACTAACAAAAACACATATTAAGACAAGATAGTATATTTCACCTATCAGACTATAAAGATTAGAAAAATTGATATGTGCAGAGTTGGAAAAAGTATGGAGAAATGGGCTTGTTCACACAGTGCTGGAAATGTAAGCTAACAAACTCTTCAAGCATAATCTGGCAATATTTATTTCAAAAATTTAGATGTTAAGCATTCTTCTCTGATGCAGCAGTTCTTTTTTTTTTTAACATCTTTATTGGAGTAAAATTGCTTTACAATGGTGTGTTAGTTCCTGCTTTATAACAAAGTGAATCAGTTATACATATACATATGTTTCCATATCTCTTCCCTCTTGCATCTCCCTCCTAATGCAGCAATTCTAATTCGAGCGATCCATTTTATGGAAATGCTTAAATGAATTTGCAAAAATAGTTATATAGTACAAAGATGTCCACAACAGCAGTGCTTGAAATAGTGAAAAAAGAGAAACATAAATATCCATCAACAGGTGAATAGTTAAATAAACTATGGTACAACCTCACAGTAGACTACTATGTAGTAGTTATAAAGAATGAAAATTAAAGACCTAAATGTAAGACTGGACACTATAAAACTCTTAGAGGGGCTTCCCTGGTGGCGCAGTGGTTGAGAGTCCGCCTGCCGATGCAGGGGGACATGGGTTCGTGCCCGGGTCCGGGAAGATTCCACATGCCGCAGAGCGGCCGGGCCCATGAGCCATGGCCACTGAGCCTGCGCATCAGGAGCCTGTGCTCTGAAACGGGAGAGGCCACAACAGTGAGAGGCCTGTGTACCGCAAAAAAAAAAAAAGACTCTTAGAGGAAAACATAAGAAAGACACTCTTTGACATAAATCACAGATCTTTTTTGACCCAACTCCTAGAGTAACGGAAATTAAAACAAAAATAAACAAATGGGACCTGATTAAACTTAAAAGCTTTCACACAACAAAGAAAACCATAAACAAGATGAAAAGACAACACTCAGAATGGGAGAAAATATTTGCAAGCGAAGCAACTGGCAAGGGATTAATCTCCAAAATATACAAACAGCTCATGCAGCTCAATATCAAAAAAACAAACAAGCCAATCAAAAAATGGGCAGAAAACCTAAATAGACATTTCTCCAAAGAAGACATACAGATGGCCAAGAGGCACATGAAAAGATGCTTAACATCACTAATAATTAGAGAAATGAAGGTCAAAACTACAATGAGGTATCATCTCACACTGGTCATAATGGCCATCATCAAAAAATCTACAAACAATAAATGTTGGAGAGCGTGTTCAGAAAAGGAACCTTCTTGCACTGTTGGTGGGAATGTAAATTGATACAGCCACTATGGAAAACAGTATGGAGGTTCTTTAGAAAACTAAAAATAGAACTACCATACGACCCAGCAATCTCACTACTGGGCATATACCCTGAGAAAACGATAATTCAAAAAAGACACATGCACCCCAATGTTCACAGCAGCACTATTTACAATAGCCAGGAGATGGAAGCAACCTAAACGTCCATTGACAGATGAATGGATAAAGAAGATGTGGTACATATATACAATGGAATATTACTCAGCCATAAAAAGGCATGAAATTGGGTCATTTGCAGATACGTGGATGGACCTAGAGAATGTCATACAGAGTGAAGTAAGTCAGAAAGAGAGAAACAAATACCGTATATTAACGCATATATGTGGAATCTAGAAAAATGGTACAGATGAACCTATTTTCAGGGCAGGAATAGAGATGCAGATGTAGAGAACGGCCGTGTGGACACAGGGTGGAGGGGCGGGGTGGTGGGAGATTGGGACTGACATATATACACTACCATGTGTAAAGTGGATAGCTAGTGGGAACCTGCTGTATAGCACAGGGAGCTCAGCTTGGTGCTCTGTGTTGAACTAGATGGGTGGGATGGGGGTGGGTGGTGGGAGGTCCAGGAGGGAGGGGGTATATGTACACCTACAGCTGATTCACTTCCTGTACAGCAGAAACTAGCACCACTGTAAAGCAATTATACCCTAATTTAAATAAACAAATAAATAAAAATAATCAACACTGCAAAAAAAAAAAAAAGAATGAGAAAGTTCTCATTAGTATAATGGCCACAATACAATTTTTTTTTTAAGTATTAAATATGATCCCAGGGGCTTCCCTGGTGGTGCAGTGGTTAAGAATCTGCCTGCCAGTGCAGGGGACACAGGTTCAAGCCCTGGTCCGGGAAGATCCCACATGCCACGGAGCGACTAAGTCCGTGCACCACAACTACTGAGCCTGCGCTCTAGAGTCCGCATGCCACAACTATGAAGCCCACATGTCTAGAGCCCGTGCTCCGCAACAAGAGAAGCCACCGCAATGAGAAGCCCGCGCACCACAATGAGGAGTTGCCCCCACTTGCCATAACTAGAGAAAGCCCGCGCACAGCAACAAAGACCCAACGCAGCCAAAAATAAAAAATAAAAATAAATAAATAAATAAATAAATACGATCTCATTATTGTTAAAAATGTTATCAGCATACATACATGTATGTACATTTATTTTATACATACATGTATATACATATGTGTATGTATATATTATATACACAGAAAACAATCTGGAAGAATAATCATACACCTTTTATAGTTGTTGCCTCTAGTGTATGAGAGGGGGAAAAGATAAATTTTATTTTTTATTTTATATTTTTCTGTATTATTTGTATTTGTTACAATGAGCACATGCAACTGTAATTTTTAAAAGGAAAATAAAAATGTTTATTAAACAGCTAACCCTGGCCACTTGGGCCCAACAGAGAAACTTCAGATGTAGAACTTACCTTTTCCAGAGACTCCTTCTCAGCTCGAAGGTCAGTCAGCTCCTCCTCCAGGGACGTTACCCTGAGTTCCAGTTGTCTCCGGCTTTGCTTTTCACTCTTCAATTTGGACTGTGCTTGCTCAGAGGTTTCCTGGAGCTCTGGGATATGACAGCACAGAGACTTGGCTGCAGAACCAGAGCTGCAGTGGGCTGCATGGCATCCCAGCACCGCCTTCAAGGCTGCATCCCATCATCTCCCAACCCTACCACACGAGCCTCTTCCACTCACTTCTTCCAGCATCACCTCACTGACCAACAGCAGGTTTATCAAGCCATAAACTGACTCCCCCATCCATCCATATTTATCTCTGCACCTACGTGTCACCTTCGACACATACAAAATGGAAGAGAAATGTTCCAAGCGGTCAGAGACCACCTTCGGAATATTACCAGTCCCACAATTCCATTTCAGTCATCATCTCAACACACTGGACTCAACACATTGAGATCTTTGTTTAGTAGTGGTCCAGGCCCTTTCTCACTGCCTGGGTAAGATATTCTCAACTCTCTTGGTAGCTGGGAAATTCTACCAAGAGTCTGCTTTCAAAACATTCCTTCTCAAATAAAGCTATTTGGAATATTTCTTAAAAATGTAATGCATCGGGCCTCCCTGGTGGCGCAGCGGTTGAGAGTCCGCTTGCCGATGCAGGGGATACGGGTTCGTGCCCCGGTCCGGGAGGATCCCGTATGCCGGGGAGCGGCTGGGCCCATGAGCCATGGTCGCTGAGCCTGCGCATCCGGAGCCTGTGCTCCGCAATGGGAGAGGCCACAACAGTGAGAGGCCCGCGTACCGCAAAAAAAAAAAAAAAAAAAAAAAATGTAATGCATCAAACAACAAGGTCCTACTGTATAATACAGAGAGCTACATTCAATATCCTATGATGAACCATAATGGAAAAGAATATTAAAAAAAAGAATGTATATATATGTATAACTGAATCGCTTTGCTGTACAGTAGTAATTAACACATTGTAATCAACTATACATCAATAAAAAATAATAAAAATGTAATGCATCAAAATTAATTTTGTTGGAAGACTTTTGAGATCCTTATGGTGCCCTTAAGGTAACTGTCACAGAGCACCACAAAAACAGAAAAGAGGATATCTGTACGACATTCAAATCTAAGATTTTCCCTCAAGTGCGCCCAAGTGATGCTCTATAAAGGAAGGGATTTATCTTCAAGGTATCACTTCACCAACTGACATCAGTGTTTTTTAGCTTTCTTTTTGGGCAAGTTAATTTTGCTTTTTCCTAACTCTGCTGCTATTCCAGCCACACCCCACCCACTGGTCCCATCTGTGCCTTCCACATGTCTTTCTTTATACAAAGTGGTGGATGAATCAACACGCCAGTCTTCACAAATCTGCCTTTCAAGTCACCACGTCTTGAGCAGCACCATTGTGCCAGGCACTAAACTAATACTAAGGGAAGGACTTTACAAAGATGAGCAAGACACCATCCTTGCCCTTCAGAGGCTTGCATTCTAGAAGGGAAAACACATATAAGTAGTGCTGATCAAAGGTTATCTCTGACAATGGGCATAATAATGCACTCGGAGATGAAGGATTTTAAAGGAGATCAAATATTCTAGGGAAAAAAAGGGAAAGTTTCTGAAAGAGGCAGTTTTTGGAGAGAACTGGAGGCAAAACTTGGCGATGGTGGGCACACCAAGTCCAGAGAATAGCATGGATAAAAAGCAAGGCAAGAAATACAGGATGTGTTGAAGCAGCAGGCTGGCTAGTATGTCCAGAGCTATGTTGAACTGGGCAACATACAGGAAATAAGCCAAAGTGGAGGGGCCTTGAGTGCCAGGCTGAAGGACTGCAATCCATGTTCTAGGAAAGAGGCAATTGCAGCAGGAAGCACCTGCTTCTTAAGCTTCTGCTGAGTCACAAGTTAAAGGAACCCTTCAGTTAGATTAGTTAGTCACAAGTTAGATGAACTCTTCAAGGCCTATGAGGCCAATCTTAAGTACCAAGGATACTCAACACTCGCCCAAACAAAGCAGAACTGTGGCCACTGATCCACTCTAAACGGACAGTCAGTTCTTTTGCTGTCCTTTTTGCCAAACAATCATGTAATAGGTTTATACTGGTTCACCTTAACCTTTGGCTCTGTCCTTCACAAACTTCATTAGCATTGTGCCAAATGGACTGGGAGGAAGGAAACAGTGTAATTCTTTAAGTTTACATTGTCAAAATCCCAGCCCCCTCCAGCAAGGGCATACCTGAGAGCTCTGCCTGCAGTTTGGCGAGTTGGCCCCTAAGGAGGTCCGTCTCCTTCATGCTTTCTGTCAGCTGTACCTGCAACTCCGTTTCTTTCTTTTGGTGGGCGGACATTTTCAGGTGTAGATGAGAGACCTGTGCAGTGGCTGCTGCTAACTCTTCCGTCACCTTGGCCTGAACAGTAACAAAGTACGATGTCACGTTAAAGATGGTGATGGCCCAACCTCACATATTCTGTGCTGGCTGAACTGGTAGGAAGATAGCTAAGGCCACCTTCAACCTGAATTAAGCCCAAATCAAGCCCTCAAATGTGCAAGGTCTCTGACTCAGGAATGCCCTTGCAAAACTTTGTCCTTAGGAAATACTATGCAAGAACACAAAAAATTTGCTACAAGGATGACTGATGTAGCAGTTTATAGTTGCCAAACAATGGAAACACGAAATAATTTTTAAAAATGAGCTTAAGCCAACTGGTATATCTATCCTGTATGCAACTATTAAGAATAGTGTTATGAAAAAATACTCAGTGGCTTGGTATACAGTCACCACCTATTGTTAAATCTCACCAATCTGATACATGAGAAATGGTATTCCTGCCATTTTCTAAGTTTCCTATAATGAACAAGCATTTTTTTTTAACAAGAAAAGGGTATTTTAAATTTTAAATTGAATGCCTTTGATGGCAATCCACTTCTCAGGCTACAACTTCTCCCTAGCACTACTGTACTAATATTGGGTTGGCCAAGGAGTTCACTTGGGAATGAACTCTTTGGCCAACCCACAGTAGTACTATAAAGATCGGTCACGTGAGAGTAACTGCTCTGTGGGTTCTTTGAAGAACAGTGGTAATAAAAGAAGGGAACACTCCAACTTCTTTGACTGCTCAATGCATTTTATTTGTTTATTTATTTTTTCAATGCATTTTAAATGGTGCTCTGTACTGGCCAAACAGGAGCTAAATATTCTCAAGTAACATCCGATGAAGTCAAAATGACTACCCTGGAAAACTGTCTACAGATATTGTTTATGAAGGGCGATACTGAAAATGATAATTAAAAGGATGGTCAATGAAAAGGAATGGTAAACAAATGACAAATACTACATTCATTTCACCTGAATTGATGTGCTCCTGTAAAAAATAGGAGAAATCAGATGACAGGAAAGGCAGTGAGTGACTGCTCCGCTGGTTTTGATTTTTGGGCAGCAGCGTATTTACGGGGTTGGACCAACTCTCCTATACTATTACACTGCTACTACCATTACTCCTCCTACACCACTATACTTTACATGAATTCTTACTGCTGTCTACTTTCTTATTATCACTTGTCCCTTCTTAGGGTATTCACTGTGCCTACCTCAGTTTTAAACATTTATTCCAAAGGCTTCATCAGTTTTCTAGCTTACATTTAAAATCTGATATTTTGGCTCTCTTAAAGGTGGGGGAAATAAAACAAATTGTACATAAAATAAAAAGAAATAAGCTATGAATGAGTATCTGAGTATACGCTGGCAAAGGCTCTCTCCTTGATCACACTTCAAGTTAGGTTCCTCTAAGCCCATGACCTTGTTCTCCCCTCCTGTCTTTGGCCGGACCAGCCCAGTTTTAGCAAGAATCCCTGCTAAGTCAGTTTAGAGTGAATCTCTACCCTTGATATCTGATCAAAGTTCTCCATTCCAACCTTTGCTGTCTAAGTCCTTGGCCTGTCGTTAGCAAGAATCCCCCTATCCAGGATGTCTCCTCTTAGTAATTTTCCATCCACTGACCACCCCCCAACACTCTGCTCCTTGGCTGTAAATTCCCCACTTGCCTTCTTGGCCTTAACTGTATTTGGAGTTGAGCTCAACATTTCTTCCCTATTGCAATAGTCTTTTTATTTTATTTATTTTTTTGACCACACCTTGTGGCTTGTGAGATCTCAGTTCCCCAACCAGGGATTGAACCTGGGCCACAGCAGTGAAAGTCCAGAATCCTAACCACTAAGCCACCAGGGAACTCCCATCTATTGCAATAGTCTTGAATAAAATCTTCCTTACTATTTTAATAAGTGTCAGAATAAATTTTTTAGTAACATGCGACCTTTAGAGTGAGCTCTAAGATACTTATTTTTGCTGTTCAGCAGCCTTAGGTTTTCATCTGTTAAACTCAGAGGACAATGACAGTTTGGACTTCCAGGCAGAGGAGGAGTTTTCACCTGCTGCAAGTAGAATCGAAGTTTTACTCACTGTCCTGCCTCAACTGGCCTAACAGAAACTGAACTAACACAACGCTCAGAGGGCTTTGTGTCTATCATGGCTCCAGAGTTCACTGATATCAGAGGGAAGACCACTTGCACAGGGCCTTGCAGCAGCTAAGACCACTAGAGGGGATGAATTCCAGAGGAGAGGCAGTGGGGTGGATGGTCACTCTCACCAAAGAACAAGCAGAGTGGAAAATCACTCAAAAGCTCTTATCTCAAGTTATAAAGTGCATTCCATTCAATTTTCATGTTTTCAAAAAAATTCAAATACAAAATATAAAACACTTCTTAAATCTGAGAAAACAGCCGATGAAAGGGTTGCGATGTCCCAGCTGATGAGGGGGAGCCCAAACAAGAAGGAACTCATTTCAGAAAACCAGTGTCACTGGAGCAAAGACAGGAGGAGTGGGGCTTCAAAAGCAGTCATCTCAACCCAAGACCCACAACAGTCTTCCTTCCTTATAGCTACTTCAGAAACAGGTCAAAATACCTAATTCTGAACTGACTGAAGTCAAACAGCAAAACTTTAAAATGCTTTGGCAGACACAGATGAAGGAGCAAACTAAACAATCTCAAACTTCACGATAAATATTTGCTATGTGGCATAACAGAAATTGTCTGTTGATTTTTTCAGCAGAGTAGGATTAGTTTCTAATAAACTGTATAATCCTTACCTTAACCAGATTACTAACATCAGTGATTGTTTTTGAGTCAACTTATTGTAACGCATTTATACAACAGAAATCTGGATGTTGGATATATTAAAAATCTGTTGGAAGATTTCTAGTTCTCTTCTCAATGATGGCAAACATTCTGCTAAAAGGCAAACTGGGAAGGACGTACAGAGGACACTCCTTGGCTCCACACATCCTGACTTGGGCTTCTCTCTCTCCAGTTACTTTACCTTCTCTTGCTCAGCATGCAAAACTCTTGCCTGTGTGTTTTCTGTGGCAGTTTGAAGTGAGTTGTTCCTCTTCTCCATCATCAGATTACTCTGCTCAACATACCTGTGAAATAGACAGGGAAAAAGAAAACATTTATCAAGCACTCAATGCACACCAGGTATAACCCAATGTATCAATACATTCAGCTGACAGAGCATTGCTCTATACCTTCATCAGGAACAATCTGAAAGCATTTTGTTTTCCGAAGATCTACAGTAAGCAAGTTTGGAGGCAGGAACCTGGACCGGGGTGAATTGCTTTGAATTTAGAGAATGAAGAGGAGAGGAATTTGAACATGGGTGGTGAGGGGAAATAAGAGAGGAAAGAGACAGGAGTATGAAGGCTGCAAGGAGGGAAGAAAAGAAAGCTAATCCCCTTCCCCCTTCCATGTGGGAGACAAGAGACACTGGAGAAGAGAAATATGGGAGGATGATATTTTAAAGTGAAATGCTGCTGTAACATGTTCCCCTGACCCCTCCCCACAAAAAAAAATTTTCAGAAGGATCTAGAAAAATTATACAATGCTTGGGTTTTATATGGAAATCAGTGAAGTTCTGGTTGATAAAAGAAGAGTCAGCCCACACAGAAGAGAGAAGAGTTGACATCGGGAGTTCTCTAGGCACTAACACTGCTTTTACAGATGAGGAAACTAGAGCCGGTGGGAATAAATAAAACGCCCAAAGCCACACAACAAATGAGAAGCAGAGCCAGGATTCAAACGCAGGCGTGCATGACATCACAGCCTCCTGAGCCCTTTCTCCTGAAATCCCGTTCAGTCAACAAGCAGTAATTCACATGACAGGCAGGAAACAGAAAAGAGCAGAAATACACATAAACTTCTGTAAACAAACATGCTTATTTAACTTGGGCATTTACAAACTAAACCCTTTTCTGTCCATCCTAGCCAGTGCCCCGTACCTGTCATTACCTCTGATTTCGTTCAATTAGTTCACTAATCTTGTCATTCTGTTCTTCTATCCGACTGCTCTTTTCAAGGATCTCTTGCTTCAATCTTTCATTTTCCTAATTCAAAATATATGATGTTTAACTTAAGTGTTTAAGAGAAAAGCACCAGATAAAAGGGAATCAACTTGAACTGACAGGTGATAACTGTTACATAGCTGAGAGAAAAATCTAGAACTTATGTCCACGTAAATATAATACTTAAAACAATGTATCGAATTCTACGTGATGGATACAAATCACTACATCCAATAGACTAAATGTATAAATGGCTATAAAATGAAGCAGAAACTTTGGAATATGGTCAAAAAAGAAATGTTTCCTTCTGATAATAGAGTGATAAGTCACTTGGAGTAATTAAGCCATAATGGATTTTCCAGAATTTCCCAACTCCGTGTAGCATTTATCACATGCTCTTATTCCTGGAGTAGAGGTTTCAAACAGTAGTACATCTCCAGAGAGAGCAGGGGCAAGATCTCCAGGTTGAGAGCTCTGTTCTTTTTTACTGATATACTTTTTTTATTAGTTATCTATTTTATACATATTAGAGGGCTCTGCTCTTGATCACTCTCACCTGAATAATTCGTTGGATGTTGCTCATGATCATGCTTGTTTCCATTGTCACCGACATGCTAGGAAGGAGCAGGGAATTGCCAGTGCTACGTTTCTGTAACTCTTCAACCTACAAAAGGAGTGTCAGAAAGACTTTTCATGAAATTTTTAAAAGGAGAAATACAATTTACCCAAGGTCTGACTACTTGTTTGAGGTTAATAAGTTTCTGAGACAATCTCCAATGTAAGCAGGAGTTTTCTTCTGCTAACTGGATCCCCAAATAAAATGACCCTTCTAGGGAAGTAACTACTAACTACTATGAATACAGGAAACTAGGAGTTTACCTATTGCCCTGGTTGCTCCCTGTTTGTATCCCCTCTTTATACCCCCACTTTCAACACAGCCCCTTAGTCATGAGATGACTCAGTCACCTTAGTCATGAGATGATCCATTTTATCAGCCACTTTGCTGACTGCCATTCGAATTTCAGTGTTATGATGCCGGGCTTCAGTCATGAGAAATGAAGCCATGTCGCCTGATCCTGAACAGACACAAGCCAAAAAGAAACTTATGAAACTGTAGCAGAGGATACTGTATGAGGAAAAGCCAACAGCTCTATCAACAGAGGAAAGAAAGAAATGAACATTTCCAAATACTGGAAAATGCTGTAGGTGATTTACACTGTCAGGAGAAGATGGAGAGGGGTTAAAGACAAAATGGCTCCAATGCTAACAATAACCAGCTATCCTCCTGCAAAATGCATCAAGTGATACAGTCTGGTTCAAGGGCACAAGTAGTGCACTAGCAACTCAGATTGCTTCTCCATTCACCCAACTGCATGCCAGGTATTGGACCAGGTACCAAGGATACAGCAAGGAATGAAACATGGTTCCTGCCCTTGGCAAGGTCAGTCTGGTTGAGGAGACTCACGCGCAAACAGATCATTATAACAGAGTGTTGTAAGTGCAAAGAATGAACCATGTACGAGGTTACAAGGTACAAAAGAAGCACAGAGAAAAGCAATATTAACTCTTTGGTGACACACGTATACAGTTATGTCTCTGGAAGGAGAGGAGAGAGGATGGTAGCAGAGGAGAAGACAGATTCAGTGGTTTCCCAGATGGAGAAGGGCAGGGCTTCCAGACAAAGGATGCACCCAGGAAACCCTTACCACTCCAGGACCATAAATTTCATTGTGGGATATACTTGCTTCTTCCTACCACGGTCTTAATACCCAAAGTGATTACTGTACAAAAGACAAGCTGCAGAACAAGAAGGCAGGATACCATCCCAGCTGTGTGCATTTTATTTTGCTTTGTTTTTTACACTAGGCAACCACACTTGTACATGTATACAAGATATCTGAAAAGTTACCCAAGGGACTGTTTCCTAAGGTCAGGGGGGTTTAATGATGGAAAACAGTTAACTTCACTTCACACTTTTTTGTGTTGTTTGACCTTTTTATAGAAGTATATTCTTTTCACAACTTTAAAATTTTAAGAAAATAGCTTTCATCTGAGATACTGAACAGTCATCATGTTTTCTCCCAATTTCCTCCAATGTTTTACTCTTTTACTATTAGCTATGAACCCTACAGAGCAACTCTGAGAGAGGAATTAAAAAGGGCTGGCAGGGCTTCCCTGGTGGCGCAGTGGTTGAGAGTCCGCCTGCCGATGCAGGGGACACAGGTTCATGCCCTGGTCCGGGAAGATGGCCGCTGAGCCTGCGCGTCCAGAGCCTGTGCTCCACAATGGGAGAGGCCACAACAGTGAGAGGCCCACATACCGCAAAAAAAAAAAAAAAAAAAAAAAAAAGGGCTGGCAGGAGAAAATGCAAGAAACAAAACACAGAAAGTGGCCATGAGGGTTTTTGTGGGGATGATGTAAATGTTCTAAAGCTGGATTATGGTGATAGTTGCACAACTCTGTAAACATCCTTAAAAAACCCATTGAAGGGGCTTCCCTGGTGGCGCAGTGGTTGAGAGTCCGCCTGCCGATGCAGGGGACACGGGTTCGTGCCCCGATCCCGGAAGATCCCACATGCCGCGGAGTGGCTGGGCCCGCGAGCCATGGCCGCGGAGCCTGTGTGTGTCCGGAGCCTGTGCTCCGCAACGGGAGAGGCCACAGCAGTGAGAGGCCCACGTACAGAAAAAAAAAAAAAAAAAAAAAAAAAAAAAAAAAAAAAAAAAAAAAAAAAAAAAAAACCCATTGAATTGTACACTTAAAACGAGTGAATTGCACGGTATGTAAGTCATACCTCAACTAACTTGTTTAAAAAAAAGAAAAGAAAAAAAGGGCAGAGATCTACTGGAGTCAAAATGAAAAAGGGATGGGAGGGAGGAAAGCACAGCAAGAGCAGAAGATGAGAAACTCCTACCTTGAAAATGAGGAGACTGAGAGAGCGGTGCAGGGTACAAGGGCCGAACGGGCTGCAGCTGGGAAGCAACAGCTGGTGCCTGAGGATAAGCGTAGGCTTGCATACCTGTATAGGGCTGAGAAAATGCCAAGTTACAGATGGCTTATAAAACAGTCGTATCTCTCTTTTCTGCTTAATTTGTCTTGGATGGAATAAAGTAGCTAAACTGGAAGGAGACTCAAGCTTATTGAAGCTGGAGATGTATGAGACCAGGGTTTGGTATTGGGTAATAATTGCAGCAGAAGAGTCATGTATGTAATCCAGTGATGCCTGGTCACCAAAGTCATACCTAGAGAGTGAGGGAAGCGTGTCTCAGGTCACTCCCCAGTCCTCTTGTGATGATTTAATTAAGTAGGAATTCATCCCCCGGCCATTGGGCCTATTGATGGTCTAAAAAAATTTAAAACTAAGCAAACGATGCTTGGTTTCATTAAGGTAAAAGAAGAGGTGTTCACTGCGATTCCAAACTAAAACCACCAGTTTCCAAAGGATGCCTCTCCCCTTCTAGATTCTGATGCTTATCTGTATGACCAAGAGCTCTCATCTTCCTCTGAGCCTCAGCCATCTCAACTATAAAATGAAAATAATAATACCATTTCTTAGGGTTGTTGTGTGGATTAAATGAAGCGATATATAGGTAAAGTTCCTAACAGCTGGTAAGTAAGTGCCTGGAAGACAATAAATGCTCAATAAACAGCAGCTATCATTTTAGTGATGATGGTTGTTCTTCCTTGAATTAAGGAAATCCAGCTCATTTCCAGGGATTGGTATAACCGCCCATCCATTACTAAAAAAGAATCTTAGTCTATAGGATATAACTCTACATTAGGTCCATTCAGGAGTGGGGAGAGGGCCAGGTAGGACTTTTCTCAATTCTGATACACCCCTTCCTAATGGGGCATAGCTGGGCCACCATCACTCTGATCCTTCCATCAAGAATCACCAAGGAAGTGAGGGTCTGTTACCATGGGGAGTTAAGTCTAAGTCTTAACCATCAAATGTGTCAGGGCAAAAGAAAGAGTCCACTGTCCGGGCAAACAGTCAGCAAAGGCAGACAGGCTGTTGCCACTGCCTTCTGTGAAAACAGAAAAAACCCTACTTTTAAGAGCTCACTTTTGGAGGATAACTAGACAAAGAGTTCAGCTGTATTTTCTCACAGCCTCCATCCATTGACCCTCCACCACAGCCGTTCTGCTGAGTGGAGTGCAGAACCTTGGCCTATCAGCTGTTTGACAGAAGAGAACACAGAAGACTTGAATCTATAGCCCTCAATTAGACATATGTGAAAAGGAAAACAAACAAACATTGCTTGGGCTTTTACTATGTGCCAGGCCTTGTGCCAGGTGCTTTGCTTGTTCTTGCACGAAATCTTTACAACCACCTATAAGGTAGGTAATCCTTTGCTTGTTTAGACATGAGAAAGTAGGGGTTCAGGAAGGAGAAAAATTATAAACTCTGTGAGGAACTGGTACAGTACAAGTCGTGCAAGAAGAAGAAAAGAGACTGACTAGAACCATAATCAATTATAGCTTATAACTGATATGGTTTAAAAATGTTGTTACCTGAAAGGACTGGGCGTTTCCAGATACAGCTGAGTGGGAATCATGAGATGCAACTTGCATCAAGGCAGCAGACGGTGCTTGGAGCCCAGAAACAGATGGCTGAGGTGCTAAGATAAAGCAAGAAGTTTTCACTGTTATCCATCCCTTGCTTCTTGGTACAAGTCTGGACTATCACCTTTCACACCACCACTCTTCAGACTTGACCACTTCTCTCACCTAGTCTCCTAAAATCAGTTCTACTGGAGTCTCAGCAATGGGCTAGTGGAAGGAAATTGGGCATGCTCAGGTGCACGTGACTCAGACCTATGACGCCATCAGCTGACACAAAGTGCAGAATTACACACAGGGAGATGGCTCATTAGCTGAGTGCCGATTTCCAAAACCGACAATGCAACACAGCAGAAGACACAGCAAGCAGACCAAATACATCTCCAGGTCTGAAAATGCCCTACCCAGGGACAAACTGACAAGTTTTATACTCTAGTTCAGTTCTCAATACTAAAACAATGCAGCCTAACATTTTAAGGAACAATGATGACAACTTTGGTCCCGACCCAATTCAAGGCCACAGAGCCTCAGAGAGGTTCCTTACCTTGTGAGGTCATCTGTGGTAGCACTGGATGGGCTGGCTGAAGAGAGGGCTGGATGGACGGAGTCACCATAGGCTGCCCAGCTCCTCGAAGAGCATTCACGTCCTGCAACAGCATGAGCATTTTGGTTACTGTGTCTATGGGTCCTTAATTGAAGACTGAGGGTGACTGTCCACCCTAAACCTGCTTACAACCAGTGCTTTTAGGCAAAGAAGAGGAAGGAAAGGCAAGCAGAAAGGCAAGAGTTTAAGGTGTGGGCTATGGGAAGAAAGCACTCTATTATATACTGGAGTAGGATCCCTTCTCCCTGTAAATTATATCAAATAATCATAGTTAATTTCCAGTATAAGTTGTTGATGTTATTTTGTCTGAAGCAGCTAGAGTGACTGCTCCCCATAATGTATCATTTTGCAAACCAGCAGCTAGCTACCTTCAGAGTGACCTAGTCTGTTTCCACAGAATTAGGGCCTCTTACAAGGAAACCCAGGGAATAATGCAGCCTTTCTCTGCTGCCAAATAATATACACAGACCTCAAGGTACTCAAAGAAAATCAGAGTAGGGTTCACTGTGCCTCATTACGATGCTGTTTTTGACAATATAGTTTTAGAGTGTTTTCCCCTCATTCTTTCTCTTCATAAAAGCAAAGCAATGTTGGTCCCTACTATAATTCTAAACAAAGTTAACATACAAACATTTTCCTGATTCGTTCAAGGAAAAGAAAAACTTGAGGCACAATATACAGTGACTGTGATCTGCTATGCTACAGTTCAAGGGGTGAAATCTCTTTGACATTCTTTTACTTCAGAACTTCCTCTTGTTTCCCAATATTCTCAGAAATGTATTATGCATTTCTGGAAAGGCATCCCAGTTTTACATCATTACATATATCAACCTAAATGTCTAACAACAGAGTAAAAGGAATCATGATAAATCAATGTAACAGAGCACTGGATTATCTTTAAAGGTGATAAAGCTTTGTTTTATTTATTTACTTTTTTTATATTACTGATATTAACATAAATGTTCGTGATATAACATTAAGTTAAAAAATCAGATTATGAAACAACATATAAAGAATGTCCTTTTTGGGCTTCCCTGGTGGCGCAGCAGTTGAGAGTCCGCCTGCCGATGCAGGGGACACGGGTTCGTGCCCCGGTCTGGGAAGATCCCATATGCCGCAGAGTGGCTGGGCCTGTGAGCCATGGCCGCTGAGCCTGCGCGTCCGGAGCCTGTGCTCCGCAACGGGAGAGGCCACAACAGTGAGAGGCCCGCGTACCGCAAAAAAAAAAAAAAAAAAAAAAAAAAAAATGTCCTTTTTGTTAAATATGTTTCCTCTTTTTAATTTACATTACTCTACAATGAATAATTAGCACCTAAAAATTTTAGTAAGAATATTATCTTGGGCTTCCCTGGTGGCGCAGTGGTTGAGAATCTGCCTGCTAATGCAGGGGACACGGGTTTGAGCCCTGGTCTGGGAAGATCCCATATGCCACGGAACAATTAAGCCCGTGAGCCACAACTACCGAGCCTGCGTGTCTGGAGCCTGTACTCCTCAACGGGAGAGGCTGCGATGGTGACAGGCCCACGCACCATGATGAAGAGTGGCCCCTGCTTGCCACAACTAGAGAAAGCCCTCACACGGAGGCGAAGACCCAACACAGCCAAAAAATAAATAAATAAATAAATTTATAAAAAAAAAAAAAAAGAATATTATCTTATCCAAATTTCATTTCCAGAAACCAGGTAAAAATCAATCCTGTAACAGGTCCCAGAAATCCTATCTTCCTTTAAAATGTTAAATCTACACAGAGCTTTTCCATGAAGAAATAAAACAAAATTGTGAAAAAAAGCCTATTTTGAAAATTTTTTTCCTCAAAAGCATCACGCTTGCTTTGTTTTACATCAGTATCAAAGAATCCTAAAAATTAATCACTGTTAAGTGTTTCAATTCAGTTGAGAAAGAATTATTTTATTCAATAAGGAACTAACCAATGGGAAAAGAACTTAGTTGGAATTAAGTTACTTCTCACCACTCACCAAATTCCAGATAGATTAAATATGAAATAATAGATCTAAACATATAATAATAAATATTTTAAAAGGACATGTGATGTTTACAGTATCTGAAAGTGGGAAGGCTTTCTAAGCATAATGTCAAAAGCAAAAAACAAAGGGAAAAATTGATAGAGCTGATTGCAATAAAATTTTTGAACTTCAGAAAAATCATGCCACAGGGGACTTCCCTGGTGGTCCAGTGATTAAGAATCCGCCTTCCAGTGCAGGGGACATGGGTTTGATCCCTGGTCGGGGAACTAAGATCCCACATGCCGCGGGGCAACTGAGCCTGTGCACCCCAACTGCTGAGCCCGCGCACTCCAACTACTGAGCCTACGCGCTCTGGAACCCGCGCCACAACTAGAGAGAAGCCTGTGCACTGCAATGGGAGATCCTGCACGCCGCAACTAAGACCCAATGCAGTAAAAAAAAAAAATTAATTAAAAAAAATCATGCCACATACAAAGCCAAAAGATACAACAGTGGGTTTTTTTGGCTGCACCTCATGGCTTGTGGGATCTTAGTTCCCCAACCAGGGATTGAACCCCTGCCCTTGGCAGTGACAGTGCTGAGTTCTAACCACTAGACTGCCAGGGAATTCCTACAACAGTGTGATCTTCATATTAAATTACATCAGTGGAAAAATCAACATTTCCCAAGATAATCTAAACATTCAATCAACAAATATGAATTCATTCTTTTATGGGTCAGGCATCATGCTGCCTAAAGGCTTATGTTTGCTGACAACAGAGATTCTAGTAGAAAGCTAAATTAACTACTTAAAACTGCCCAGTTCTTGTGGCAGATATACAGAATTGCTTCCATTTCTCAGGGGAAGTGATAATTATAGCACAAACACATATACCAATACCAACCTGTATCATTTTGAATATAAGCTCTCTAAATAATGATTCTGGGTTAGAGGTAGAAGAAGCAATAATTTCAGTTAAAAGAACAGAAGACAGCAACATCTGCACTATTCATTCTAAGACAGCCAGTGGGACATACTTCAATTTCTGAATCATTGGAATCCAGCTGTGGTGGAAGAATGGGCAGCATGGGCTGGCCCATTTTAGCCATCCGAGAGATCAACTTGGCCTTGACTGTATCAGGATTCTAAAAGGAGAGGAAAGTCACAAAAATCACTGTAATCAAGGTTCATTACCTTCAGTCAACTCTACGTCTTTTGGCTCTTATATCAAATCTTTCAATAAGTCCCCCCTGCCTTATCTATTTGAAACTATCTTCTAGAAAATGAGAATTAAAGATTTCTTGCCTAGATACATACATGGGTCACAATTAATAACAGTAGGAAAAATAATTCCCTATATGTTGGAATGGACAAAGTGATTTCATCTATATTCCTTCACTGCAATCAAGTCTCCCTACCAGGCATAAGTATTCTCATTTTACAGATAAAAAACTAAAGTATAGATGAAGGGAGGGAGGCATTTTAGATAATAGTAACCTCTCAAAAGCCCAAGAGCAACTCAGCAGCTAAATATTCAGAAGAGATTTAGGGCAAAAAGAAAACAGGAGCTCTGTGTTCTAAATTTAGGTTCATTTAACACTGACTTGGCACTGATGACATACTAGTCCCTGAGCTAGACGCCTCTGTATGCATTAACTGGTTCAAAGTGCAGCCTTTAGAGCAGAGTGTATACTCCTAAGGGTGCATAAGATGATCTAATGAGTGTAAAAAGAAATGACCATGACCTTTATTTTAAAATTATTTTTAAGCTACAGTAAACATCAGACATTAAACTTGTTTACAGGGATGGAGAGTACTTTATGTATATAATTTGTAAACAGACATATACTGAGAGGGTGTATCATTTTTTCTTAACTAATGGAGACACATAATCAAAAAACGTTGGGTCTATCAAAAGAGGACGAGTTATATAAACCAATATTCACACAATGGAATCTTGTGATCTAAAGATAAAAAAAAATGAGGACGCTTTCTATATACTAACATGGAAAGATACTGTTATTATAAAAAGCAAGGTAGATAATATATATGCTATTTTTTTGTGAAGGGGGGAAAATAAAATATACATTCCTATTTGCTTGCATCTGCATAAAGAAACATTGAATACATAAGAAACTAATAAAAGCAGTTACCCAAGGTTGGGGATGAGATAAAATAGGGTACATGGGGGCAGGGGTAGGAATGAGTCTTCTCAATGTATATCTTGTTATATTGTTTTGCTAACTGTGCCATATGAATGTAATTACCTATTCAAAACAAAAAACAAAAACTTAAATGTAAAAAGAACCAAAAGATGGTTAATTTTATATTATGTGAACTTTGCCTCAATTAAAAAACCAAAACTGTAAAAAAAGAAAAGAAAAAAAAAGGTTGGAGAGCATTAGTCTACCAAAAGTTACTGAAGCTTAGAAATAGGTGACAAAAGTAGCTGTGCCTTGAGATTACAAAAGAACTAATACTGAACAATTGTTGTGGCTATTCAAAGATCTGAGATTATAAACTGTTTTTCAATTTTCTTGATTCTCTGGCTTAACCTTCTGGGTTTAGATCACTTTTTACACATATCAGATCAATTATTTGCTTAATTAATTCCTGCTTTGGACTGAATATAAGCAAATAAACTAGTGTTGGAGAGAAATTAATCATCAATTTCACTCCATACAATTATCCTGTTTCCCAATGTGGCAGGTGCAAGCCACAGAGCTTTAGAACTTGAAGCACTTCAGCTATCATCTCATCCACATGTAGCAAACTCAGATGCCTTCACGGACCAGGCAGAGCAGAAGCAAACACAGTGTACATCTTCTAAAGGTCTTCAAATCCAAATTTTACTACAACAGTATGCTAGTCTTCTCATGTTACAGTTGGGGAAACACAGAGGCCCAGAAACCTGATAGAAGTCAACTAATTGGTGAATTAGTGTAGAATTCCTCTGAGAGAATGAAAGTATGAAGATATGTAGCATTACCAGTAATTATGATAACAGAGCTAATGTTAATTGAGCTCTTACAATATGCCAGACACAATACTAAAAATTCCATAGGCATCATTTCATTTAAACCCCATAAAAATCTCGAGAGATTACTGAAGGCAAGCTCTATGTAGGCTTTGAGCTTAGTGCTTTATAAACATATCACAGGAACACTTAGAGGGGCTGTGAGAATTATTTCCTTTTTTTGTTTTTTATTTATTTTTAAAATAGATCTTTATTAGAGTATAATTGCTTCACAATACTGTGTTACTTTCTGTTGTACACCGAAGTGAATCAGCCATATGCATACATATGTCCCCATATCCCCTCCCTTGAGCCTCCCTCCCATCCTCCCTATCCCACCCCTCTAGGTCACGGCAAAGCACCGAGCTGATCTCGCTGTGCTATGCTTCTGCTTCCCACTAGCTAATTATTTTACATTTGGTAGTGTATATATGTCGATGCTACTCTCAGTTTGCCCCAGCTTTCCCATCCCACCCCGTGTCCTCAAGTCCATTCTCTATGCCTACATCTTTATTCCTGCCCTGCAACTAGGTTCATCAGTACCATTTTTTTTTTTTTTAGATTCCATGTATATGCATTAGCATACGGTATTTGTTTTTCTCTTTCTGACTTACTTCACTCTGTATAACAGAATCTAGGTCCATCCACCTCACTACAAATAACTCAATTTCATTTCATTTTATGGCTGAGTAATATTCCATTGTATATATGTGCCACATCTTCTTTATCCATTCATTTATTGACAGACACTTAGGTTGCTTCCATGTCCTGGCTATTGTAAATAGAGCTGCAATGAACACTGTGGTACATGACTCTTTTTGAATTATGGTTTTCTCAGGGTATAAGCCCAGTAGTGGGATTGCTCGGTCATATGGTAGTTCTATTTTTAGTTTTTTAAGGAACCTCCATACTGTTATCCATAGTGGTTGTATCAATTTAGATTTCCACCAACAGTGCAGGAGGGTTCCCTTTTCACCACACCCTTTCCAGCATTTATTGTTTCTAGATTTCTTGATAATGGCCATTCTGACCGGCGTGAGGTGATACCTCGTTGTAGTTTTGATTTGCATTTCTCTAATAATTAGTGATGTTGAGCATCTTTTTTTTTTTTTTTTTCACGTTTTATTTTTTATTTTTATTTTTTTTATTAGTTTCTGCTTTATAACAAAGTGAATCAGTCATACATATACATCTGTTCCCACATCCCCTCCCTCATGCATCTCCCTCCCTCCCACCCTCCCCATCCCACCCCTCCAGGCGGTCACAAAGCACCGAGCTGATCTCCCTGTGCTCTGCGGCTGCTTCCCACTATCTATCTACCTTACGTTTGGTAGTGTATATATGTCCATGCCTCTCTTTCCCTTTGTCACAGCTTACCCTTCCCCTTCCCCATATCCTCAAGTCCATTCTCAAGTAGGTCTGTGTCTTTATTCCCGTTTTACCCCTAGGTTCTTCATGACATTTTTTTTTTTTAAATTCCATATATATGTGTTAGCATACGGTATTTGTCTTTCTCTTTCTGACTTACTTCACTCTGTATGACAGACTCTAGGTCTATCCACCTCATTACAAATAGCTCAGTTTCGTTTCTTTTTATGGCTGAGTAATATTCCATTGTATATATGTGCCACATCTTCTTTATCCATTCATCCGATGATGGACACTTAGGTTGTTTCCAGCTCCGGGCTATTGTGAATAGAGCTGCAATGAACATTTTGGTACATGTCTCTTTTTGAATTATGGTTTTCTCAGGGTATATGCCTAGTAGTGGGATTGCTGGGTCATATGGTAGTTCTATTTTTAGTTTTTTAAGGAACCTCCATACTGTTCTCCATAGTGGCTGTACCAATTCACATTCCCACCAGCAGTGCAAGAGTGTTCCCTTTTCTCCACACCCTCTCCAGCATTTATTGTTTCTAGATTTCTTGATGATGGCCATTCTGACTGGTGTGAGATGATATCTCATTGTAGTTTTGATTTGCATTTCTCTAATGATTAATGATGTTGAGCATTCTTTCATGTGTTTGTTGGCAGTCTGTATATCTTCTTTGGAGAAATGCCTATTTAAGTCTTCTGCCCATTTTTGGATTGGGTTGTTTGTTTTTTTGCTATTGAGCTGCATGAGCTGTTTATAAATTTTGGAGATTAATCCTTTGTCAGTTGCTTCATTTGCAAATATTTTCTCCCATTCTGAGGGTTGTCTTTTGGTCTTGTTTATGGTTTCCTTTGCTGTGCAAAAGCTTTGAAGTTTCATTAGGTCCCATTTGTTTATCTTTGTTTTTAGTTCCATTTCTCTAGGAGGTGGGTCCAAAAGGATCTTGCTGTGATTTATGTCATAGAGTGTTCTACCTATGTTTTCCTCTAAGAGTTTGATAGTTTCTGGCCTTACATTTAGGTCTTTAATCCATTTTGAGCTTATTTTTGTGTATGGTGTTAGGGAATGATCTAATCTCATACTTTTACATGTCCCTATCCAGTTTTCCCAGCACCACTTATTGAAGAGGCTGTCCTTTCTCCACTGTACATTCCTGCCTCCTTTATCAAAGATAAGTTGGCCATATGTGCGTGGGTTTATCTCTGGGCTTTCTATCCTGATCCACTGATCTATCTTTCTGTTTTTATGCCAGTACCATACTGTCTTGATTACTGTAGTTTTGTGGTATAGTTTGAAGTTAGGGAGCCTGATTCCTCCATCTCCATTTTTCTTTCTCAAGACTGCTTTGGCTATTCGGGGCCTTTTGTGTTTCCATACGAATTGTAAAATTTTTTGCTCTAATTCTGTGAAGAATGCCATTGGTAGTTTGACAGGGATTGCACTGAATCTATATATTGCTTTGGGTAGTATAGTCATTTTCACAATATTGATTCTTCCAATCCAAGAACATGGTATATTTCTCTATCTGTTTATGTCATCTTTGATTTCTTTCATCAGTGTTTTATAGTTTTCTGAGTACAAGTCTTTTGCCTCCTTAGGCAGGTTTATTCCTAGGTATTTTATTCTTTTTGTTGCAGTGGTAAATGGGAGTGTTTCCTTAATTTCTCTTTCTGATTTTTTGTTATTGGTGTATAAGAATACCAGAGATTTCTGTGCATTAATTCTGTATCCTGCAACCTTACCAAATTCATTGATTAGTTCTAGTAGTTTTCTGGTAGCATCGTTAGGATTTTCTATGTATAGTATCATGTCATCTGCAAACAGTGACAGTCTTACTTCTCCTTTTCCAGTTTGTATTCCTTTTATTTCTTTTTCTTCTCTGATTGCCGTGGCTAGGACTTCCAAAACTATGTTGAATAAGAGCGGCAAGAGTGGACATATGAAGAAGCTGAAGACCAGAGAAGTCAGGTAATTTCCTCAAAGCCACATGTTTATAAGAATAAAGATTTGAATCCAAGTCTGTTGATGCAGAAGCCCAAGCTAATTTATACTGACTCTCAAGTAAGGGAAAATGAATAAAGTAACCACTGATTTCTAGCCTAAATCAACATTTTTCAACATTTTTTTTTCTCTAACCTACTATACCCTAGGCACATGAAACCCTTCTAGCCAACTGGGGATGAGGAGATAGACTTATATACTCACTGTATTTCCTGTAAGCTGTTCACTGAGGGAGTTAGATTTGGAACGAAGAACTGACTCCCTGAAAGCAAATAAGACATATCCTGAGATAAAAACAAAATCCATAATCATGAGTCTAGATTATACTGTATAAACAAATTGTTTTTTTAAATGTTTGCCAATTTAATCGCTGTAAAACAGAGTTTTAACTCTTCTTTAGTTTGTATAATTTCTGAAAGCTAGTGAAGATGGACAATTTTCCATTCAAATGCTTATCATTTACATTTCTTTCCTTGGATATATATTTTGTGTTTATGCCTTCTGCCCAATTTTCTTCCAGAGTTTGGCAGGTATTCTTTTATATCTAAGTTAGTGCTTTTATAGAGTATGAATATTAATCCTTTGTCAGAAAATCTGATGCAATTACTTTCCCCATTTCCCTCATCCCATTTTTTCCCAATTATTTAAAATTATTTTAGTTTTCAACTATGTCCCTATTTCTGAACCCCTCTAAGAATCATTTACATGGACAATAAAAGAGCTTTATACAACTCCAGTATCTTACCCTGATTTGAAAGGAACAGATGTGGACAGTGACACAACAGGATCAGCAGAGAGGTTGTCAGCCCCAGGTATGGGTGAAGGGGCTGCAGAATCCCGGGAACTAACACTGTGCCCATCAGAGCCAGAATCTCTAGCAAATTTGACCTAGGGAAAGATCAACCACAGATGGAACAGGCTAATAAACCACAAAAAAAGGCATGCTTCCCCCTCCATTCTCCTTTCATTTTACTTATTCTTCATTATACAAGTCATTACCTATTCACTGTAGGCAAATCAGAAAATGTAGATAAGCCAAAAGAGAAAAAAAAGGTAACAATCACCTGCAATTCAACCACTAAGCAATAACGTTGTTAGAATTTTGGATGTAATATTTTGCACTTATATTATCTGTGTATGTGTGTAAGTGCGTGTGTTTTACAACAATGGGGCCATATTGTTTTGTACCCTGCTTTGCTCACTCACTGATATATTAACATATTTCCACGTTAACTAAATTATTAATCGACAACATCCTTTTTAACTACTGAAGAGTATGTCTAAGGGTCATGCCTTTAACTGCTATCATCTACAGGAAAAAGTCTCCAAAGGATTTTGGGAACACAAGTCATAAATATGTTATCATAAAATATATTTCACCAATTCCTATATGTTGGATATTCAATTTATTTCTAATTTTTTCTATACAAACAATACTTCTAAGAATAGCTTTATCTCTCTTCGCACATAATCATTTCCAAAATACAAATTCCCAGAAGTGAAATTGTTAGATAAAAGGTATGCTTATTTTTAAAACTTTTGATATATACCACTAAATTTCACACCGTAAAGGGTGAACTACTTTATACTCCGTAAGTAGTATATAAATCTTTCTTAACACTCTTGTCACATTGGGTATTATCGTTCTGTATCAGCCCTGTCAGTTGTTTTTTTTTTTTTTTTTTTTTTTTTTTTGGCCACGTCTTACGGCTTGCGGGATCTCAGTTCCCCGACCAGGGACTGAATGTGAGCCACGGCAGTGAAAGCCAGAATCCTAACCACTAGGCCACCAGGGAACTCCCCCAGCCTTGTCAGTTTAATAATCAATTTGTAATTCTTTGATTATTGGTAAAATAGGGTATTTTTTTCTTATGTTTACAAAATGTCGGTCTTAATGGATTCAAAATGGTTTGTTATCTATTACCACCCTTGACTTCCTCAAACTCAAAGGAAAATTGAGAAAGAATATAAAAGCTATGAAAAAGGCAGCTGGAAGCACGTCAGTCAAAGAGGGCTGGAATGCCCACCAGAGATAAGGGTGTCCAATTAGGAAAGAGTCATTAATAAAAAATGCATATCCTTTGTTGCAGCAGGAATAACCACCACAATGAGGATGGTCATAATATTTATTTGCATTGTACTTTATAGTTTATAGTCACAAACATTATCACATTCAGACCTAATAATCACAGTATAAAGCAAACAGAGCCTTTTTTTTGGCGGGGGGGGGGACATTAATTAACCGCAATTTGTTACAAACTTTATTATAGAAATTATTCTTGATAAAATTTTTAAATGGTACAAAGGGTAGAATGTAAAAAAGTAGAAGTATCTGAACTCCATTTCCATTCTCCAGAGAAAATCATTTCATTTCTTTTAATGCCTCCAGAAATTTTATATGAATATATGGGCATATGCATATATTCATTTGTAGACACACAGACACACAGACACACAAACACAAGATCATACTACCCATACTGTTTTGTTTGTTTGTTTGTTTGAATTTATTTTTGGCTACATCGGGTCTTAGTCGTGGCATGCAGGATCTTCACTGAGGCATGCGGGATCTTTCGCTGCAAGGCGCAGGCTCTTTGTTGTGGTGCGCAGTTTTCTCCCTAGTCGTGGCGTGTGGGTTTTCTCTAGTTGTGGAGTGCGGGTTCCAGGGTGCGTGGGCTCTGTAGTTTGCGGCATGAGGGTTGTCTCGTGGCACACGGGCTTAGTTGCCCCGCGGCATGTGGGATCTTAGTTCCCTGACCAGGGATCGAACCCACGTCCCCTGCATTGTAAGGCGGATTCTTTACCACTGGACCACCAGGGAAGTCCCCCCATACTGTTTAGCAACTTGCTTCTTTCACTTAAAAATAGATTTTGGATATTCTTTAAGAACTACATAGAAGTCCACTCTATGAAGAACCATAATTTAACCAGTCTCATAATAATAGACACTTAAGCTGTTTCCAGTTTTTTACTATCACAATGTGGCAGAGGGAGGAAAATATGTATCTATCTGTATTTATCTATCTATATACAGGTATCTTTGCACTCTTATGTAAATATATTGATAGCATACACTTGTAGCCATAGAATTACTAAATCAAAAGGTGTGAACATTGGGCAGGAATCACTATTTTACAGCTTAAATAAAAAGAAGGTTAGTGTAGAGAAGTGACTATGAATACAGAGCCAAGAAGGACATAAACCTTGGCCTTTAGATTCCAAAGCTGTTGTTCTTTCCAACTATACCATTTCTACTTAAAAAAAAAAAAGATATCTTCAGAATCTTTTTCGACACATTTATTTATTCATTTTACTTAACTAGCAAAGAGGACTCATCAAACACAACACAGCACAATTTCACTCACCCGCCTAATCTCCACCTCGAACACCAGGATCGAGTCTGTTGATGGAGTCCATCCTATTACCCCTTCAGAGCCAGCAGCGCAGGCTGGAGGGATGATGAGCAACCGCTTCCCTCCTTTTCTCATGCCCACCATTCCATCCTCCCAGCTCTTTAGGAATCAGAGAAGAGGAAAAGCTCATCAGATACAAATCTTTTCATAAGACAAAACAAAGTACAGGATCATCGGGTTTATATTCCCCCCTCCCAACTGGTTATAAGAACATCTGCTTCTCAATTCACTTGTAAAAGCCAGCATATCCGGGGCTGTATGAAATACACTTACCTTAGATGATGAGAGAAATTGGAACAGAAGAATGGCATTAAAATAGAAATAAAAGCTATCACTTTTTTTTTTTTCGGTATGCGGGCCTCTCACTGTTGTGGCCTCTCTCGTTGCGGAGTACAGGCTCCGGACGCGCAGGCTCAGTGGCCATGGCTCACGGGCCCAGCCGCTCTGCGGCATGTGGGATCCTCCTGGACCGGGGCATGAACCCGTGTCCCCTGCACCAGCAGGCGGACTCTCAACCACTGCGCCACCAGGGAAGCCCAAAAATTATCACTTATTAAACACATTTTTCTAAGTGCTTTACTTCCATTACGTTGTTTAATCCCTAAAATAACTTCATAAGGTTAATAGCAATATCTCCATTTTACAGAAGAGAAAATTGAGGCTTAAGGAGATTAAGTAACTAGCCCAAGATCAGTTAGTAAATTGTTAAGCCAAGATTTCAACACCAGATGAGTCTAACTTTAAGGGTCATGCCCCAACTGCTATGATCTACAGGAAAAAGTTTCCAAAGGATTCTGGGAAAAGGAGTCATAAACAAAGCTATGGAGAAAACCATTCTGCCACATGGATAAATGAGTACTTCACAATGTATCAGTATGTCCTGACACAATGATACCCCACATGTGTAAAATACTCTTTTTTAAAAAAAATATTTATTTATTTGGCTGCGCCAGGTCTTAGTTGCAGCACACGGGATCTTTGTTGCCACGTGCCGGATCTTTAGTTGCGGCATGCAGGCTCTTAGCTGCAGCATGCGGGATCTAGTTCCTTGACCAGGGATTGAACCCAGGGCCCCTGCATTGGGAGTGTGGAGTCTTGACCACTGGGCCACCAGGGAAGTCCCTAAAATACTCTTTACTTTATAAAATACTTCCACAGTTGCTAACGAAGAAATTCACAACATGAACCCAGGTCCTCAGACTCCAATCCCAGTGTTCCTCCTGCTATGATGTATTTGCTTCTCACCATGATTTAAAGCATCCCAGACAGATCAGAATCACCCATTATGATACACTTCTAGAAGAAACAGTTTCACCTCTTTCTCAATTAGGCGATAGGAAGAATTTAATAGTTCCCTCAGAACCACGGGATGAAAAATAAAATGTAGGGACTAGAGAAAAGAAATGTACCCTTCTTCAATATATTGTTTCACAGGTAAAAATTTCCCAAATGTAGGTAACATAGCACATTTTTCTCTTCCTATTTTTTTAACCAAGCCTTTCCAGATTCTCCAAAAATATACCCAGGTTAGAAATTTTACAAAATTCACTCTAAATTAAGCCCGCTGCAACTGATAAACCCATATATAATAATAACATAGTTAAGCCTTTACCTTGATGACTTTTCCTGATCCTAATTTCAGGCGAAGCAGCTTATCTTTGTTAGCAGTGGAGTCAAAAACCTCAAAGTTGATCAAAATAAACAAGATTAGCCAATTTCAAAAATAATAATAATCATTATGATATTCAACTTAATACACACCAGCACAGTACTTCTGAAATAGGTAATGTCAAGTAAACTGGAAAAATACTTCTTAAAAGACCTGAAAAGAAGAGACCACATCATAGCTAAAGGTGTTATCACACTGAATATCACTGAGGCAAGGATTTTCCAGGTTTAGAAAAAAATAAACTTCTCCTACCAAGTGTTTAAAAATATTTTCATCTATAAAGAATTTTCAAATAAATTATCTCATTTGATGCCAACAGCCATCCTGCCAAGAAAGCAGGGTGAGCACCACTAAGCTCCATTCACAGGAAAAAAAATTAAGAGCTTAAATGACTCGACAAAGTCAAGTTAGGATAAAATTGGGACCCGAATCCACATTTTTTGGACTCATAGTCGAAAGCTCTTTCTATCATACCACACTACTTTTGAGGGCTTAATAATATAAATACAAAACAAGCCCAATCTATTCACAGTATCCAGTATAAGAAAAACGGAGAAACAACTGTGAGGAAAGTCTAAAAAGTTTTAAGACCTAATCCCATAAGAATATATTCAAGTTTAAAACTGGTATAGGAAGAGACATACATATGAACAATTACCAAAAATGATACTTGCAAAACTGGTTTCCTTTCTCTAAGTAGAAGAGACATAGTGGCACTGAGCAGATTTTATACATTAGCATTTCATGGCTATGCCCCAAAAGCAGTTGTAGAGACTAAAGCAGGGCTCCTAAAAGATTTCTATTTGCCAAAAGCACCAATTCATAGTAATAATACCTTACATTTGAATAGCTCTCATGCTATTTAAATTACAAAAGAACTTGCAGGGTACATTTTCTTACCTGGCCCAGTCCGTGATTCTGAAAGAGCCAGCTGGTATAGGCCACTTCCAAAGAATCTCCAACTTCTACAGCAGGGCCTTCTACTACAATAAGGTCCTGTGACAGCACTGAATCCAGGGAAGAGGTGCTGTTGCACTTGGCGATGCATACCTGTGCGATGAAATCAAAGGAGCATAAACTTAGTTTAAGCTCAGTAAGTACTCACTCAGTTATTGCTAATGTTCTTTTCCAAACAGTGGCACCCACTAGCAAAACATATTACATGTTTAGAAGTAAACCATTCCAAAGTCAGTAATCTTGCCAGGAATCAAAGTGCCTAAGAAGTATGGTTTTGGAGTCAGACTGTCTGGGTACAGATCTGGGCACTGTCACTTATTAACTTGTGACCTCAGTCAAATAACTTAACTCCTGTGAACCTTATTTCAGAGTTTTTTTTTTGTAAGATGGAGATAAAAGCTTTGCGTATTTCCTAGGGCAGTTATGAAGACTGAGCTAATACAAGTAGAGTACTTGGCACAGTGCCTGGCAAATAACAGTAAGTACACGATAAACATTAGCTATCATTACTATACTGATTTACTGCTTCAGTGTTTGGGAACCTGTGAAAGCTAGGGGAGCCTCTAAAAAATTTCAAAATGCATTTCTAAAGACAATAAAATAAAGGCCCTTTACAAAACCATGCTGTATTCCCAGAATTCATATCTCTACCACCTACAGATTTACCCATATTACCTTAGCACAGATTCTAGGCAAGGAAGTCAGATACATCTTTAGGAATAATTTTTCTATAGTCAATGTTTAAACATAGTACACCTTAGAAACTTGCTACTTATTTTGTTTAAAAAATTTCATTATCGCAATCACATAAATGCTAACTAAAACAATGAGAAGTCATTTTTTATCAAGCAAATAAGACTAAGAAGGAAAAAAGTAATTCTAAATGTTGGCAAAGGCATAGTGAGAGAACTGATAGGGATGTAAAATAGTACAATCTCTCTGAAAAGCAGTGTGCCAAAGTGTATACAGAACCTAAAAATATATGAACCCTTTGATTCAATCTTTCACTTCTTCTAGCCTAAGAAATAATGAGAGGGGAAAAAAAAAGACAGATTTGTATACAAAGATGCTCACTACAGTATCATTTATCTCAGAGACTGAAAATAATCTAACTGCCTAAAAGAAAGGGAATGATTAAATAAATTAAGGAACATTCATGTTATGCAGCTTTCAAAAATGTTTCTAAATAATTTTTCATGAGGTGGGGAAAGATGCATTTTACATCATTAAATAAAATAAGCAAGAGCTCTTAAAAGACTATAACTACTTATGTAACTCATGAATAGAAAAAAAAGAAACATGACATATTAACAGTGATTACTTTGGGTAGTAAGATTATGAATGATTCTTTTTAAAAAAATGCTTTTCTAAATTTTCTATAATGACCATGAAATAACTTTTAAAAATTCTCTTAGGGCTTCCCTGGTGGCGCAGCGGTTGAGAGTCTGCCTGCCGATGCAGGGGATGCAGGTTCGTGCCCCGATCTGGGAAGATCCCGCATGCTGCGGAGCGGCTGGGCCTGTGAGCCATGGCCACTGAGCCTGCGCGTCTGGAGCCTGTGCTCCTCAACGGGAGGGGCCACAACAGTGAGAGGCCCGCGTACTGCCAAAAAAAAAAAAATTCTCTAAAAACACTATTTTGAAAAGATAGTTGTGTTTATTCCTTAAGATAATTTATGAAGTGGAAAGTGTTTTAAAGATGTAAGTTTACATTTAGCCATTTTTTTCTCCTTAAAGTCTCATTTTCAAGCAATTTCAATAAGTATTCTTATTATTTCCCTAAAATACAGTAAGCTCAACTGATGAATTTAGTGGGTTTTTTAATGTTTGTCACTAAAAAATATATAGATATTACCTGTTTATTGAACTCCACAGCAGCCTTTTCAGACTCAAACATGATGGACCAGTTTTGTCTCTGATCATCATAAAAGGTGCTATAGTTATTGGGCCGAACCTGGGGAAAGGAGAAATGTTGGGTTAACTCAACTGCAGGCAGCGTAGCAGATAAATCTGGCTGCCTAAGCTCATGTAGAAGGGCCTTGACTCAGGTGGACCCAAAGAGAGCTATCAGGGAACTTTCTTCTTCCCTCCCACCCTCCACCAATCACCCCTTAGTCCACATTCCCAGAAGGCAGCCAAGAGACCTATCCAAGAGGCTCTGTTAAGATATCCACTCTGGGGAATTCCCTGGCAGTTCAGTGGTTAGGACTTGGTGCTCTCACTGCTGGGGCCCCGGATTTAATCCCTGGTTGGGGAACTAAGATCCCCGCAAGCCACAAAGCACAGCCAAAAAAAGGAAAAAAAAAAAAAAGCTATCCACTCTGCTCTCCAGAGCAGAAGTAGTGGACCTAGTTCCCACCAGGTACGCACACATCAATCTCTCCTATAAACCAATCCCAAAGGACGGATGATTCCAATACAGGAAGTCTTACCATTAGCTCAAAGTTCAGATGAATCCTGGCAACAGTAACTGGCTGTTGCTGACTGATATAAAGAAGAATCCTATACTGTACTCAAGCAAAGATGGGCAGGAAAAAAAGAGAGAACAGAAATTAAAAGGCAATACAAAATCAGCAGTAAGATGTCAGGAGTCATGCTTCATACAGGCATAAAACTCAAAACTCAGTTCATCCCTTAAAGCTTAGAGTTTAAATTACATCTTCTCACCATCCACTTTAATCTCTTCTCATTTTGACCCTACTTTTTAACTATAGTTAGCTATGTCTTTATTTTGTTGGTGTTTTTATTTGTATGAGAGGTGACTACAAGATATACAAATGGCCAACAGGTACATGAAAAGATGTTCAACATCATTAGGCATTAGGGTAATGCAAATTAAAACCACTATAAGGTACCACTTCACACTTATTAGAATGGCTATAAAAAAAAGGAAAAATAATAAAGTGTTGGCAGGGTAGTAGAGAAACTGGAACCCTCATATATTGCTTGTGGGAATGTAAAACAGTATGGATGCTGTAGAAACAGTCTGGTGGTTCCTCAAAAGGCTAAACAAGGAATTACCATATGACACAGCAATTTCACTCCTAGTATACATGCCAAAGAACTGAAAACAGGGACTCAAACATACACTTATACATCAATGTTCACTGCCTGTTATTCACAATAGTCAAAAGGTGGAAACAACCAAGTGTCCATCAAATGATGAATGGATAAATAAAATGTGTTATATACATACAATAGAATATTATTCAGGCATAAAAAATAATGAAGTTCTGATACATGTTACAACATGGATGAATCTTGAGAAAACATTCTGCTAAGTGAAATAAGCCAGACAAACATTATATGATTCCACTTACATGAAATACCTGGGGTAGGCAAATTCATAGAGATAGAAAGTAGATTAGAGGTTACCAGGGAATAAGGGAAGGGGGACGGGGAGTTATTGCTTCGTGATTACAGATTTTCTGTTTGGGGTGACAAAAAAGTGGAAATAGTGGTGATGGTTGCTCAATACTGTAAATGTAATTTATGCAACTGAACTGTACACTTAAAAATGGTTAAAATGGCAAATTTTATGTCTCCTATATATTTACTACACACACACACACACACACACACACACACACACAGAGAAATTAAAATTCAACCCCAGAAGGCAGGGAGGGACTCACTACGGGGGCTCATATACAATCTTGCACCAGAAAGGACTTTCTTTACCCTATGTGAAGCAGATAGAGTGAGGAGCTAATCTTATAGACTGAGCTGCTCAGGAAAGGATCACAGATTTATTAAGAGTTGGTCCATTTCTGGTTGTCCCTACTCTCGAGCACTATCTTCGTAGGCTGTTGATTAAGAGTCTGGAAGGTCTCTGACTCCTCAGTCTTGACTTTTCTGCCCATCAGAGATTCTGAGCTGAGATTCTTTAGCCTCCTCCTCATGAAGTTCAAAATCTAGCAAATGTATTGAGAGGAAGGTTGTTGCTTTCCCACGCTACAGTAGGATTTTATCTCCTATGCCCCACAAGATTGCAGAAGTTTCCCTCTGCCTTTCTGGCACAGCCCTTGGACTTCCACACCACCCCCAAACTCATTAAATGTCCCATGGGGAAAAACTGATCTTGTGTTTGGAGCTCCTCTAGTTTTTACCAATGTCTCCTTCCCCCAGTAGTCTCTCTTTGTTTGGGACATACCTGATGTTTAGTCTACTCCTAAGCATCAGCAAAGATCCCAAGGGAAGAGGAAACACTCAGCTCATTGGCTCTTTCCTCTAAAAATTTTAGTTCATCTAGTCCTCATAATTTCCATAGCTAACGAATTTTAAAATATAATTTTTGCAATTTATCTGTCTTTTTATAATGGTCACAGTGGGAATGTTGCCTGCCACAACATGCTACATCCTATCTAGAGGTGAAGGGTGATGAAGTCCCAATACCAGATTTTTGAAATCCAAATGGCAACCCCTAATGAATTAATAGATGTAGATAATAATCAACAATGGCTGCTAACATAACAAAATGAGAGACAATCAGACATTATTTACCTCCCAATGGGAGAATGAGAGATTTCAGGAACACAGTAACCAACTACAATGCATGGACCTTATTAGATTAAAACAAACTGTTTTAAAAAAAGAGAGAGAGAGAGATAATCAGGGAAATTGAATGCTAACTGGTAGTGAATGAGATCAAAGAATTTTTGTAGGTTTTGTTTAGGTGCGATAATGGCGTAGTGGTTGTGTTTTTAAAAATCCTTACCTTGTAGAGATACATACTAAAATATTTATAGCTAAAAGTGTATGCTGGAGATTTATTCAAAATAATCTGAGCAGGGGAAGAAGGAAAACAGGCTGCAGTTCAGATGAAACAAGATTAATAACTGCTAGAGTCTGGTAATGGGTATCTGGGTGTTTGTTATTCTAGACCCACTATTTTTATAGGTGTTTCCAAATTTCCAAAATTAAGCTTTTTGTTTGTTTGTTTTTAATACAAATGAGTGTTGTCCATTATGTTAGTTACCCTGAACAGGTCATCTTCTCTCTCAGTGTCTCAGAGTCTCTGAGGTGCATGGACTCCATGTTACCTGGACCTCTGAAATTCTATTATTTCTTTTTTTTAAAATAGATTTATTTTATTTATTTATTTGTTTGTTTGTTTATTTACTTTTTGGCTGCATTGGGTCTTCATTGCTATGCACGGGCTTTCTCTAGTTGCGGCGAGCGGGGGCTACTCTTCGTTGCGGTGCAAGGGCTTCTCATTGCAGTGGCTTCTCTTGTTGCGGAGCACGGGGTCCAGGCACGCAGGCTTCAGTAGTTGTGGCTTGCGGGCTCTAGAGCACGGGCTCAGTAATTGTGGTGCATGGGCTTAGTTGCTCCATGGCATGTGGGATCTTCCCGGACCAGGGCTCGAACGCATGTCCCCTGCATTGGCAGGCGGATTCTTAACCACTGAGCCACCAGGGAAGCCCTCTATTATTTCTTATGCGTATTTCAACAATGTTCAAAACCTTCTGGAGCAGAATTTGAAGCTAGATACAACCCACACAAGGAAATCAGTCTCCGCACTTCTATCCACATCTTTTTGACTCAAACCAATATTTTGCTGTGTGATCGACTACCCAACTCATCAAACTTTCAAAGGATAAATGGTGGTCATGCTCTAAGTGGTACACTCAATGTTGTTCACTGCCTAAAAAAAGGATGTCCTCGGTAAATGGTTTACTCTGAAACTCTCCAAATTCTTAAGCTAGATCCATTTCACAAAGGTCAAACTTACTGACTTTGAGCGGTTGAATTTGTTTTAATGCACAACAGTAAGCAAAATGTGACTATAAATGTTATTATATACCTAACATTAAAAATTCACATTCAGTACAATCAATCTAATCCTCTGATATGTAAGACATCAGAGAAGTCCCGATAAAAACCAGCTCACTGATATGATTTGGGACATGTGAATATACATGAGACAAGGAGACAACCTTACCTCTCTGGCTGTGTGATTTCCCAGGACTGCAGCACCAAATTTGCCCTGCTTTACATACTGACCATTTGTGCTACAGAAGCAAGGAAAACAGGTATTAATACTTCCTTCAACTAAGTAGAACCAGCTTTCTTTTCTGCCATATAAAGTGGGGAATCTAGTCATTCAGCCTCTAGAAAGGGACAGAGGTGAGCAGTTTATAAGTTAAAACTCATATACAACTTCTTTACTCTTTAAACATCTACTATTCATGATATCTCAGTGGAGTGGCTTTCTTTGAGCACTTAAAAAGGCAGTTGTTGAGGGTATAAGCAGTTTCTGGAGAGAGTACACAAGATAATGGCTCTTCAAAGTTTTGTGTGCAAAATTCTCCAAATGAAACATTAAAAAGCATGACTGATACTTTGTCTACGGCAGGACTGAGTAGCGACTTTGCAATGAACAGAAAGGCTTACTGCAAAAAGCAGGAGCTTAACCCACACCCCCACCAACTTTATAAAGAGTTCCTTCTCAGCTACTTACTAGCGATATGCATGGACTGCTGTTGCAACCAATACCATGGAAGTGCCTGTTGTGGTGGGTGCTGTTTTTGGTGTCACCTGGTTTCCTGAAGACGAAGAGATGAAGCAGAAAACAAAGCTGTCATTCATTTCTTGCTTGAAACTGATTTTTAACCCTTAAAGCAGCTTCAAAGTTCTTCTTTAACCTTGTGGTTGTGTTACGATGCTTTCATGACCACTGTCCTCATTTGATCCACAAAATGGCCCTACGGCCGTGTCTGGGGATGAGGAAACTGAGGCTCTAAGCCCCCCAAGTGCCTTACACGATGACAGTAGCAAGCCTAGGACTAGAACGCAGGATTCTGGCTCCACTCCAAACAAGTCTTTGGGCTGGACGAGAAGCACTGTCTAGAAAACAAGGTCACATTCCATATTCCTTTTCTCCTTCTAATATTTTTTTTTTTTTTTTTTTTTTGCTGTAGGTGGGCCTCTCACTGTTGTGGCCTCTCCCCCTGCGGAGCACAGGCTCCGGACGCGCAGGCTCAGCGGCCATGGCTCACGGGCCCAGCCGCTCCGCGGCATGTGGGATCCTCCCAGACCGGGGCACGAACCCGTGTCCCCTGCATCGGCAGGCGGACTCCCAACCACTGCGCCACCAGGGAAGCCCCTCCTTCTAATATTTTGACAGCTATAATAAATAAAAATGAAGTTGTTTCCCCTTCCCTTACTTCTGGGGTAGAAAACTTATGATATTCAGATTACATCCATTACTTTACTTTCTCAGTGGCATAAAGTAACACTAACATTTAAAAATAGTGTATTTAGGGTAAATCACATATTCACACTCACCACATGAATCTGTTGAGAACACAGGCATGGCCATAGCAATCAAGAACTTATTTTCAAAAGTATCCTTGTTTGATTCTTTTTGTTGTTATTAAAAACAAGACAACAGGCCCCAAATGGAGTCACTTAGCCTAAGACCCACCCCACCAAACAGAGATTCAACATAATTACAGTTTTGGCTCCCCCAGAAATGGAATCTTAAACCAGAATGATCTGATCAGCACTAGTTAGGTAATCTGTTTGATAGACCTCTGCTATCCCCTAAAGGAAAGTAACCTTGTAATAAGCAACCCACTTTTTTGCCTAGTGTTACGCTAGACTCCCCCTTCTGCCTGGTTCCTGCTCCCTTCTGCCTATAAAAGACTTTCATTTTGTCAGAGCCCCTATCTACTAGATTGGATGCTGCTCAATTCGTGAATTGCTGAATACAGCCAATAAGATCTTTAAAATTTACTCAGTTGAATTTTGTTAACAGTACTGAAATAACTTTTTCTGGTTATAGAGTACAACTGTAGAAAACTTAGCAAATACAGAAACACATAAAAAAATGACCTATAATCTCACCACCCAAAAATGAACATTAATAATATGATGTATTTAGTCATAGTCCTTTTTCTATACACATAAACTTCCCAGCTTTATTATCTTTTTTTAAAGAAAATTAATGATTTGACAATCTCCTTTTTTCACTTAGTGTAAGCATTTCCTTATACTTTTCAAAACAGTCTCCAAAACACAAAATAGTCCTAAAAACACTTTTTGATGGTTAAATACCATGTTGACTCTACTAGAATTCATCCAATTTCCTATTGTTTGACATTTCTTTGGGCTGTTTCCAATTTTTCTCTATGATAAATAACACTGTGATGAGCATCCTTAAAACGCACATTTTTGTATGTACCTCTAATTACTTTCTTAGAATTAATTCCCAAAAATGGAATTATCACATCCAAGAGTGTGAAAATTTTTAAGGTTTTGTTACAACCTGCCCAAATGCCCTTGAGAAATGCCATTACCAGTTTACACTCCCACCAGCAGTATGAGTAGGCCAGCTTTGCATCCCTGCCAGCAAGAGGAGATATTCTTTCTAAATCTTTACCAATGGGATACCAGTGGCATCAGGGAAAGGGGAATGCCACCTCACTGTTGTTTTCATTTGCATTTATTGATTACAGGGAAGGAGAAATTTAACATTTTCTCTAGACTTGTATTGGCCATTTACTTTGTTTTATTTTGATGAATTGCCCATTTTATGTTGTTGGCTTATTTTCCTAGTCTGGGTTGTTCTTGTTTTCCTTATTCTTTTGTAAAAACCTACAACATAGTTTTAAATTCAATCAGTACTTTCCAGTTGTATGTAATGCTACAATAAAACTTTTCTCCTGAGAAGCAGTGAATACCAAAAAAAGGAGGAACTAAGGCCTCAGTTATCAGGCCAAGTCTGAAACACAGAAAAATTACTGTCTCCCCAAGGTCAGCCTAGCATCCTCCTTCAGGTCAGTTCAACTTTTCCCAGTACACTCTCATCTCCCTCCTTAACGCCCTTGTTCATGGATTTGCTAGAGGGGTAAGTGAGTCAGATGCCACAATCATGTGATCTTCTCATTGGTTAAGCATTTCCTCTCGGAAATCAATACTGTACAGATTCTTGAATTCCCTGCTCATGAGGACTGCTTTTAATATGTATTTTCAAATCTTTTTTTATTCCCAAGGAAAATTTTCTTGAATTATAGTTTTAGGTGCCTGTTTTCCCCCTCCTATTTTTTTTTTAAATTCTTCAGGGAATATACATATGTATATTCCACATGTTGGAAGTTCTTTGCTATCTTCAATATTGGTCACTTTCCTTTCAAAACTTTTTATCTCTTAAATTTTTTAATTCTTATTTTAAAAATGTCCTCCTGTTAACCTTCTATTTCTCTTAAGGCATAATCTGTTGTGTTTATTCATTCTTGTGTTCCTTCTAGTTTAGTCTTCATTTCTAAAATAATTTTTCTGACATCTCTAATTCTTGCCTAAGTCCTGTCACTTACTTCTGAGATTTTAAAATTCTCACTTATGTTCTCATTTCATGTCTTATGTTATTTTCTTAATGGTAATAGGTGGTTGTAGTTTTGATCTATTCAGTAAGAAACATTCTCAGAGTAGAGCTCTCACTGTAGGGATGCTATTCTGTTCCTTGCTCTTATAATAACTTTGCATGGAGTTTGACTCTGATACTTTTCTATTGTTCATTTTTATGTGAAATTTGCTTTTCTGAACTTTTAGACAGAGGCATGGCTCAGGGTGGCTTTCCTAACTTCATTGAACTCACTGTTCTGTTGCCATACAGAGTTCAAAAAAGCGGGAAGAGGGGGCTTCCTCCTGAGACTTCCTGATTCTATTCTAGAGGTACTTTTATCTGGATCTTTTCTTCTTCACTTTTAATATCCCTATCCTCCTTCATTTTAATTCCACTCTCAGCAGGTCCTACTCAGGGTGGGGACCTCTCCTGGAAGGTCACCATAGTGGATGAGTTTCAACACCTCATAGGAGCAAGACTGCTCCTGTTCTAGTCACCATCATCACCCCCTTGTACTTACCCATAACTAAAATGGGCAAAATGCTTTGCAGTTCCAGCTTGGCCTGCCACATTTCCCATGAACACCTGTTGGCTACTTTGGGTTCACCCATTCTCAGATTCAAATATTCTCCCATTGCTTCCTTGTTTTCTCCCATGCAAATGTTGACACCATGCAAGCCTTGTGTCCATACCTGCTTGTATTGGGGGAGGTCCATAAGGATATCTTTTCAATTGGTTTTATTGTAAATATTATCCAAGGTTTGTCCAGTTGCTCTGTTTTTCTAGAGATCTTAAGAGATTCAAGAACTATGCTGCAGCCACCTCCTTTCCCAAAAAGACTTGTTATATAAATACTCCTTGAACAGAGAGCGTCTCCTGTATTGCAAGTTTTTATTTTATTTGTAAATGCCTAAATAAGACAGTAGTATAGGTAATTTTTAAGTTGAAATGCCTCTATAATTCCTCTTTAAAAGTATAATTAACTCATAGTTGTTGTTTTCTAATTTTAAAAAGCAAGTTATTTCATTGGGTGGGGACTGAGATTGTTTGTTTTTATCCACGTTCATTAACTCAACCACTTTAAACTGAGTTAGAAGTACACTGCTGAGAAGAGATGTGCCACAGGAAATGTAAAAGCACAGCCTACTAGAAATCTGGCCAGGTTATGGCTTGGAGAACAGGGCCAGCAATCTACAGCAAAGCTGCCAAAAGTGACAGGTAAGACTTAGAGCAGGGGTCAGCAAACATTGTATGTAAAGGGCCAAACAGTAAATATTTTAGGCTATGGGCCATAACAGTATCTCTTGCAACTGTTCAACTCTAAATATCGTAACAACATCCTCAGTGTTGGCATTGTGCCTAGCACATAAAAGACATTCAATACTTTCTTCTTCATTCAACAAATATTTAATTTAATGTCCCTTACCCCCGGTTCTGCTCTGGGCTATTTCTATCAGTCCCTCACTCCTCTTCAGATTCTTACACAAAGACAGCAAAGTGTAGAGGATGGTAGACAAGCTTTGGAGTGAGTCAGATCAGGGTTCAAATTTCAACTCTGTCACTTACTGCTGTATGACCTTAACCATGTGCCTAAACCTCTCTGAGCCTCTAAAATGGTGGTAGTCTCACCTATTTCACAGAATTGTTGTGAGAATTAAATAAGACAATCTAGGTGAAGCACCTGAGACCAAACACATAGCAGGTTTTCTAGAAATATTAGTCCCCCCTTTTTTCCTTTCGTTCAACAAATTTTCATTCAATATGTCTTGTGTTCATCCTGATGAAATGTTCAGGGGATACAGCATTGAGCATCATTCTCTAGTTGGGAAAAATTCACTGTCAGCATACATCTAACCCACCCAGGTGAAAGATGGGAAAAGCAGCTCTTCCTTCTTGCCAAAATACTGGACGGCGCCTACGCAGAGCACCCCGGGCAAAGTTTTGGAGAGTGGTGTCCACACGGGGCAGAAGAGCATGCCTGTGACCTTCCTCCATCAGTTTCCAAAAAACAGCATACTACCTAGCCGCCGGAATTCGGGATCTCAGAGCTCAGAGCAGCATGCACCTCACTGGTGGTGAGCTTGGCCAGACTGATCAAGGAGGGATGACCTGGCATGTCACTTTTAGAAGGTTGTTTATCATTCCAACCGACCTGTCAGGGGCCAATCCTAATCTCGTAACTTACCTGTTGGTGCTGTTCCCTGGCCTTTCTTAGGCTGCTTTGGGGCTGTGTAGTGGAAGAATTCATTTCCATGGCCAGCAGCTGTCTGATCCAGTCCGAAAAGAGAGGCCAATCTGGTACTGTTAGTAGAAAATGAAAATGACATTTCATTTGACATATCTCAAACCTGGAATCATTATAAAAGCTGCTCATGCTCCTACCTCGAACAAATACCTCCTTGACTATATATCCCACCACTCAGTATCAAAAGTGGCAACTAAGTCTCTTCGAAATCAAGATTGTATCTCTGATATGAACAGCATCAAATGACCTTGCCCGTCCACAGGACTTTGGTCAAGGCATCTCTTCTTTCTGGACCTCAGTTTCTGCATCTGTAAAGTAAGGTGATTAGTCCAGGTGCTCTCTATGGTCTCCTCAAACTGTACATTCTTGCCTTTACCAAGTCATAGTTTCCTATTTTTCACTAGTTTATTACATTGAAGTAAAACTGTATTACAGGGAATTCCCTGGTGGTCCAGTGGTTAGGACTCCACGCTTTCAAAAAATAAAAAAGAAAGAAAGAAAATCACCACCTTTAAAAAAAAACATATTACAAACTTACTGCATCACACATAGTCCCATATATGATTTCATCTTTTATCTTTCCCAGCAGAACCATTCTTTCATCATCCCTTGTGATGAATCTTATGCTCCAACTATTCCACTGAAACTGCTGTTACTAAAATCACCAACAACCTCTTTGTTAATAAACAGTTTATCAGTCCTTATCTTATTTGGCTTTCGTGCTGCCTTTTTACACTGTCAACTAACTTGTTCTTCTTTAAACAAACTCTTCTTTTGACTTCTGTGGGGATACCTGCAGGGGTGTGAGGAGGGACCAGCCCAAATAAGACATCAATAAATGCTAATGGGATCCCTCTCTTACTGTCTTTCCATCTCTCTGGCTCCTCATTTAACTCCTTGGACTCTTCTACTATTGCCCAACCTTTAAATATCCATGTCCCCAAGATTTCATACTCTCTCTCCCTTGGCAATCTAATTTATTTACCTTGATATCAGTGCTATTCAAATTCTGATGGTGCTCAAATCTGTATTCCTAGCCCAGAATTTGTTCCTGAGTGCAGACAACACAGATATCCCACAGGGAACACAAATGCAACATGTCCAAACCAGGACTCATATCTTCCAATGCCCACTGCCCAGCAAAACCTGTTCTTACTCTTGTGCTCCCTCTCTTGATGAATGACATTTTGTGTCAGGATCCTCAAGACTGCCCCCAGGCTCAGTGATTTGCTAGAAGGACTCAATGGACTTACCATACAATTATAGCATAATATATAATATACATATATATATATATATATATATATACATATAATATATATATACTCAGGGCTAAGGTCTATTACAAGGAAGTGATACACACCAAAATCAGCAAAGGGAAAAGGCACACTGGAGCAAAGTCCAGAGGAAACCAGGAACAAAATTCTAAGAGTCCTCTTCCAGTGGAGTAACACAGGACATGTTACATTCCTCCAGCAATAAGTTGTAACAACGTGTGTGAGAGTGGTCTGCCAGGAAAGCTCATTAGACACTCAGTGCCCAAGGTTTTTTATTGTGGGCTAGTCACACAGAAACCTTCTACCATGTACCAAAATTCTAGACTCCCAGAAGGAAGACAAGGTTCAGTAATAAACCATATCGTCTGTACAAACAGTTTAGGCACAGTGAGCTGCTCTTATCATTTGTGGAAAGCTTTAGTGTGGGGAACTGTTTACCAATCGAGTTTCCAGCTGCCAGCCAACCCCGTAAGCAAGACTTTCTAAGGATAACGGTCTTAGGTCTACTATGTTAACCCTTTTCTGCAAACATCCACAACCAAAACTGAAATCTGGGCATCGACCTTGACTTTTCTTTCCCCTGGTGTTCACGATCAATCCTCAAGTCCATCTGATCTTACTTGCTATTTCTTGAACTCGTTCACTTCTCCCCAGCCTCACTGACACTTCCCTACTTCAGACCACCATCACATCTACAGAGCTTGAATTCCTGCAGCCACCTCCTGTCTCATCTCCCTACCCTGGTCGTGTCTGCTTCTTATCCATCCTTCCCACTACACCCACAGTGACCTTTCTCAAAACCAAATTTGACCAAGTCTCTTTCCTCCTTAAAACTCTCAATGACACCTCAATATTACCAAGATAAAAGTCCAAACTCCATAAGACAGTTTTACAAGCCCTTTCAAGACCACACCTCTCCTTACCTCCCCAGCTTCCTATCTGACCATTTCTCATCTCCAACTGCGTGCTACAGTCACACTGTGGAACTTTTTTTTTTTTTTTTTTTTTTTTGCGGTACGCGGGCCTCTCACTGTTGTGGCCTCTCCTGTTGCGGAGCACAGGCTTCGGACGCGCAGGCTCAGCGGCCATGGCTCACAGGCCCAGCCGCTCCGCGGCATGTGGGATATTCCCGGACCGGGGCACGAACCCGTGTCCCCTGCATCAGCAGGCGGACTCTCAACCACTGCGCCACCAGGGAAGCCCACACTGTGGAACTTTTAATTTCTCACATAAGGCAAGATCTTTCTAATCTCCAGCCTTTGGATATGCTGTTCTCTCTGCCTGAAACATTCTTCCCCTGGAAGCTGACCCTTAATCTCAAAGTCTAGGTTAGGTGATCTTCCTTGGGGCTCCCACAGAACTCTATACTTCATTCATTCAAGAAATATGCATCAGACACTGTGTTAAGTGCTGGGTATACGTTGGTGAGCAAAACTCGGTTCTATTTTCAAGTAGCTTATATACTCTAACAAGGGAATTAGGTATATACTATATAATTGCAAACTATAACATGAGATATATAACAAGCAGCTGTTATATGGAGTTACACTCCATAGAGATTAATAAAACTTATTCAGTCTTTATCATCTAACATGGTAATTGGTTACTGTTAAATATTGAAACATCCCAACAACTTTTTTTGGTCTTTTTTCCCCTGATAATTTTAATGTATAATACATACTAGCATTTTGCAAAATAAATTTAATATGATTTGAAACTATTACCTTGTTTTCTCAAGGTAGTGTTGTTTCCTGTAAATGGGGCCAACAATGCCTAATTTAAAGGACCAAGAAGTTTAAATGATATTGCAATTGTAGAGAGCAGTGCTGGCCTACATTAAGACATCAACAAATGCTAATGAAATTTAGAAAAGACCAAGAGTTCTCCTTTTACCCAGGGCAATCTGAGCAGATTCCCTAAAAGAATAAGATTCTAGGAAGTTGAGCAATGCCTTTAACCTTGTGAAAAATTTGCAAAGCTTAGAACCTAGTTAAGATTAACAGATTATGCACAAATCATTGATAAGAAAGAATGTCCTTGGTAGCTTCAGTAAACTATGGGTATTGGATTTGCTGTTTTAATTTTGCAGGTGCGTTTTGTTTTTTTTTTCAATGGAAAGACAAAAGTGTTGTAGGTAAACTAAGTTTCCACAGGTGCCCTAAAGGCCAGCCAATTGATGATTGCAAAATCAATCCAAAAGCCAGGTCAACCTAATTATCGTTCAGATTAGTTCTATTTTCTATTATTATTTTTATTTATTTATTTTTTTGCGGTACACGGGCCTCTCACTGCTGTGGCCTCTCCCATTGCGGTGCACAGGCTCCAGACGCACAGGCTCAGCGGCCATGGCTCACGGGCCCAGCTGCTCCACGGCACGTGGGATCTTCCCGGACTGGGGCACGAACCCGTGTCCCCTGCATCGGCAGGTGGACTCTCAACCACTGTGCCACCAGGGAGGCCCTATTAATTTTTTAAAATGAACTCTACACAGACTTAGGGGCATAGGTTTTTTGTAAATTATTACACTTTCCACTTCTGAAGTGTTTTCAAATGTACACATCTCCCTAACTATGTTAGCAAGAATGAGCTTGCTAACTCTGGACTTTAGTCTCTATGTTTATAATTCATAGGAAAAGTCATTCCAGCATTAATCACATTTTAAAAATAAATGTTGGACTTTCCTGGTGGCACAGTGGTTGGGAGTCTGCATGCCAATGCAGGGGACACGGGTTCGATCCCTGGTCCAGGAAGATCCCACATGCCGCGAAGCAACTGAGCCCGTGTGCCACAACTACTGAGCCTGCGCTCTAGAGGCCGCGAGCCACAACTACTGAAGGCTGCATGTCGTAGAGCCTGCACCCTGCAACGACTGAGCCCATGAGCCGCAACTACTGAAGACCTCACACTCTAGGGCCTGAGTGCCACAACTACTGAGCCTGCAACTACTGAAGCACACACACCTAAAGCCTGTGTTCCTCAACAAGAGAAGGCACCACAATGAGAAGCCCATGCACTGCAACGAAGAGTAGTCCCCACTTGCCGCAACTAGAGAAAGCCTGTGTGCAGCAACAATGACTCAACACAGCCAAAAAATAAAAAAGATTTGTTTAATTTTAAAAATTTAAAAAATAAATGTTAGCCTGTGCATTTAGTTATCAAAGTCTTATCTAACCTTAATTTTATACTCCTTTTCTTTTCTCATTAAAAACAGTAATACAGGACTTCCCTGGTGGTGCAGTGGTTAAGAATCCACCTGCCAATGCAGTGGACCCGGGTTCGAGCCCTGGTCCGGGAGGATCCCACATGCCGCAGAGCAACTAAGCCCATGTGCCACAACTACTGAGCCTGCGCTCTAGAGCCCACAAGCCACAACTACAGAGCCTGCATGCCACAACTACTGAAGCCCGCAAGCCTAGAGCCCATGCTCTGCAACAAGAGAAGCCACCACAACGAGAAGCCCACGCACCACAACAAAGAGTAGCCCCCGCTCACCACAGCTAGAGAAAGCCCGCGCGCAGCAATGAAGACCCACGCAGCCAAAAATGAAAAACAAAACAACGAAACAGTAATACATGCATTTATGACGTATCAACGTATTTTAATAAACGGGGACTCTTTTGGTTGTTCAAGTACTTCTTTTCCAAACTGTGGTATCAAACATTAACTTCTATAATAATAATAAGGCATACAGGCAGTCTGGTGGAAATCTGCTTGCCTGATTTCAAATCTAGGTTCTTTTACTTTTTAGCCGTTTGACCTTGAGCAACTTTCCTCAGCCTTAATTTCCCATTTGCAAAATGAGTATAATATTAGTAAAAACTGCCTCAGAGAGTAGTAGAAAGAAATTAATACATACTGTATATATAGTACTTAGTACAGTACCTTGCACAGAGTAAGTACACAATATGTTTTATACACATGTGTACACATCCTATTACCTTAAAATGTCAATTCAACTCAGATACCCCTAGAAGGAAGAAACCATGCTTGATCAGTGCACAAACTGACCTGCAACTATAAGCTGATATTAGCATAGATACAAACTACAGGATTGGGAAAAGTCTCAAAGATCACCTAGAGCAACCCCATTATTTAACAGACTGGGGAATGGAGAGTCAAGGATGGTAAGTGAGTTGTCCATAAAGTCACACTCCTAACTGGGGGCAGAATCAACATCAGAATCTAGGCTTTTCTGTATCTTTTACAGAACTTAAAAATGCTTTCTGATGATCAGTTCCAGATTTCTTTTTTCTACCTCTACACTGGTGATTTATCATCATTATGCTAATCAGATTTGCCTACATATAACTTTTTTTTTTTTTTTTTTTTGCAGTGCCGCAGCATGTGGGATCTTAGTTCCCCAACCAGGGATCGAACCCACGCCCCCTGCATTGGAAGCATGGAGTCTTAACCACTGGACCACCAGGGAAGTCCCTACCTAGATATAACTTTTATATAATCTACAACGTAAGTATATACATTACTGGCCCCTTAAGAATGCTTTTTGATTATCATTATTGGATTGTTTTATTCTACTACTAAACTGGAAGTTTCTTAGGGGCAGGAACTGTTCCTTATTCCTATCTATATTAGCTGAAGCGAAGTACCATACCTTTAGTAGACATTCACATATTTCTTCATTTCAAAGTCTCAACGGAAAGAATGGGCTAAGACCAAAAAAAAAAAAAAAAAAAAAAAAAAAAAAAAACCACAAACCTCCTGATTACCACTTTACTATTGCTAGGTTAACCATGGACCAAGAGGCCTGGAAATTTGGAACACAGATTATCAATCATCTAGACAGCCATCCTAGGCACTAATACTCTCACTTCTATTAGGCTTGACTATCTTTTTTTTTTTTAATTTTATTTATTTATTTTTGGCTGTGTTGGGTCTTCATTGCTGCGTGCGGGCTTTCTCTAGTTGCGGCGAGCAGGGGCCACCCTTCGCTGCGGTGTGTGGGCCTCTCATTGCAGTGGCTTCTCCCGTTGCAGAGCACAGGCTCTAGGCGCACGGGCTCAGCAGTTGTGGCATGTGGACTCAGTAGTGGCACGTGGGCTCAGCAGTTGTGGCTCATGGGCTCAGTAGTTGTGGCTCGCGGGCTTTAGAGCACAGGCTAAGTAGCCGTGGCGCACGGGCCTAGTTGCTCCGCAGCACGTGGGATCCTCCCCAACCAGGGCTCGAACCCATGTCCCCAGCACTGGCAGGCGGATTCTCAACCACTGCGCCACTAGGGAAGCCCAGGCTTGACTATCTTAAGTGGAATAAAGTAAGTCACACATTTAAGTCAAGATACTTAAAAAATAATAATCAAGTAACATTTACAGTAAATTACAGTTGTACAAGAGGAACTGAAAAGCAGCCGCAGTACTCACTGTCATATGTTTTACTTCCTTAGGGCAAACTGACAAAGGAATAGCTGAATCAGGGAATGTTGGTGAAACTTTCTGTATTCTCAATCTTAAACTTGATTTAGTTTTTCTGGTTATTAAGGGGAACAAAAATAAGTTACCTGTATAACTTTGTTTACTAAACCTTTTATCATTCAATTAGCTGTTGTCTGTGTTTAGGAGTACAGTCTCCTGCCTAGAACTAGTTTCTCAGGTCCTTGAGGAGCCTGCACAGGAAATCAGCATAGCTGAGCCACCAAGAACTTATCTCAGGCCAGGAACCTGGAGAAGAGCACATGACTGTCGTCATCTACCCGGGAATTTTCAGTCAGCAGTGTACTGCTTGTTGCATCAAAGCTGGAAGCCCTAAACTCTACTCAATATTCTTTAATAATCTATATGGAAAAGAATCTGAAAAAGAATGGATATATATATGTATAACTGAAACACTCTGCTGTTCACCTGAAACTAACACAACATTGTAAATCAACTATACTCCAATATAAAATAAAAATTAAATTAAAAATAAAGTTGGGAGCCATAACATTCATTTACAGACTTCCCTCAAAGACTTTCACCTAGTGAAGAATGTGAATTTAAAGTATATATTGTGGGCTTCCCTGATGGCACAGTGGTTAAGAATCCACCTCCCAACGCAAGGGACACGGGTTCGAGCCCTGATCCGGGAAGATCTTACATGCCACGGAGCAACTAAGCCTGTGTGACACAACTACTGAGCCTGCGCTCTAGAGCCCGTGAGCCACAACTACTGAGCAAGGCCGCATTCCGCAACAAGAGTAGCCTCCGCTCGCCGCAACTACAGAAAGCCCGCGCACAGCAACGAAGACCCAACATAGCCAAAAATAAGTAAATAAATAAATTTATTAAAAATAAATAAATAAAGTATATCTTGTAAACTTTCAAAAGGCACAGCCATTAACAAAACAGGTTTGTCTGAAAAAACATTAATTCAAATGGCTGACTACATAGTCAACAGCAACAGACTGGATGTGTGAAAACAGTGAATGTTTTGGGTGGAGCAGGGAAAAAAGGAACCAAAGCACTGCTTAACTCTAAAATAATTGAGCAACTGAAAGAACTCAAGGGGGAACTAAGTGGATGTAGGACGTCCAAAGTGAGGGTAGGGGTGGAACAGGGCAGTGAGAGTGAAAAGAGGACTTAGGATGGCTAACGTAGAGCTGATCACAGTGGAAGTCAAAAGATCCTATTAAAGACCAAAAGAGAGCCAGTGTCATTTTAGGTCAATCACGTACTGAACTCTCCACCAGGACTAGAAGCAACCTGAGACCAGAGAGACCAGAGACCAGAGAGAGAAACTTAATCATTTTTGTAACCTCTAAGTATTTAGTAGAATGAGGAGTATATATTGGTGTATTCATCATTCTTCGGTACATTCTTAAATTGGTTAACCAGATGTTCAAAGAAAGAGTCTGCAAGGATCAGAACTTGGCAGCTCACAAGTTTGTTGTGTCGATGGACACAACATAAGGGAAAAGGCTAAACTGATTAGTGGAAGAGAGAAAACCCTGCCTCTTGAAGACCTGTACCCCAGGCTAGTTTATATAGTGACTGGGAACAGGGGACAGCAACTGCAGTTTCTTACACTGGTTTTAAGCTTTACAGTGCAATTTCACAGTCGTTATTCACTCAACAGGCACCTCCTGAGCACTCACTATGTGCCAGGAACGGTGAACCGTGCCGAGCGCAGAACAACGTAAACAGTTCTCGTCCTGTCAGGGCTCAAAATCTAGTAGGTTCTGTGTACAAAGATAAAGGTAAACACACCTAGTTGTGGGAATAAGTAAGAGAAAGCAATTTATTCTCCCTGGGGCCGTGGGAGAAAGGAAAGCACCAAAAAGGTGACACCCGAGCTAGGCCTTGAAGGATGCTGAAGCCGACCCACCAGCGCCAATTCTGAAGTGTCACCGCCTTGTCCACGGAGAAGAGAAAGTCTCATATAGGCACCAGCTGACTCATAAAAACTCTGAGACAGGTATTTTCATCAATAATCACTCCCATTTCACAGAAGGAGAAACTGTGACCCAGAAAGCAAAAGTCGAACCCCAGGGTCCTACCGCGCGTCAGGGGAGATGCCAGGTCCAGAATCCAGGTGGACAGACGCAGCACAGCTTCGAGCTGTGCCTGGATTCTGAGACCTGTGGAGCACCGGAATGTGGCAAGGGTCTGGACCCGGAAGTTGGGAAGAGGTCTGATAAGAGAGCGGCCCCTCCAACCGTACGGCCAGGCTCTCTCAGCCACGCCCTCTGCCCCACGCGTGTGTCACTCACCCGCCGCTAGGCGAGAGGAAGTCCGTGTCGTCTTCGTCGCCCGCACCGAACATCGCGCAGCCTTTCGCCCCGTTTCGGGGAGGAAGTCGGAGGGTTTCCAGAGCCTTTCACCGCCGACGTCGTAAAACGCCGCCGCGCCGTGCTGTTTTCCGGCAGGACGAACTCTCGCACGGTGACTCGGCCAGGAGGAGACTAGATTCTGGAGAAGGTGGAGCAAAGGCAAATGAGAGGACCTGGAGGGGGAGGCACGCCGCGTGACGAAAGGCTTCTCTGGTCCTCAGAGGCGGCGAGACGCACAGGCGCTCCGAAACCCTGCGCGGCGATTGGCCGGAGAGGCAGGGGGCGGGGTAGGGGCGGGAATCGGCGCTTCGGTGGCGGTCTTGGACACGTCGAGAGGGTCAGAAGTGGAGGGGGCTTCTGAAGAGTCCTGGGGGTGTGACAGAATAAGGTTCTGAGAGGGAGGCGCCGGTGGCTCGACCCGATCTGGGAAGGTAAGGCCTCTCCCGCCCCTCTCGCAACCCTGGCACGAGCACAGTTCTTTCCCCTCCGAGACGAGGACCTCCACGCCACTCTTCTCAGCTCGGCGAAAGGAAAAAGGGCCCGGAACTGGAGGTCTGGAGACCTGAGCTTTCGGCCCGGCCTCCATAGTAACATAGCCGGAGTAACCTTGGGGCAAGGTATTCCGTGCCTCAGTTTCCCCGTCTGTAAAACCAGCCTGATCCCTCTGCCACTTGTCCCCTGTGGCCGCCCTCGCTATTTATTCAACGGGCTATTTGTCCAGTGCTTCCGTGTGCCGACTGGTCAAGAAGCTTTAAGATCTCAGAGGTCATCGAATTCAATCCCAGCCTCCTCATAATCCCAGACTTTACAGATAGGGAAAGAGAGGAACTAAGCACTTGGATGACTAGTCCGAGGTCACACAGAGTAAAGGGCAGACTGGGGCTGGACCCCTAGTCTCTTGATTCGGGAATTAGCGGGCTGCCGGGTCAACAAGAACCTTACCAGTCCTTAAGCACTGTATTCTCTCACAGAGTGGTTATTGCTCCACTGTGGCATACATCTGGAGAGAAGTCCCCTCCCTAGAGTCCACCTATGCAGGTGATGAGCAGGAGAGCTGGAATGTTCTGGGGGTGGGTGATGGAAAAGAGGAAACTTCAGAAGCTGAAAACCCCCAGCACCAACCTTGGCCTGGGTTTCGCTTAGTCTTCTTGCCACAGACCTAAGACAACATCAGTTGCTGTCGACTTCTCTGCCTCCGGTTTCCACCCTCTCTGTATCTTATATAAGCATTTCTTTGGTTAACGTAGGGTCATTCTTGGAACAATCTCGGGGTAGGCCTGGCTTGGCGGAGGTGTGGATAAGCAGATCATGTCCCAATGTAGCTTCTGTTTCCATAGATCTCAGGAGTGCTTTCACTCTGGGCTTCTCCTCTCAATCAGATTAGTACAACAGGTGTCCCTTACCTGAATGTTTTAATCTGTTAGCATGAAATCAAAGGGAAGTGGTTGGTAGCGCCTTCCCAGAGATTTTATACCTCTTGGCACTTGCCTTCTTCTGCTTCTTCTTATAGTTTGTGTGCTTCTACTAAATTGTAAGCTCCTCAAGGACGATGACAGTTTTATTCATCTTGGTGTCTCCTGTGTCACAGAGCACTACGCCTTCTTGCCCGTAGTGGGTCCTCATTAATTCTTTGTTAGACCAAGTAGTGGAATTCATCCTTGTTTCCTTATTCCTTAATTTATTCTCTTAGGATATTTTTTTCCGTGTGACCCAGAGAGCCCAGCAATGGCTCTTGCCTTTTATAGGTAGCTTCCAGAAAGATAAAAACGCTGTACTAGCTGTGAACTGTCTGGGTTGCTTAGTCTCTTGTGTCAATTGAAGATGATTTTCCTATTGTTTAAAGCTCTAGGGGAGGAGAAAGAGAAATAGGATAGCTAAAAATATTATATGTAGGTCTAATTTTTGTTAGTAAAGTATTCCTCTGTTACACTGAAGGATAGGGCTGTTGTCTGCTTCCTGTGTTTATTGTACAGATTAAGATGGTTAAGCAGTGAAGGCTGACAATGTTAAAGCAATGATGCAACTGGAATCTAAGCACTGGAACTGGAACCCTTTGTGGTAGCTCTCTGTTAAATGTGAGCTTGGCTACTCTCAGGAAAAAAAAAAAAAAGAATAAGCTGCATGAGTAACAGCTCTTTCTTACCCCTCTCCCCAGTACGGGTCATTGTCATTCCAGCACCACATCTGAAGAGTGCTTCGTAAAAATGCTAAAGGGGGGAAAAATGCTAAGTGGGATCATTGAGCACTTACTTTGCATTCTTGAGTTGGGAGTGTTTTTATCCAGGGTGTTTAAGTCGCCTTTCTAGATAGGCTGGAATCCTAAAATCTGGATCAGCCTTTTTGGTGATGGAAACACCACAAATATGGGTGCCCAGATTGCCACTGTGGGACACAGCTGCTGGTTCTGATTGGCAGTATGAGGAAGGGGAAGATAGTGGTGAGGATTCCTCAGTCTTCCAGGCTTTGAACTGCAGGACTGAGTGTACCTAAAAAGCCACTGTCTTCCTGAAGTAGAATATTGGACTAGGAATCAGGAAACCTGAATTCCTGTCCCAGCCCTTCTAACTCACTCTGAGCTTGGGCCAGGCTCCCTAGACACTCCCAGATATCTATCAAATAGTACTGCTGGAAGGTAAATAGGCACAACCCTGTCTCAAGTTTGAATAAAGCATTTTCGTTTGTTCGTTTTGCTTAAGTATACGGCTTTTAGATGTGTTTATAAAATGTATTGACCCCCTGAAGATTAACCAGAAAGCATCAATTTTAACAGTTCCTTTAGAATTATCAGCAATTTTGCTACAATTTAGATGACAGTTTTTATATACAGGTACACCTATATTAATCTGTTCTGGTGGATGCATTTTAAAATTAATAGTTTAAAATTATAACCAAGTTAGATCTTAGGTGTGGTGTTAGGGATATGAATTGAACGTAGGTTTGGGGGGGTATAGTGTTCTTTCTGTTCAGTCACTGAAACAGAAGAATGTCAGAACACAATTCAGGAAACATCACCTGAAAACCTGCTATGTATACACGCTGTGCTGGGTGTTGCCTGGGATGAGAAAACGAGTAAGTCATTGTTCCCGTCCTCAAAGTGCTTATACTTGAATAATGGCGATAATTGAAGTATACAAATAGCCATAGTAGAAGATATAGCAAAGTAAGTCTCATAAGTAGAAATGAATGATTGTAGGATATCAAAGGAAGAAGAGATCAAATCTACATAGTTTGGAGGAAGGTGTGGGTTAGATAATGGGCTTTGAAGATGAGTGGGATTCCAAGTGGAAGTAAGGAAGTAAGGCTTTCCAGGTTGAAGGGAAAAGTAAAAAAAGTAAGTCAAAGCAGGGAATCATACAGATATTAGTTACCCATAGATCTTAAACATTTTATTTTAACTTAAAACTTAAACATCTTTTTGCCATTCTTTTGACATAAGCCTTTTCTTGGAGTGTGGGTCTCAGGGATCTCCAAACTACAGTGTGAGGGCTAAATCTTTTCCTAGCCTGATGCCTTTTCTGTAAATAAAGTTTTATTGGAACACAGCCTTGCTCACTTGTTTATGTATTATCTGTGGCTACTTTCACATACAAGGTAGAGTGGAGTATAGTTATGTGTATCTTTATCTAGTCTTTCCTAAGCTTTCAACTTGTATAGCATAGTAGTTAAAGCTCTGGAGCCAGATTGTTTTGCCATTTTTGAGTTGTATAGGCCTTGGGCATGTTGTTCAATCTCCTCCTTTGTAAAATAGGGACAATAATAGTATGTAGTTCCCAAGCTTCTTATGAAGATTATATGAGTTAATTCACGTAAAACACTTAGAACAGTGCCTGGCAGGTAGTAAGTACTCAGTTAATATTAGCTGCTGCTGTTGTTTTCCTCTTCTCATTTATACTTCATTGCTTTATATAATACTTTATTAAATTATATATTTAGAATAATAAACACAATCGGCATAAATTGTTTTGTGAATAAACACAACTGATACCCTCAATAAGCACATAATTTCACCGACAGGGAGAGCAGAAGTGTTGCTCCCATGATACTGAAGAATAGCCTAGCTAATGTGTGATCAGTTAAATTGGTTAAGAGAGTTCTGTGCAATAGTTTGCTAATAGTTTACTGTTGTCTTAAACAGTATACATAGGGAAACAGTGGATTAAAGCTGAAAAGGAGACCAGGGCCATATTTGTCAAATACCTTGAAGGCCAAGCTAACAAGTTTGTACTTAGCCCAGTAGGAAATGGAATTTTTTATTTTAAATGACCTCAATCCAGTTTTCCTTTTGATTATAATCTCAATTTTGAATTGAGAAAAATAAATGTTCTAGACTGAATGTGAATAAAATTAAATGACTTCTCTAAAGGTAACAATTTATACCATACTCTTAAGAGTCTCTGATTCTTAAGTCTGTTCCTCTCCTTGTTCCAGTTTACCTCTGTTGTTGATTCTTCTTTTTGCCTTCCTCACCAGACATGCCTCAAAAGAGAAAAAGATGACATAGTTATCCCTGAAAAAGTAAATGTGTACAGCGACACGATGACTTCAACTAGTGGAAGATGTCAGATAAGTCAATAACCAGGCAGCACCCAGATAACTCTGCCATTTAAAGTTGGCAAGCCAGGCATGGTTGGGGAAAAGGGAGGGAAGAGAGAGGGCAGGTTGCTGATTGATGCCTGCACCCCCACATGCAGCTTTTAGCATAAAAAAGCTATTAAAAAAATCAGAAGTTTTCTGTAGTTTGTGACTAAGTATGAGAAGTCAGCAAGGGTCTGATACTTAATCCATTAAAGTGAGCAGTTTATGCCAAAAGAAATCTTAGAGTAGGCACTGGGAAGGAAATGCTTTTGAAGTTCCATTGCTTTGAGTAATACCATTTCATGATTTAGGTAACATCCCCAAGCAGGGGGCGGGGGGGCATCCTTAGGAATACAAAGCCCTGCAGAGAAGGAAAGGGTTGAGAAGGGTCCACCCTACCTCTTTTCCTTTGCACAAAGGCCCTAGGCTTTTGTATACAACCTGCTTTTGTAGGCTGAGGACATTGTGCAATACAGCATAATGAGATAGAAACCTGCATGACAAAAGTAAATAAGAGAAATGATTTGGGGGGAACACATAAAGAGCAAAACTTTAGCAACCAGTGAAACGTTAGCGGGACCTTTTTTTAGCCAGTTTGAGTCTTTCCCTAAATAGGTAGTAGAGTTATTATAGAACTATACAGAGTATTTGTATAATTTTGAACAGTTTAGAGCATCTAGAATGTATCCGTTCAGTTTACTGCTGCTAAGTGTACCTGTAGGCACCTATTCCTGTCTCCTACCTTTTCTAATGGCTTTTTATCAGTTCCCACACAACCCTGTGCATAATCTATATCTTAGTACATCTCATACTGTATTTTAATTATTTGTATATTTCCCTTCTCCATCAGACTGTGCTTCTTGAGGATAGGGTTTCATCATAGTACCTTCACTCAGTAGGTACACAATAAATTTGAATGAATGAACGAACAAATGAATGAATGAATGAATGAAGAGACTTAGTTCCTCCTGTCACACAGATAATAAACCCCTAGAGCCAGATATAGAACCCAGGTCTCCTGATTCCTAGCTCAGTACTTTTCTACCATGCCATGCAGCCTCTATCTGAGGTTTTGAACAACTTTTCTCTCAGAGGGAGGGAGGAGTAAAAAAGGAAAAGGTAAAATGTTTTCTAGTTTCTGCCTCACACCAAATTAATTCCCAGCATTCTCCACAGGCAAACCAACAACACTGTGATATAGATGATTGAAATCCCGTATAATATAACTAAATGGAAGGTTTAGCAAGGGGGACCTTTGTCTGCCTTTGATTATAACAAAGAGGCATTTAAAACAATGCTTTGCCAACCTATACATATCTGACTAGCTAGTGTTCTTTAAATCAGGCTATAAGAGTCTGTGTGTTTTAAGTGACATGAAAGTGAGCCCTATGTGTGACTTGGACGTCTCATTTCAGAGATTAATTTTGTCCTCTAATGAGAAAGCAAGCTACCATTAATAATATCTCATATTTACTGTACCTTAGAATTAGGAAGTATTTTGACATATTTTATTTGATCCTCACAACCTGTGAGATTGGCAGGGTGGGTATTTTTATATCCATTTTGTAATAAATGAACTAGTACATGTTGAGTTCAGGTGATTTGCTTAATGTCACATAGCTAATGTATGGCAAACTTATGTCTATAGTTCAGAGTCTCTGATGCCTAGTCCAGGGCTGTCTCTACTCTTATCACACTTTTTATAAAACACTCAGATCTTTACATAAATCATACTTAAGCATTCATGGTTAGCATGGTGGAAATGTGTCAAGACTACAAAAGGATCCAGTAAGAGGGGTATGAAAGGGTGCATCTCGGGATTGCTTTATTCCAGGATGTGGCTTAAAAAACAACAAAAGGTATCAGAGAAGTAGAGTATAGTAACTGGGAGATCCACTCCCCATTGGACTTAGGCCCTTCTATCATTGCATAACTAAAAGACCTTTTCAGTTTGTTTGTTTGACATATCAAATTTGAGTTGTCCTATTCGGACCAGGCAAATAAAAGCTTTTCCAAAGGCCTTTGTGAAGAATGTAGTTGTACACTTGATCTTCTTTGTACAGAAAGGTGAGAGTGGGCAAGAGAAACAGGAACTTCTATATTATTTGCCACTAAAACAGGATATATAAAGCTCAGAAACCCCTCCTACTTAGCTGCTTCCCGACAAACTATCTGGAGAAATGGGAGGGTTGGAGAAAGTAGCTAGCCTAGTGTTACAGAAGCAACGTACGAGAAGCAGATGTTATAGGTTCAGTTGACTAAAGAGTATATTAGCATCATTATTCAATGACCTAGGCCTCAGTTTCCCCATCTGTAAAATAAAGGAGTTGGACTTGATAATTTAATTTTTTAGTAGGAAATATATTCACATGGTTCACAATTCAAAAGGTACACAAGGATAAGTAATGAAAAATGTTGCTTCTAATCCAGCCCACATCTGACCAGTTGCCTTCCTAGGGATCACAATGTTACTGCCTTCTTATTCCCCCATGCGCAGAGGTAGTATAGGTGTTTACAAATAATATGTATATACTTTTTTCCCTTTCAAAACTTTTTACAAATGATAGCATATAGTGCTCCTTCTTTTTTCATCTCATAAGGTACCTTGGAGATCATTATCACTATACAAAGAGCTTCCTCATTCTTGTTTATGGCTGCAAAGTAGTCCACGGCACATCTTATAATGTATGTATTTTCATTGCAAGATGGCGCTTTGAGCATATCTCGTTTCCTTCTCAAAATCCTAATGAAATGACTTTAGAAATATAAAAATAAGAAAAAGTATGATATTGTGATTTACAATGAATATATATTTGGTCTTCATCCCATTTCTGGCTCAGAGCTAACACCCTTGGAATTTCCTAAGTGCCTAGAGCTATAAAGGTGTCTTTTGTTAATAAGGTGACTTCTGTGAGGATGGGGGCTAGTTGCCTGTGAAGCCAACCAAAGTGACTGGAGGGTTGGAACTTTCAGCCCCTGACTTCCTGGGAGACGGGAGGGGCTGGAGGTTGAGTTTCATCAACAGTGGCCAAATTGAATCAATCACGCCCATGTAACGAAGCCTCCATAAAAACCCAAAAGGACAGGGTTCCGAGAGCTTTTGGTTTGGGGAACCAGAACGCTTCCAAGTGCCACCATGCCGGCCCCAACCTACAAGGACAGAAGCTACTTTGTTCAGGACCTCACTATATAGATCTCTTCATCTGGCTGTTGATTTGTCTCCTTTAATATACTTTGTAATAAATCAGTAATCTAGTGGGTAAATGGATTTCCTTAGTTCTGTGAGTCACTCTAGCAAATTTGTAGAACTCAAGAAGAGGGGACTGTGGGAGCCTCTGATTTATAGCCAGCTGATCACAAGCACAGGCTTGCAATTGGCATCTGAAGTGAAGAGCAGTCTTGTAGGACTGGGTCCTAAATCTGTGTAATCTAATGCTATCTCTGGGAAGATAGTGTCAGAATTGAGTTGAACTGTAGGACACCCAGCTGGTGTTGGAGAATTGTTTGGCAGTGGGGAAACCACCCGTAAGAAAAGTGTCCTTTATCATTAGAAAACAGAGAGAAAGAAGCCTGAAACTTCGAGATATTTCAAAGAATATAAATGCAGACTGGAATCAAATTGAAACAAATTACTGACCACCTGATTCATTATAGGTGAAGAACATCCCTCCCTGTGAAGTGAAGTGGATAGAGTTCACTAGCACATTCTGAAAACTCCTAAAATGAGAACAGCAAAGGTTAGAAAGAAAGGTTAGCTATGGAGCAATGGGTGAAGGACAAATCAAAGGATTTGGAGGATTATACCTATGCCAAGTTTAGAAAGAACAGTAGATTAAGAAGTAACGGTAATGACTATTTATCGAGGGCTTACTGTGTTTAGGCACTGTGCTAAGTTGGTGTTTAAATGCACACTGTCACGAGGTAGGTGCTACTGTCATCCCTATATTAGAGGAAACTAACTTACCCTCTTAACCACTATGCTGTTGCCTCAATGAACTCTTTGTAACAATCCTGTGAGGGAGGCTACTTTTTTTTTTTTTTTTTTTTTTTGCGGTACGCGGGCCTCTCAGTGCTGTGGCCTCTCCCGTTGCGGAGCACAGGCTCAGCGGCCATGGCTCATGGGCCCAGCCGCTCCGCGGCATGTGGGATCTTCCCAGACCGGGGCATGAACCCATGTCCCTTGCATCGGCAGGTGGACTCTCAACCACTGCGCCACCAGGGAAGCCCAAGGGAGGCTACTTTTATTACCTGATTTTAGAGCTGAGGCCCAGAGATATTAAGTAATTTGCCCAAGGGCCCACAACCAGAAGGTACAGTTTTACCAGTTAGAGAATAACTTCCTTGCATACTTGGAAAGCTGCCATAAAAAAGAAAGAAAATATCTCTTCTGCCCGCGGCTTCCTCCTCATGTTTTTTTTTGTTTGTTTGTTTTTAGTGGCCTACTCAGGATCTCTAACTGAACTCCCATTCTCAGGAATGCAGGAGTTGATGGTTAGGGACAGGCCCTGGAGTGCTCAGCTGGGAACAAATCTTAACGTCATTAATCATGTTGGGAACTATATACAACATTTTCTTCACACAGAAGGTTTTTTGTTGTCTTATTAGTCAGCAATAAAGTCTGTTAGTTCAATTCCTGTATTTCAAAACTAATCTAGAAAAATAGAACTGTAGAAGATATATAACTTCCCCTTCATCTGGAACTCAGATTTTATTCACACAGTGGGTGAAAGAAACCTCTCTCAAATCCCAAAGATGAGCCATTTGGTATTAAATTTAGTATTAGCCCAGAAAGTTCTTTGATTAGTAGGTGGTGGTGTGTGTAAATTCTAAGTGAGACTGGGCAAGCTTTGTGCCCTTTTGGAATATCAGAATAAACAAGTGTTTTATTTTAGTTCCTGGTTGAATCGTGACTTTATTTTCTTTTTTTTTTTTTTAGCTTCCTCTTCTTAAACATACAGTCCTTAGAGCCTGTGTACTATATCTATGTTGTACATCTCTGTAATTCAGAACTTTGGTTCTCAAATTTTAGAGCACATAAGAATTGCCTATATATCTGGATATATACCTAGAGTCTGAGACCCCATTCCCTGAGAGGAGATTCAGTAGTCTGGAGTGGGGTCCGTAATTTTCATTTTTAGCCAAACATCTCAAATAATTCTGATTCAGGCGGTCCTTGGACCATACTTTGAGAAACGCTTGAGTTAGGAGGGAAGCAATTAACATTTATTATTTACTATGTATGTTATTAATGTGCCAGTCGCTTTCATATGTATTTTTACATTTGATGCTCAAAAAAATTGTGAGATTTTATTAACCCAGGTTTATTTGTATGTATTACCCCCACAAAGTTTTAGTAACTTGTTCTGAACTCCAAAGATGGCATTGCATTATGACAGTCAGCAGTCTGACTCCAAGAACCAGAAGGGCTGTTGCTCTTAGTATTTCTGCTTTAGGTATTTCTCAGAAGAAATGATTGTATAAGATTGGTGAATTGGAATATATTAGAAAGTGATATGAACAGTCTGTTAAGTTAAAGCCACTGAAATGTTGGAATGTCTAAAGCATATCATCTAATATTCAGAATGTTCCTAGAAAAGACAAGTATGCATTTGTTCTTTGAAATGATATTATACACACCTAAACTTTTCTAATTGAAATAGGCTCTAAAGATGAGTTATTCTATTTCTTCACTAAGGAAATTGTGACCATAAAGATTAAATTGCTTAGTATAATGGAAACACCCGGGCTAGAACCCGGGTCTTACTTTCTTTCAAGTTGTAATAATTATAAAGGTTAAGGTAGGCTACAACCCATACGTTGCCTGAGAATTACTCAGAAGACTATTGAATCAATGGTTGAGAGTGATGACTCTTTGTGACATTCACCATTTGAAAGTTCACACAGAGGCATAATAATTAAATGTGTTCTGGTATTTTAAAGGAGTAGAATAAATGGTGACTTTTTTTAACGGTGACATTTTTATGAGTTATTCTTTATAAGTTCTGTTTCTGACACTGAAAATATATAGTAGAATGGCATTTGGGGCTTTTGTGAATTTTAATGGAATGCTGAAATGTGGCCTGGAGCTCAGGCTATGTGGAAGTCCATTCTCACTTAGAGCTACAGAGGCAGAGCAGCCAAGAATACTGCAGGCAATAGTTTTAACCCAAATTGTAGGCCATAGCAAGGTGTAAAGTGTTGCAAGACACAACTACTCTGGAGGTAGATAACAACTAGATTTAGCTCCTCCTGGACAACTTAATGGGGTTTATAGACTTGACAGTGCCCTTGGATAACTTGATCTTTGTTTACCCCAAATGTAGGGAATATTCACTTGTGCCTCCCAATAGAAATAGGTCTACATTTCTTTCTAAGCTCCCTAAAAACTATAACTCTGTTTCCTTATCTCAGTTTTTCAGAATTGCCCCCATAAAGTAAAATAGCTGCCTTTGTGTTAAGAGACAGGGACGCAAATAGTTGGGTAGAAGTACAATGATACAAGTAATAGGTCACCGGACTTGAGGTCAGAATCTGCATTCTAATTGCAGACTGCCTCGAGACTGACTGACACGTGACCTTGGCTAGTCAGTTAACCTCGTGTACCTCAGTTTTCCAGCTGTAAAATAAGTAGCCATTCTTGTTTAATCCAGGCCTGTCCTTCATGTGGAGTTAGGTCTAGAAACATACTACATTGTAGTAGCTCAGCAGAAAAACCTGAGAACATGCCAGAAGAGAAAATGAAGTTACTACTGGGCCCAGACTTAAAATCATTCAATCAACAAATATTTATTGAATACAAATGTAAAAGGTGTATTAGATTGCACATAGCCTAACGTAGGCCTTACAATGCATTCCATAAACAAGATGTGAGTAGTTTTCTTCAGCCTTGTTTTTGAGCACTCAGAGAACATAATAATAACAATAACTCACAGAGTAATAATAATGCTTTTATGTATGTTATACGGTCTTTTTTTCTCTCTCAGTATTTCTTCCCATTCATTATCTTTTTTTTTTTTTTTTTTGCGGTACGCGGGCCTCTCACTGTTGTGGCCTCTCCCGTTGCGGAGCACAGGCTCTGGACACGCAGGCTCAGCCGCCATGGCTCACGGGCGCAGCCACTCCGCGGCATGTGGGATCTTCCCCGACCGGGGCATGAACCCGCATCCCCTGCATCGGCAGGTGGACTCTCAACCACTGCGCCACCAGGGAAGCCCCCCATTCATTATCTTATTTGAATCATACAATAACCCTAAAGGAGAACAAGACAGATGTTATCTCATTCCCCTGAGTTTCGGATGAGAGGCTAAAACTCAGAGATCAATAGTGGCTCTCAAAGAAGTAGGGTGATTCTGCCCCCCCCCCCAGGGGATGTTTGGCAAAGTCTGGAGACATTTTGGATTGTCACACATGGGACAGTGCTACTGTCATTCAGTGAGTAAAGGCTAGGGATACTTACTGTTAAACATCCTACAGCGCACAGGACAGCTCATACAGCAAAGAGTTATCCAGCCCCAAATGTCAATAAGGCTAAAATTGAGAAACTGACATTGGTGTTTTATCCAAAAGAATACAAAGTGACAGAGTTGGATGAACCAGAATCCAGATCTTGGACTCAGTCTTGTGTATTCTCCACTGCCCTTAGCATTAAAAACTGCAGTCACATAAATTCTGGATTTATTGCTAATGTTTCGTGGAGGTGTGAGTGAAAAGTGGGGTTTGTCATATATCACTGTTAAAGGTTTCCATGTATAGTACAGATTGTATAATCCAATAAAAATCTACTAAACATTTGCTGTATGTCTTACAGTCTGCTGTCCATGTCCCCACAGGGAGCTTAATCTACCTTCATCATATTTTTTAACTTATTGAACAACTACCAAATTTGAGTAATTTACCCAAATGGTATTGAAATCTGGATATGGCCCCTTTAGCAGCCTCTATGCATAGTACCTACTGCCAACCTAACGACTCATGGGACTTTTATAGGAAATGTCACCAAGATGCTCAGAGAGAAATTAGCAGAGCCAAGATTTGGATCTTATCTGACTCCAAACTCATGCTCTTAACCATATTCAGTAAGCTTAACTCTCTCCTATGAAAGGTGATGTGTGACTTTACAAGCTTTTACAACCCAGGACAGTCCTTGTAGAATATCCTTCAGTTTTGCCCCTCAAACCATTAAATAACCCAGAAATTAGAAGGTTCTTCTAATCCTTCGAAAGTTTTAACAGATGTCTTTCTGGATTCTGGCAAATTAAAGGATTATGGCCCATGGCTCTGTAAGGAATTTTTTTTTTCCATCTGTGAATGCCTCACAGAAAACTTGAGCAGGAAATATTATTAGGGAAGAACAAATAAAGGCCAGTTATTCTACACAGCAAAGTATTCTGTTAAAATATAAATCTGGTCACATCACTCCCCTGCTTATTACGCCTAAATAGCTTCCAGTTGCCCTTGGAATAAAATTTAGTCTCCTTTAAATGACCTATAAGGCCTTCTTCAGTATACCCCTTCTGCCTCTTTCTTCAACCTCATTGGCCTCTCTTCTCACTCAATGTGTTCTATTCATACTGACCTTGAATGACTTTGATTCTTTTCTTGCCTCAAGGGTGCTATTCTCTGCCCTTCTACCCAACTCCAGTAATTTATCAGTCTGTTTAAATGTTACCTCCTTAGAGAGGGCTTCTCTCTTCTCTCTCCACCTAACCGCCTCCATCTAAATTAGTTCTTTTACTGTTATTCTCCTATCACAGTACCATGTTTACTTCCTTCATATTACTTATCACAATTTATAATTATATATACGTATACATATTTATTTGTTTCCATATTTAATGAGGATTCCTCCTCTAGAGTAGGTTCCGTAAAGGCAAGAATCTTGTCTTTTGCAGCTGGCTCCTTGTAAGGAGATATGAAACCTACATGGGTTTTGTAAGAATTAAATACATTTTGAGTGAGTGAATATTTGTCCAGTGTTCTTCCAGGTGCAGTAAGGAGGTATAAATTAGTTACTTGCCCTCTAAGAACTTGCTGTGTATATATGGTATTTTTTATCTCGTATTTTAAGAACTTAAGTCAAATTTTCCATAAGAGAAGATTGCTAGAAAAATTCAGAAAAGAGAGAGAGATTTCTTCTGTCAAGAATTCAAGGAAAACCTCATAGGAGAGGTGGCATTTTAACTCAGCCTTAAAGAATGAACTAGATTGTAAACTCAAAAGATCAGGGGCCGTATTTTAACTTTATCCTACTTCTGACACATTTTAAGTGCACTGTAAATGTTGAATAAATAATGATAGGATTTGCTCATATTCAGAAAATCGGGGGGGGGGGGGGGGCGGGGACTACAGAGAATGACATGGCCAAAAAGGCATACAAGTGTCAAAGTACTAAATTTATTCAGGGAAATTGAGTAAATCAATTTCAGTGGAATATTTGAATGTGAAGAGGATGAGATTGGGATAAGGCTGGAAAGTAAATCTGTAACAGAGACATAAATGCCACGTAGTGAACATAAAATAAGTGTATCAATATGAGAAGTTGGAGGTGAGGATACTTATGTGTCTCTTTGCAGAGAGATTAGTTTCTGGGAGTACAACCTAAAATGCAAATTACAGCTTGAGAAATACATGCAAAGGGTATCTGGACACTAGTTTAGGTGGGAGTACTGGTTCTATTATCAACACCATCACCAAAAAATAGCAAAATGCAGGCTCCTCTGAACCATCTCCTGTACTTGGCTTGGCTGGAAAGACAGTGTTTGTTTCCTTATATTTCTGGAAGGGAAACATCCCAAGGGATGTGTTTGTGTTTTTTACGGTTTTTTTCCCTGTAATTGATTTCTAATCTCCTAGCGTTGTGGTCAGAAAAGATGCTTGATATGATTTCAATTTTCTTACATTTACTGAGGCTTGATTTGTGACCCAAGATGTGATCTATCCTGGAGAATGTTCCATGCGCACTTGAGAAGAAAGTGTAATCTGCTGTTTTTGGATGGAATGTCCTATAAATATCAATTAAATCTATCTGGTCTATAGTGTCATTTGAAGCTTGTGTTTCCTTATTAATTTTCTGTTTGGATGATCTGTCCATTGGTGTAAGTGAGGTGTTAAAGTCCCCCACTATTATTGTGTTACTGTCGATTTCCTCTTTTATAGCTGTTAGCAGTTGCCTTATGTATTGAGGTGGTCCTATTTTGGGTGCATTTATAATTGTTATATCTTCTTGGATTGATCCCTTGATCATTATGTAGTGTCCTTCCTTGTCTCTTGTAACATTCTTTATTTTAAAGTCTATTTTATCTGATATGAGTATTGCTGCTCTAGCTTTCTTTTGATTTCCCCTGGGTCCCGATGCGCACACTACTTTTTGCGTGCCCTCCAAGAGTGGAGTCTCTGTTTCCCCTAGTCCTGTCGAAGTCCTGCAATCAAATCCCGCTAGCCTTCAAAGTCTGATTCTCTAGGAATTCCTCCTCCCGTTGCCGGACCCCCAGGTTGGGAAGCCTGACGTGGGGCTCAGAACCTTCACTCCAGTGGGTGGACTTCTGTGGTATAAGTGTTCTCCAGTTTGTGAGTCACCCACCCAAAAGTTATGGGATTTGATTTTATTGTGATTGCGCCCCTCCTACCGTCTTACTGTGGCTTCTCCTTTGTCTTTGGATGTGAGGTATCTTTTTCGGTGAGTTCCAGTGTCTTCCAGTCGATGACTGTTCAGCAGTTAGTTAGTTGTGATTCCGGTGCTCTCACAAGAGGGAGTGACGTCTTTCTACTCCTCCATCTTGAACCAATCCTCCTGTTTCTTATATTGTAGTAGCCTGGTCCATTCATGTTTGCCTGGAAGGCATAGATGATTTAGAGATTGGAAACTGGGTATTTAAAAAATTGAGTTTGTCCTTAGCATGCTTTCTCTTAAAAATGATAGCCCTCCATTATTATACATATAATTCTCCATGTAATCAGTTCCTCCAAGACAAACAGGCTTCTCATCTCCTTTGCTCAGCCTGAGCAGCTTAATAAGGTGGAGTGGACATATGGAAAGATAAAATTTTTGGTAGAAGGGGGTGACCTTGAACCACTATCTGGAAGCAAAGCCTTTCTTCGTCTTATTCTGATTAGAATCGAATCACAGGTTTGCTTTCTGTCTTTTCTGTGGACAGTTAGAAAGAGATTCTCAGGGCAGCTCCTGAGTTATCATCTTTTTTACTAAAATAGGTATCCTTAGCCAAGAACTTCTATGTTAAAGAGCTACTCTCACTAATTTATAGCTGCTCTTTTATTCTTCTAAAAACTTGTCAGTCCATGGAGCATTTCTTGTTTGCCTAGATCATTGGCCATTCATAAATGAAGGCCCTTTAAGTTTTAAGTGTAACTGTTTGAAGTAGTTTTCCCCTTTATGTCTCTGGCAGTTGGTTACTTTTGATGCATCCCATTAGTCTGTTGTATGAGTAATACAGCCACATAGACTCTGCTTATTACTTGAATATGTAGACTGTGCATAGGTTGGTTTCTTTCCACAAAAAGTGCTTTCAAGGAATCCTGCAACTGGTTTATAATCTTTGCTATTGTTACTTCTCTTGCCTGATAAACAGTCATTTGTTCTTATGTTCCCTTAAGGTCATTATTACTGAGACCTTTTCAAGGGCAAGCATGGTAGCCAGGCTTAGATGACAAGATGGCTTTGGCCTAAAATGGCTTCTCTTATATCAGAAAGCTATATCTGGCTCTTTTCTCCGGGGACTCCCTACACTATCTGCTTACAGTAGAGCTCGCTTTAGTATATGGTGAGGAAAGAGAAAATAATATTGAAATCTGCAAGTAATCACTAAATTAATTCTCTGCCAAGTCTATCAACATCTTTCTCATCTCAACCCAACCACTGACACAAAGAAAAGCAAGTGAGAATTTGTTGTTGTTGTAGATGATCCCTTGGAATTATTTTTATTATCAACAAAGGCACAAAGTTAGAAGAGAAAATGGTAGCCTTAGTTTTATTGAAGGATTTTTAAAAGGATAAAATCTAAGTTTTCTTTCTTTTTTACTTTTTTTGGTGGTAGTGGTAGTGATGGTGGTGGGGTTTTGGCAGTTATTCTCCAGAGTCCTGTCTTTATAAACCTGCAATTGTAGCAAGTGCCCTATCAACTCCTATCACCTGCCACATTTAGTCTGGGGAGAACTCTGTGTGTGTGATTTTTAAGGTCTTTTCCATTTCCTTTTTTCTTATTGGCCTGACTTATCTTCTCAGTACCTCTACTGCCTCATTTTACTGAACTGTTTTTAGTACAGTGATATGGCAGAACTTTGGGAGTCAAAAGTTTTTGCCAGTTCTGGCTAGAACCTGTGTAAACCTATGATTTTCTCAGCCTGATACCTTTTGGAAATGAAACTGGTGTAAGTATCCTTATGATTACTGCACCTCAAGAAGGACACAGGCCAAGGAAAGGCAGCTAAAATATCCAAAGCATGGTGTTGTTATATTCGAACAATTATGACCACTTTTCTGCCAGTCAATTTGCAGTAAGAATATGAGGCCAGGGCCTAGAGGATGAGTGGAACAACATCATAGCCATCAACGGGAAGGGTCTTCCCCATATATATTCATCAAATTGTATTTCCCTTCCCTGGGAACTACTACATTTTTTTCTAAACAACTCCAGTGTATTGGCCTGGAATGCCAAGTTTTGGAGAGGCACCTAAGCCCTATTTGTTATTGCATTATGTCAAAGTCTCCCCTTTATTCCTGCATCTCCTTTACCACCTCCCTCCCCCAAAGAACAACATAAGTGCAGAATTCATAAAGCCATAGGAGAATTTCAAAGTTCACCTATAGAGGCACTTGAAACAAAGCCAGAGCCATATCTCAGAATATCTGCTGGCCCCATACAGGTCATAAAAAGGCAGGATTAGTCCAGTGAAACTTGTTGCTTGATCACATGAACATAGCCCATAACCATGAATCCCTGTTTATGGTAGTATATTATCTTTGACCTTGAATTTCCCCTATCTGTGCTTGCCAAAATCTTTTGTCATCAATCATAAATAATGACTACAGAAAGCAGAAGAGTGACTAGATAGATTTCCCTTTGCTTAATATTTTTAAAAATCCAAAAAGGAACATGACCCTAATCATTTTTTAAAAATATTTATTTAGTTAGTTAGTTAGTTGCGCCAGGTCCTAGATGCGTCAGGCAGCCTCCTTAGTTGCAGCACGTGGGCTCCTTAGTTGTGGCTCGCCTGCTCCTTAGCTGTGGCATGCGAACTCTTAGTTGTGGCATGCATGTGGGATCCAGTTCCCTGACCAGGGATCGAACCTGGGCCCCCTGCATTGGGAGCACGGAGTCTTATCCACTGCGTCACCAGGGAAGTCCCGACCCTAATCATTTTAAGAATAAAAACTTTCTTCCTTATCATTGAAGTCAGGAAAGACTGGAGGCAGTCTCCAAAAGAATTATGAGACTCCAGATTACATCTGTCTGAGCTGGAGGAGAGGGCCCATGTGGCAGATGTATGACTACTTCTGTGTAGTCTTTTTGTGGGGTCTAATCTCCATAGTCCCTATGGATTATTGTTTCTTATTCATCATTGTGCAATACCAGGAAAATAAAAGAGAATTTGAAGTTTAGACTAAACCTGTTAGAAGTAAGGTCAGTGCTAAGACTCAGAATGGGTATCAGAATTTAGCCTTCTTGCTAATTCTCTAACTTCTGTCTATAAATGGATATTCATTTTTCTAGAGATGCTAGATTTTGCAAAGAATCTGGCCCTCTAGTTAAGCTTTAAAATGCGTGTGTTGGGGGGGAGTGTTGGCAGGAACAGAGGAAACTTCTTTTTCATGATCCTCAGAAGTAGACTGAGAAGGAATTAGACCCTTGAATACAAGGAAGTTTTGAAACCTATTTTTATAAATACTGCGCCATACTTACTAAATGGAGGAAAGGGGAAGGCAGAAAGAAGTGCAAAGCTATATGGCATTCAATGTAGAATGTGCCATTTCATTTTCCATATCTAATAGTATTCAGGGCAATACAAACAAGTTGGCATATAGCCAACTTCAAGTACCCAGCTGAAGTTAAATGTTCCCTAAAAACTGAATAGTGTAAAGCCTTCCTAAGAAATAAACCTCTCACCTATTTCGTATGAACAAATTTCCATAGAAATTCATACTTGATTTTTTTCTATAGCCAACTCCTAGACCATTGCTATTCTATTTCCTTAAAAATCAAAGAAGTTTTCTATGCTAGAAGAAGGAGCTATTATGAACTATCCACATGTGTCGATAGTCACTTTGTGGTCTCAGGAGACAGGATAGGCAGAAAGGGGCTTGAAAGTGGTCTTGGCTGGCATACTCTGCAGGAGAGAAGCTAACAGAAAACTGACATTTGCCTAGGATTCTGTTATAAGAAATCCATTGTCGGGAATTCTCCGGCGGTCCAATGGTTAGGACTCCTTGCTTCCACTGTAGGGGACCCAGGTTCAATCCCTGGTCAAGGAACTAAGATCTCACAAGCCGCATGGCACGGCCAAAAAGAAATTAAGATAAAGGCTTTTTGTTTTTTGTTTTGTTTTGTTTTTGCCGCAGGGCATGCAGGATCTTAGTTCCCTGACCAGGGATCGAACCAGTGCCCCCTGCAGTGGAAGCACGGAATTTTAACCACTGGACCACCGAGGAAGTCCCCTGATAAAGGTTTTTTTTAAAAAAAATAAAAAGAAGAAAGAAATCCACTGTCCATCTGCAATGAAAGGAAATAGATTCTATTCCTGCTGTATTTCCTAGTATATTTCAATGTGAAATATATTCTACAAGATGACACTTCAAAATAGGTGCATACTTTGAAAGGCCTTCTTGAGATTCGGGCATATGAATTACTGGGTCACTGATATGTCTAAAGAGATTTGATTACGGATCTTCACTGAGTGGGTGTCTCTGATTGGTAATGAGGTGCCTGAACAATTAGGAACCTTGGGTCTTCAAAAAAACCTGTTGATGGGCTTCCCTGGTGGCGCAGTGGTTGAGAGTCCACCTGCCGATGCAGGGGACACGGGTTCGTACCCCAGTCCGGGAAGATCCCACATGCTGCGGAGCGGCTGGGCCCGTGAGCCATGGCCGCTGAGCCTGTGCATCCGGAGCCTGTGCTCCGCGACGGGAGAGGCCACAACAGTGAGAGGCCCACGTACCGCAATAAAAAAAACAAAAAAAACCAAAAAAAACAAAAAAACAAAAACCTGTTGATGGGGAGACTATAAAAGTTTATCAGGGAAATCAAGGGTACAAATCTTAAGTAGTTTCTGGTGCTGTGTTCTTGCTTTTTTAATTGGCCTTTGCGTTTCATCTTATGCCCCAAAATGAAAATTATGACTGTTCAGTTTCCCTTTCTAGCTTTTAGCCTTGAAGCTCCACGAGGAAAGAGTCTATGTCTGGTTCATCTCTGTATGTCCCTCAGTCTCTTACACCAAAAGGCACTCCACCAATATTCACCGAATCAAAGGCCAGGATTCAGGTTTATAACATGAAATGAAATTATCCTTTATGGTTTTCTTATGATATAATCATTTTCTAGACCCTTATTGGAAGAGAACAAAACTTGTGACTTCTACTCTTCATGAGGATGTGCTATCAATTTTCTTGGCAGGCAAAAGCCTTTTCATTCTTATTTCACTTCATTTGCTTGGTTCAACATCATAATTTATGATCACTCAGATACCAGTGATCTCTCCATCCTACTATGTTTCTTTATCTGAAAACTGCTGTCCTCTTACCATTTGTTCCATCATTGAAACTTTGTGTGTGCTCTCACTTGTTGATTATTTTTGTGTGTATTTTCTTTTTTTTTTTTTGCTGTTCACTATAAAACCTTTGTGGACAAAGATCTTATTATGTCTCTCTTTGTACCTCCAATCTAGTCCCTTTATGGCGATGATACCAGCTTGTCCAGCTCCCCAATTATGAAGTAATAAAGTGTCTGGCATGAAAGTTATTTAAATTCAGAGTTGAATTTTGATTATTGGTAACTGATGCTTTGCCTTTTCCTTTGCTGGAAATAAGAACCTATTTTTAAAATTAATTAATTTACTTATATGTTGGCTGTGTTGGGTCTTTGTTGCTGCGCACGGGCTTTCTTTTTAGTTGCAGGAAGTGCGGGCTTCTCATTGCGGTGGCTTCTCTCGTTGCTGAGCACTGGCTGTAGGCACGTGGGCTTCACAACTAGGCACGCCACAACTCCAGTAGTTGTGGCACTCGGGCTCAGTAGGTGTGGCTCGTGGGCTCTAGAGTGCAGGCTCAGTAGTTGTGGTGCACGGGCTTAGTTGCTCCGAGGCATGTGGGATCTTCCCGGACCAGGGCTCGAACCCGTGTCCCCTGCATTGGCAGGCAGATTCTTAACCACTGCACCACCAGGGAAGTCCCAATAAGAACCTATTTTTTAAGCTTGCTGTCATAGTATCATAGGATAGGAGTTGAAGAGGGGAAAATAGATGGCTGAATATTTGTGCTTTTGATTAGATATCCAAGACTCCCTGAATCTGTATAAATTTCCTATCTAAAGTATGCTTCTTTTCAACCTCTTAGTAATACTACCATATTACCCTGTTTCTTTCCATCACAGCACTAATCGCCTCATGAAAGTGTTCTGTTTACTTTATTGTTTCTCCATCCTGTACCTTGTTTGTCTTATTCACTGTTGAATTACTAGCACTTAGCTCAGGGTTTGGTGCGTGTAAGAGCTTGATAATTAATAATAAGAGGCACACTTAGGCTCATGAACATGAATATCTACTTGGAATTTCTAAAGCACTCTTTCCTCCACAAACTGGAGTTGAGGGACACTAAGAGAATCCACCAACACCTCCCCCTCCACCTTCCTCAACTTCCCACTCCCCACCCCAGCTATAGGAGTTTTTGCTCCTTGGATTATGTCTCAGATGGACTTTTGCAGTAAAATCGTGAAGTGGTAGTAAAGACACAAGACTGAATGTGCAGGTTGTCTAGACTTAATTTAATAGCGAATTTAATTTAATAGCGAATATCCAATTTATACCTTGTTTTCAGTGTTCTCAGCTCTAATGCCCTGCTGGGATTGATACTATATCTAAATTCAGAGCACACTGCTTGCCTAGAGCAGCAATAGACCTTTTCTTCTAATTTAAATTAGCTGAAGGCTGGTTGTCCTATATGTGAAAATGTTTTCTTAATATCCTGATTGAACACAGGCCATCCAATTAGGTGAATTATCTTGAAATACTTGCTTTTTATCTACTGACATTTATGATTAGAAAAGCAGTTAAATTTCATTAATGGCATCAATTTGTCCATTATTACAAATTGTTTCCTGCAACCCGAAGAAGCTACTTTTCTTCTCCTTATCTCACATTTAAATTTGAACATACATTGAACATATCTAGTAAAGGAACAATTCTGCAGAATAAGAGTTAGGTTTCTGATAATGTATAACTGATTCACTTTGCCGTACAGCAGAAACTAACACAACATTGTAAAGCAACTATACTCCAATAAAAATTAATTAAAAATAAAAGAGTTAGGGGCTTCCCTGGTGGCGCAGTGGTTGAGAGTCCGCCTGCCTATGCAGGGGACACGGGTTCGTGCCCCGGTCCGGGAAGATCCCGCATGCCGCGGAGCGGCTGGGCCCGTGAGCCATGGCCGCTGAGCCTGCGCGTCCGGAGCCTGTGCTCCGCAACGAGAGAGGCCACAGCAGTGAGAGGCCCGCGTACCACACACAAAAAAAAAAGAGTTAGGTTTCTGAAACCCTACGTGCAAATCCCTTTTGCCGCAGTCTCCAGAGGTGATCCCTATTATACAGTTACTTCTTTTTCCATCTGTAGATTATAAAAAATAATTCTGAATAAAGAGGCTAGGAGAGCATGTATTCACTGGCTGAAATCCCACACAGACAAAGTATTTATCAAGAATCAAGATTTGGGGACTTGCCTGGTAGTCCAGTGGTTAGGACTCCGTGCTTGCACTGCAGGGGGCACAGGTTCGATCCCTGGTTGGGCAACTAATATCCTGCATGCCGTGCGGCTTGGCCAAAAAAAAGGACAAGATAAAACATCGTGAAGATTTTTTTTAAAAATCAAGATTTTGTATTTTTAATTATTATATATAATTCTTTTTCTTAAAAGAATCTTCTGCTGACTCAACTTTTCCCAGAAAAATGGGCCATTTCCACCACATGGGGATGAGCATGGGGATGAGCAGTGGGGACGACAACAGTACCATGGCACCTTCTCACCATCACCCGACCTCTTCAGCCTCCCACTCCCATGATCACATGATGATGATGATGGTAAGTGCCACAGGAGAGGCAGCCCAGGCCCTTTCCCACCCACTTGGGGAATAGAAATAATCCAACTTTAGGACTGGAAGATGATTATCTTTAAAGATCAATTTACCAATGAGAAAAAACTAAGGTAGACCTAGAGAAGTCAAGTGATTTGCCCAAGATTATGTGGCAGGTTAGTTTCAGAGCCACACCAGAACCAAGATTTCTATGGTTCTTTCTTCAGTATTCCTTTCTGTCAAAATTGACCTTTTTCTGGATTAAGTTCTGGTCTTTTACACTTTGTGTAGAAAAGAGAAAAAGACAAAAGTTGACGGTGGGGACAAAGGAGAATACATGTGGAGAAGTGCCTGTGGTTAATACTATACTATGATGAGGGAGAAAGCCTCCCACTTCAGTGAATGCCTCTTATTACCCAGAACTGCTACTTTTAAATGTTCTAAGCTTCTTGACCTGAAATTCTCATGTAGAAGCTTCAGTTGTTTCTAATTGACATGTTTTGGTTTCCTGGCAGCCTATGACCTTCTACTTTGGCTTTAAGAACGTGGAACTATTGTTCTCTGGTTTGGTGATCAATACAGCTGGAGGTGAGTAAGCCATCAGGTTTTGTTTGAAGGTGACACTCACATGACAGTGACAAAGAATCTGGAAACCCAACACCTCTTCCTGCCATAATTACTGAGTCATTATGGTTATGATCGTAACCATCTTGCTTCCTATTTCCTACCTGGAAGGTAAGGATACATGGTGCTTATTTTGGTCCTACAGTAAACCTCCCTTAAATAGCATGTGTATGTCGTAGAATTTCTGAAACATAATTTAGATAACAGGTAGGAGTCTTTTGCAGACCATTTCCTTTCATCTTTTTCCAGAATGTTTCCTTGTTTGATAAATTATTGATCTTGGATATAAGACTATAGTCAAAGTTCAAATGACATAAAAAGCATTATATATATACATACCACAAAATAACCCTAGCTTGAAAACTATTAATCAAGTACAATCCTTTCAGTTTACAGATAAATTAAGCTTCAAATAGTGAAATGATTAGCCCTAAATCCCATAAAGTTAGTATGTCAGAGCTAGGACAGGGACCTAGGGCTTCTATTGCTGCCTAATCCAGTGCTCTTTCTAGCTTACCAAACTGGTATACATCATTCCTGACTCTTGGCCCATCTTAGGGGCAGTCCTAGTTTTGGGGTAGCTAATCGCCCATTTTTTGTGTCTATAACGTTGAGTTGGTGTGCCTTAAATTCAAATTGCACAAGTTCAGTAGTCAGGTGGACCACTTTAGGTTACAAGATAAATCTCTGGACCCACAAAATCAATTTGTTTTGGGAAGAAGGGAAGCACTGAATTCAGGTAGTATGTTAAATCAGTTTGACTACATTCGTATTGTTACCAATGCTTCACAGTGTGAAAGACTTAGATTGAAACGCCCATTCAAGAAATGGTCAGCACTTTAAAATAAGTTGTTTTCTTCCTCTTTTGCATATTCTACATTGTGTGTTTCAGTGTGACAAGCTAATTTAATGACATCAAGCAGCCAGACCAAAAGGTTATTGTTGTTCATTTTTTTGTATCTTAATCAGAAAATGAGTATGATCTGCAGTAGAGGCAGTAGTCCTCACTAACACCATCTTCGTTCTTCTCTTCCATCTGTATGATTGAAGAGGTAACAATATAACATACTCTGAAATTAAGAGTAGAGAGTAGCAGTTTTTCAAAATTCCCTGGCAGTCCAGTGGTTAGGACTCGGTGCTTTCACTGCCGTGCGCCCAGTTTCAATGCCTGGTCGGGGAACTAAGACCCCCACAAGCCACGTGGCATAACCGCCCCCCCCAAAAAAAAAGAGTAGCAGTTTTTCTATGTTGTCTTTCTAGCTTGGAGAGCACACCAGCTAATGATTTTGCATGTTTGACATTACCGCCATCTTTTCCCTCCCTACTTAGAAATGGCTGGAGCTTTTGTGGCAGTGTTTTTACTAGCCATGTTCTACGAAGGACTCAAGATAGCCCGAGAGGGCCTCCTGCGCAAGTCACAAGTCAACATTCGGTACAATTCCATGCCTGTCCCAGGACCGAATGGAACCATCCTTATGGAGACCCACAAAACTGTTGGGTAAGAAGATTGAACAGATCCAGATGGAAGTTCTGGAGAGCTGAATTAGCTAAATAGGAAAGCAGCTATTTTATTAGCAACAGCCCTCTTCTTGAGTTAATGATTCTATGTGACCTTAATCAAAACTGTTTTGGGGGCTTCCCTGGTGGCGCAGTGGTTGAGAGTCCTCCTGCCGATGCAGGGGACACGGGTTCGTGCCCCGGTCCGGGAAGATCCCACATGCCGCGGAGCGGCTGGGCCCGTGAGCCATGGCCGCTGAGCCTGCGTGTCCGGAGGCTGTGCTCCGCAACGGGAGAGGCCACAGCAGTGAGAGGCCCGCGTACCGCAAAAAAAAACCAAAAAAAAAACCCCTGTTTTTGGAGGCTTGGGGTTGTGGGTCATTAGCAGGCCAAAAGAGGAATGATAGGAACCCTTCTGCTAATATGAACATTTATTCCAAATTTTAAGTTTGATCACTTTAGAAGAAGGAAAAGAATCCATATTTTAACATATTAGCCAACATAATAATAAACAAGTTAAGAAATTTCAAGTCAGGGTATAGAAGAATGGCAGAAGCCAATTCATTCCTTTCTATAAAAAGTTGTACCTGCCCAGCTCTAGTCTCATTTTGTTACAATGTAAGACTGTACTAATGTCTGTATTCCACCTAAGAAAGTATATGGATGACTATTGGTTTTTCCCACAGATTGGCAAATGCTTTAAGATTTAGTTATAATAGAAATGTAGGTCTTAAAGCTAAACTGGAATTCAAGGAATCCTATAGACCGATGTCCTGCTTTCAAGTAAGCACAATATTATTTATTCCAATTGTACCAGTGATTGGGCTTATTGAGGGCCAAACATTGTGACTTAACTAAGGTGAGAGAACTAGTTAGTGACAAAGGGGATAAACAGCCGGGTCTCCTGATCCCTAATTAAAAACTTTCTACTGTACCACCCAACCCTCAATTCTATTTCCAATTTTTTTTTTTTTGGCTGCATTGGGTCTTCATTGCTCCACGCTGGCTTTCTCTAGTTGCGGTGAGCAGGGGCTACTCTTTGTTGTGGTGCGCGGGCTTCTCACTGCAGTGGCTTCTCTTGTTGCGGAGCACGGGCTCTAGGCGCACGGGTTTCAGTAGCTGCAGCACGCGGGCTCAGTAGTTGTGGCACGCAGGGCCTAGAGCACGCAGGCTTCAGTAGTTGTGGTGTGTGAGCTCAGTAGTTGCGGCGTGCCTGCTCTAGGGTGCTTGGGCTCCAGTAGTTGTGGCGTGCAGGCTCAGTAGTTGCGGCGCACGGGCTTAGTTGCTCCACGGCATGTGGGATCTTCCTGGACCAGGGCTCGAACCCGTGTCCCCTACATAGAGTATGAACTCTGCAAAGGTGGAAGGCCTGAGAAAGTTCAGGCAAATAAGTATGGAAGGGTGTGGGTCATCCCTTTCAGTATCCAAGGTGGAGGTAAGTCAGCTTACTCCTCCTTCCTCTCCCCTCCTCCTGAAGAGCATTCCTTCTGCTGCCATATAATCATATCTGGCCGATGCTTATTAACCTCACAACCCTATCATGTTTCATTTCCAAGGACAATAAACAACCTGCAGAGACACGAGTACCCGTGGGTTGCCAGGGTGGCTATGAGAGAGTCCACCTCAAGCTGAGCTCATGACTACAACTGTTGCCCCTTTCTCCTGATCTGCATGCAGAGCTGCCTGAGCACTCCCGGGGCCCTGACTGTTGTGTCCCTGTTTACTCTCCAGGCAACAGATGCTGAGCTTTCCTCACCTTCTGCAAACAGTGCTGCACATCATCCAGGTGGTCATCAGCTACTTCCTCATGCTCATCTTCATGACCTACAACGGCTACCTCTGCATTGCTGTAGCGGCAGGGGCTGGCATGGGGTACTTTCTCTTCAGCTGGAAGAAGGCAGTGGTAGTGGACATCACAGAACATTGCCATTAACGTCTAACTCTATGGTGTGGCCTTATCGATTGCAGTGGAAAGCAGTTCAAGACTGGAAGACAGGATTCCAATCTTCTCTTCTTGCTCCTTATCTACACACACACACACGCACGCACGCACGCACGCACGCACGCACGCACGCACCGCGCCTGCGCGCTCAACAGAGGTTTAGCTTACAGTCTCTGAGCTAAAGTGGTAACCTCCCTGCCTTTTTTCCCTAATGAGCTGAGTTTCCCATTTCTCTTGAGGTGAAGCCACCCATGAGATGTCCTTTCCTCCCCCATTATCTTAGATCCAAGTTATATGTTCTTCTCTAATCCAGGTAGCTTTCTATTCGATGGCTTGATTACCTGCTTCCTTTTTAAGTCTTCTGTTCTTTTTTTTTTTTTTTAACAGTTTGCGAATTTGGTGGGTTTTTCCTGGGTCAGTGATGGAAATGGATTAACTTTAGCCAGGATTGATGGCAGGTGAGGAAGGGTCTTGCCCAGCTAAGCCCAGAACCCAAACTTAACATTTAAAAGTACGTTCTAGTCTTTGGGCTCAATGAGTGGGAGACAGATTGTGCCTTTCCCTAGGTGTGACGTGTTGAACTGAAATCTCTGTAGGGGGCAGAGAGGTGGTTTGAGCCTGTATAAATACAGGCCCAGACCTTGCAGGGAGTGTGCATTCTTGGGAGGCTGACTCATCAACTTGTGTTCCCACTTAACATTTTGATTAGATTGAACTTGTCAATCAAAAAAAAAGATGACAATCAATTTGAGAAAATAGATATTTTAAAATGAAACCACTGACATTTTACTTTGACTTGGTACCTTCGTATGTCACAGCTGAAGTAAGCATTTAAATAATTTTCTCCCATTATTGTTTTCATGTGTCTGCCTCTAAACCAGTGGTTTTCAAGCTTCAGCATGCATCAGAATCACCTGGAGAGCTTGTTAAAGCCCTGATTGCTGGGCCTCCACCCAGAGCCCCCAAATTGCTATTTTTAACAAGCTCCCAGGTGATGCTCCTACTGATGATCAGGGGACCACACTTTGAGCATCTCTGCTTTAAACTGAGGGAGTATCACCTGGTGGGTGAGCTACCTGGTACTGGGCACAGGAATTTGACTTGTTATTCGTTGGTGGTGTTTCTGGGCTTAACTCCTGTACCTAATGCTGCTGGTCAATACTTAATCATTCCACAAACATTTATTCAGCCCCAACTGTGTTTTTGTGCCCAGGCACAAAAGCACAAAGGGCTGTAGCCAAAGTAACTTTTATTAGCATGTATGAAATCACTAGTCCTTATTCTTAAAGATCTGTAATTTCTTGGAAATGGCTTGAAGGTTGAGAATCTTTGATCTGCAATGTAAATCAGCCAGTCATGGGTTGGAGGGGCAAAAGCCCAGCCCTCTCTTTGGAGAGGCCTAGGGTGTGGTCGGCTGATGGGCATCCATGCCCACACCAAGCAGATCCTCACTCTCTGCATGACCATCTTTGTTACTCTCGGGGGGACTTAATTAGATCACAAGTGGCCAAAAATACTTTCCTCAGTAAGAATCACATTGGATTTTTATTCTGTTGTTAGTCTATGCCGCAGTCTTGTTCCCAGTCCAACCTACCTCTGTAAAGTGACTCTTCCTGTGCCGGTATATTAAATCCTGCCCTCCTTGGTGCTAGACTCCAGTTGTGCCTCAGGGCAGGAGAGACAAAACACAGCTATCCTGTTGGCCTCTTGTGGTTTTGAAGTTTGTACTTTCTTTGTTGGTGCCAGTTAAATATTGGAGGGCGAGAAATGTGTACTTCTGTGGCTTTGAACCAAGAGAGGGTTATGAGCTTACTGGATCGAGGTTAAAATCTAAGAACCAACATTTTATGTTTTCCTCTCATTCCAACCCCTTGTAGTGCTGATACTTAGCATAAGTAAAGGGAATGACAGGTACTGATAAAAATCCAACATTAAGGTACAAATAGCCTGTTATTGCCTCAGAAGCCAAGGAATAATAAAACCCTGAGAAATCAATGTTTAGTAGTGACCCGGGTACTCTCTAGAAATCTTGACATGATCTGTTATAAAATACTCTTTCAGGAACAGGACCTTATCAGTAAGGTAAGAAAAATCAAGGCCAGTTTAGACAAAATGCTGTGAATTTCAAACTCTCAGAGAGAAACATCAGTTTGGGATAAGTCTTCGGGTATTCAAGATAGAGTCTCATGAAAAACCTGAATTGTAGTGATCTTGAGCTAGGTTGCCAAAGGAAGAAACTAGCGAGGAAAAGAAAAAAAGTAAAGCTTAAATTCTATCTTTCTTGAGCTCTTGGATTGTGATAATATAATGATCTTGTTGACTTTCATTTCTGTAACCCTGTTCATTTAGAATTTACTGCCTAACTTCTTTGTTCCTTTTGAATCCAAATTTCTCTTCCTCCTGTTCACAACTAGAAGCTGTATCCCCATATCTTTGGCCCCTTATTCTGCTCTCCTTTTCCCTTTCTTTCAGTTTTTTATCCCATGAGTCTGGTTTATTAAATCTCCCTCACCCTCCTGATGCAGTGGATAATGCTGTGCAGTAGATGTGGATATAGATACCAGCCAGAAGTTTTAAAACTTGATAGAGACCCTAGGCACACTTTGAGGAGCAATTGTCCCACTGGAATTTCTATAAGGCTGAGTAAGGGGCTACCTGGTACCATCCACAAAGTTACAGCATCTTAGGTGCTGTCTCCAATCTATGCTGGAAGAACACTCAGCCCCACACTGCCCACAAACAGAGTCCTCTCTGTCCACCAGGGAATTAGAGATGAAGGTTTCTTCACTACTTCTATGGTAGGGTTGTCTGGAATTCCCTCTTAGGCTGTGGGGTACTGGTTTTGGGTTCTAGCCACAGGGGTTCCTTGTAGAAGCTGGAAAGGGAGTTAGCAGGGAGTACACTTTCATGTCATTTAATGTTGATCCTGCCCTCTCCAGCTGCTTCCTTCAGAAGATACACCTAAAGATACAGAGTCCGCATTTGATATAATGCCTTAATCATTGGGTCTACAATTAATGTTGACTGTTTTAGATTGTAAGCTCCTGGAGGGCAGTATTGCTGTAGTAGGAATGTTTTAACAGTGTCATGTGCAAAAGAACAAATAAATATTTTGATTTTGTGATTCTATGCATGTCTTCTACCCAGAGTGACATCAGAATAAGTGGTCTCATCATTGTCCACATGGAGTCTGGCTGGTCATTATCATCGGTTTTTAAGATGTCCACCTTTTAGGTGGCGTGATCCCTTTATGTTTTCATCTCACTCTCCTCCTACTCTCCTACTCTACATGACAAGCCTTGTACATGCCAGAAGATCTACATGACCTTTTGCACAGGATACAGGGTCTTCATGAAGCTGCAGTATCTCAGTATACCAAGGATTCCTGAATTTAAAAGCGAACTTGTCATATGATCGCTTCCCTGTGTTTCTGCTATCAGGCGAGAGGCTAGGAGTTGGCCCTGCCTGTCCGCTTTGTGCCAGAATGGTGGTGTTTTGTCCCTTTCCTGTTGGCCCCCAGACGGGCATCTTGCCATTCAGCACCACTCCTAGACTGTAGTGTGATGAGCATGGGCTTTGGAGTCAGGTACACCTGGCTTTGACTCCTAGCTCCACCACTTACTAGAAGTGTGACCTTAGGCAAGTTATTTTAATAATCCCTAAGCCTTAGTTTTCTCATTTATAAAAAGGCAATAATAGTACCTATTTTAATTAATCTCCTGATTATTGTCACTCCAGCTTTCAGGAAAATGAAAGGTATGTGCTTCTGGCTGCAGTTGGTATCTCTTGACCATCTTCTTGGGTTTGGGCAACCCAGAAATGAACACTAGGACCTAAGAAATAAAGAATCAATACATGTGATTTCAGTGGTGTCAAAAAAGATTTACAGGGAATTCCCTGGTGGTCCAGTAGTTAGGACTCTGCGCTTCCAGTGCAGGGGGCACAGGTTCGATCCCTGGTTGGGGAACTAAGATCCCACGTGCCACGTGCCATGGCCAAAAAAATAAAACGATTTATAGCTGCTCAGATTTATTACTAATCTGGTAATTGCCTCATTCTTTATAAATAAAATAGCATGGATATTTCCTGAGAACTGAAACAGCAACCTCCCACTCTACCCCGAGGGAGTGAGACCTACTAGTGGGAGACCAGGAAAGCAGTGTAGCAAGGAGGTTTAGAAGCACAGGTTCAAAAATCATTCTGCCCAGGTTCAAATCTCAGCTCTATCCCTTAACAGCTGAGAATTAGTTTTGCCTTTATAAAATTAGGTTAAAGTACTCACCTCGTAAGAGTTAAAGATTAAATGAGATAATCTTAAAAAAATTTTAAATAAAAAATAAATGAGATAATCTGCATAAAGCACTTGGTACAGTGTCTTCCACCCAGACTCCTCTTGAGTATTGGTATCAGGAGGCACCATGGTTTCATGCTTCTGTGCCTGTTCATGCTGGGAAGTCACAGTGACATGTTGAAGCAGTCTTACTTGATCCTTTTCTTTTTTCTTTTGCCCTTCCAGACTGAATTTTGTAGGATTCAAAATAATCAAACTCAATTTCCTTATCTGGAGCCCATTCTTGCTGTGTTTTCAAGATTGAATGGAAGGTCCCAGATAAAACTGGAAGAACAGGTTTTGTAAGAATGGTTGGAGGAAGAAGGGAAACTATACATCCTCTATTCCTGCCTCTCTCCCACATTCTTACTTCGCAGACTTAAACTGCCCCAGAAAGGCTGGGTAAAATCCTGCTAACAGGTCTCTTTGGAACTGATGATTCCAGAGGTTCTTGCTACCACAGTTAGCAGTTCCCAGCAGTTGAATTAAACAGTGAGAACAATAAGACATGATTCTAAATTGGCCTCTGAGGTGCCTCGCAGATTGGCTCATCAGAAAAACTTAGGCGATTTGGGAAAGGAAAGAAAACTGGAATGACGGTAATACTGATACTCCACTGTCTGTCCTCCCAAAATTACACCCAAACTGGTTACAAAGCCATTCTGTAAAGATACTGGAAGTCCACAACTTGATCGAGTTTATACAAAATCATGAGAATCTAATCTCCACAAGGGCAGGGATCTTTGATTTGTTCACTGATGTTGCCAAGTGCCTAGAATGGTACCTGGCACTCTCAATAAATACTTGTTGAATAAATGAGTTAAACAAAAATTAGTGACAGGGATCAACTGGAAGTGTTCTGTTTAGGGTCTTTTAATAAAGATGGGAAAAATGATGTAGCAATTTAACGGTGCTATTATACTTCATTAAGGATGTTGCACACTTTTCCAAAAATATATTTATTTTTAAAAACAAAAATCAGACAAGTTTTATCGAGTCAGATTTTCCAGAGACAAACCACAGTTTGAATTTCAGCTTTCAGAGTGAAAGTTAAGCATCAGCAATCTCATGCAGAAGTATCTCTCTCTGCAGGACGTAAAATATTCGGCTTGACTGCAAGCACTCAATTCTCTAAATCTTGTTTGTATTTCTGCCATCATTTTACTCCATTCCAGGGCTCTGCACACAAGATAATCCACCTCTAAAATTCAAAACTTCCAAATTGAGATGAACGATTGTTGGGCTTGGGTTGGGGTTTATAACCAATTCGATCATTAATCATTTGTTCCCTGCCCTTGGGGTCACTGCCGAGCCCAATGGCACCTTCTCCATCACTGCCTCCTACAACATCCACATCTTCCTTTTGTTTCTTACGGGTCTGAAAGTATAAAAGTTTTAGTATTAAGGCAATATTCTATTCATTAACAAACATTTATTTAGCATCTACCATGTATTAGGCACAGGGTAAAGGATAGGGTTTGGGTCTACAGAACAATAAACTGAAATCCTAGGTTTAGATGGTTAGGGGCACAAGGGGGATACACGGATATAGCGATAAAAGATGTAACCTCTACCTGCCAGGATGTCACAGTCTAATAGGGAAACAGGTAAATAGACCATTACAACACAGGGTGATCAGGGCTATGACACAGGAATGTCCACACAAGAGATGGAAAAATAAAGCGACCAGTAAAACAATAACCACCAGAAATTAACAGCTTAGCTAACACCATGAGATTAAATGTAATGCAGGAAAAGAAGGTTTTGTGCTATCTTATCATGAGGCCTGATTTGGGGAATTCATTTTGTTTTCAGATAAAAGGTTTGGCTCTTAAGCCACAAGTAACTGCAGAATTCACAAAGTCTGTCTCAGTTTGCTCATTTTCAAAGAGACAAACTAACACCCCGCAACTACCACTACCTGAGAGTTCCTTACCAGAAGAATGGCTCCACTACACTAATCCCTGGAATCACTGCTATTCTTCACCACTTACTGCTGAACTGTGAGCATTTAAATGCCAGTGTCAAAGTATTATAGTGAATAAGTGAGGTATTACTTTTTATATATACACAAACATAATGACCTTCCTGAGTTACTCTCGAGGCTACATTACCCAATAAATAACATTAGAGAGTTCTCCTCAAACACCTTTGTGAAAACAAGTTCTAAAAGGCACAGGATGATATCGTTTCATCTTATAAGCCATGAGAAAGTCGGAATATCCAAGTAGAATGAAATCATTTAAAAGGCTTCCCACTATGAACAACTGCTGACTGTTTCAAAATCAAGAGTCGGGCTTCCCTGGTGGCGCAGTGGTTGGGAGTCCGCCTGCCGATGTAGGGGACACGGGTTCGTGTCCCGGTCCAGAAGGATCCCACATGCCGCGGAGCGGCTGGGCCCGTGAGCCATGGATGCTGAGCCTGCGCGTCCGAAGCCTGTTGCTCCGCGGCGGGAGAGGCCACAGCAGTGACAGGCCCGTGTACCGCAAAAAAAAAAAAAAAAGAAGTCCAGAGTCAGGGCTTCCCTGGTGGCTCAGCAGTTAAGAATCCGCCTGCCAATGCAGGGGACACAGGTTCAAGCCCTGGTCCAGGAAAATCCCACATGCCACGGAGCAACTAAGCCCATGTGCCACAACTACTGAGCCTGCGCTCTAGAGCCCGTGAGCCACAACTACTGAGCCCACGTGCCACAACTACTGAAGCCCATGTGCCTAGAGCCCATGCTCCGCAACAAGAGAAGCCGCCACAATGAGAATCCCGTGCACGCAAGAAAGAGGAGCCCCAGCTCGCCGCAGCTAGAGAAAGCCCGTGCGCAGCAACGAAGACCCAACGCAGCCAAAAAAAAAAAAAATAATAACCAGAGTCATCAAAATGTAATCAAACTAATTTCAGTAACAAATGAAATACCAGTTTTCTACTGTTTTTATTTTAGTGCAGGGCAAAAACTATCCCTCTCTCCTAAGTTGCTCTAAAATGGGTGAAACCCATTGGATAACTGCCTTTAGTAGAAAGACGAAAAACAACAAAAATACCTAGGAATAAATTTATACCTAGAAATAAATTTAACTAAGAAGGTGAAAAGACCTGTACACTTAAAACTATGAGATATTGTTGAAAGAAATTGAAGAAGATACAAAGGAATGAAAAGGTATTCCATGCTCATGGATAGGAAGATTTAACAGTTAAAATGTCTATAACTACCTAAAGCAATCTACAGATTCAATGCAATCCCCATCAAAATCCCAACAACATTTTTCACAGATATAGAACAAAAATTCCTAAAATTTGTATGGGACCACAGAAAACCCCGAGTAGCCAAAGCAATCTTGGAAAAAAAAAACCAAAGCTGGAGGTATCACACTCCCTGATTTCAAATTATACTACAAAGCCACAGTAATCAAAACAGCATGGTAGGGCTTCCCTGGTGGCGCAGTGGTTGAGAGTCCGCCTGCTGATGCAGGGGACGCGGGTTCGTGCCCCGGTCCGGGAAGATCCCACATGCCGCGAAGCGGCTGGGCCCGTGAGCCGTGGCCGCTGAGCCTGCACGTCCGGAGCCTGTGCTCCGCAACGGGAGAGGCCACAACAGTGAGAGGCCCGTGTACCACAAAAAAAAAAAAAAAAAAACAGCATGGTATTAGCAGAAAAAGAGACACACAGATCAATGGAACAGAACTGAGAGCCCAGAAATAAACCCTCGCACGTATGGATAATAGATTTATGACAAAGTAGCAAAGAACATACAATGGAGAAAGGACAGTCTCTTCAATAAATGCTGTTGAGAAAACTGAACAGCCACATGCAAAACAATGAAGCTAGACCACTATCTTACACCATACACAAAAATTAACTCAAAATGGATTAAAGACTTGAATGTAAGACCTGAAACCATAAAACTCCTAGAAGAAAACATAGGCAGTATGCTATTTGACATTGGTCTTAGCAGTATCTTTCTGAGTATGTCTCCTCAGGCAAGGGAAACAAAAGCAAAAATAAACAAATGGGACTATATCAAACTAAAAAGCTTCTACTCAGCAAAGGAAACCATCAACAAAATGAAAAGACAGCCTAACAAATGGGAAAAGATATTTGCAAACAATTTATCTGATAAGGGGTTAATACCCAAAATATCTAAAGAATTCATACAACTCAACAACAAAAAACAGACAACCCAAGAATCTGAATAACCATTTTTCCAAAGAAGACATACAGATGGCCAACAGGCATATGAAAAGATGTTCAACATCACTAATTATCAGGGAAATGCAAATCAGAACCACAATGAAATATCATCTCATGCCCATTAGAATGGCTATTATCAAAAAGACAAGAAATAATAAGTGTTGGAGAGGATGTGGAGAAAAGGAAATCCTCACACACTGTTGGTGAGAATGTAAACTGGTGCAGCCACTATGGAAAACTGTATGGAGGTTTCTCAAAAAATAAAGAGTAGAACTACCATATGATCCAGCAATTCCACTCCTGGGTATATATCCAAAGAAAACACTAATTCAAAAGGGTAAGTGCACCACCATGTTTATCGCAGCATTATTTACAATAGCCAACATATGGAAACGTAAGTGTCCCTTGACAGATGAATGGATAAAGAAAATGTGGTGTATATATACACACACACACACATATACACACAATGGAATACTACTCAGTCATAAAAATTACTTCAATTTAAAAAAAAAGTAACTCAGTAGTGAGCTGACTGCAGAGTCAAAGTTCAGTATAAGACTAACACTTTATGAGACTCATTACAACTTAAGTGTGAGCCATAAAGGGCACTTCAGGAAAAGAGCAGAGTGTGCATAGGCACTGAGATTAAAGATAGCTCAGCAGTGGAAGATAAAGTGGAGAGATGACCAAGGACCAGATCACAAAGGGCCTTCCATGCCATCCTAAGGAATTTGGACTTTATTCTGAAGGCCAATAAAAGAATTTAAGTCTTGTCAATGGACATCTAATACCGTGGCATAAGGCTATACTTAAAAATACATATTGGGGCTTCCCTGGAGGCGCAGTGGTTAAGAATCCACCTGCCAATGCAGGGGACACAAGTTCGAGCCCTGGTCTGGGAGGATCCCACATGCCGTGGAGCAACTAGGCCCGTGTGCCACAAATACTGAGCCCGTGCTCTAGAGTCCACGAGCCACGACTACTGAGCCCACGTGCCACAACTACTGAAGCCCACGCGCCTGGAGCCTGTGCTCTGCAACAAGAGAGGCCACCACAGTGAGAAGCCCATGCACCGCTTCTCACTGTGGTTCCTGCTTGCCGCAACTAGAGAAAGCCCGTGCGCAGCAACAAAGACCCAGTGCAGCCAAAAGTTAATTAATTAATTAATTAATTAAAAAAAATACATATTGAACTCCTACTATGTACTAGATGCTGGGAACTCAACGGTGGAGAAGACAGACATGATTTCTACAATCAGGGTTCCTAATGTAAATGATTTTACAATAAACAAACAAATCATTATAATTTATAATAAGTGCTATGAAATAAAAGAATAAAGTGCTTTGAGAGACCCTAATGAGATGGAGGCAGCATGGGTAGGAATGATACACCTAAGTTGGATAGGGTCAGAAGAGGCCTTTCAGACTGAGGAAGTGACATTCAAACTGAGACATGAAGAAACAGGAAGCACTCCAGGCAGAGGAAAATAATATGTGCAAAGGCCATGAGTTATAAATAGTTTGGCATATTCAAGGAAATAAAAGAAAACCAATGTGCCTAGGGTACAGAGGGCAAGGCAAAGAGTGACAGAAGGTGAAAGAACATTTAAAAGCTTGTAGGCCATGATAAGGAACTGAGGTTTTATTCCAAGTGCAGGAAACCACTGAGGAGTTTTAAGCATGAGAATGACATGATCTGAAATTTTTTAAAGATCATTCTAGACACCTGATGGAGAATGGATTGAAGACACAAAAATGGAAGTAGAGAGACAACTTGGGATGCTACTGAAATTGTACAGAGTGAGTTGATGGTTATTTGGACTAGGGTTCTAATGGTGGAGATGAAAAGGTATGGGTAGGTTCTAGAAATATTCTGGAGGTAGAGCTGAAGGATTTATGGACAGATTGAATAGAAAAGGTGAGGGAAAGGGAGAACTCAAGATTGACTCTTAGGTTTCTGGCTTGAGCAACTACTTAGATACTGACATAGGGAACTCTGAGGTGAAACTGGTTTGAGGAAGAAATCAAGAGTGTTTTAACATGTTAAGTATGGTTTGCTGAATAATGACCTCCAAAGCTATCAGGTCCTAATCCTTGGATACTGTAATTGTTGCCCTGTATGTGAAAAGGGTCTTTGCAGATGTGATTAAATTAAGGATGTTGTGATGGGGACATTATCCCGGATTATCTGGGTGGGCCCTTAATGCCAGCACAGGTATCCTTATAAGAGGAGGCAGAGGGAGACTTCACAGACAGAAGAGGAGAAGGCAATGTGATCACGGAGGCAGACACTGGAGTGATATGGCCACAAGTCAAGGAATGCCAGCAGCCACCAAATACTGCAATAGTCAAGGAATAGATTCTTCCCTAGAGCCTCTGGAGGGAGCGTGGTCCTGCTGACACCCTGATTTTGGATCAGTGATACCGATTTCAGATTTCTGGTCTACAGAACTGTGAAAGCATAAATTTCTGTTGCTTTAAACCACCAAGTTTGTGGTAATTTGTTACAGCAGCCACAGGAAACTAATACATTATGCTTAAGCTGCCTGTAAAGCATCCAAATAGAGATTCCGAATAAGCTGTTGGTATAAGAATCTGGAGTCCAAAAGTTAAGAGTTATTGTTTTAAATATTCCTAACGGTTTGAAAGTTGCACTCTTACCTCCAGGTCCTTTCGAATGCTTTCAAACTCCTCAATGTCATCAAGCTTCAGCTCCAGACGGGTTGGTTTTCGTCTCAGCATAATGAAACCAACACTAAGGGACAGACCCAGTGAACTATCAGCTGTTAAAAATGGCAGAGAGGAGGAAAAATTGGAAGGGATAAATCTCAGCTACAAATATGTTCAATTTGTAAGCATGCACACTAAAACGAATGGTGATACAAAAGACTCATTTGGATCCACACGTTGACTTCTAAGTCTTTAAGTGTATAATTATTACAACTTTATTACGTGATGGAGATTGACCACTCTGTAATTCCCAAAAGCTTTCTTCCAGAACTTAAAATAGCAAGGTGCCTGTAAAAGAGGATTCTAGGCAACAATCACTTTAATCTCATGCTCCATTCACAAAGAAATATTCTAGCTAAGAGAATAAAGTTAAAATATCACATTTTAATTCGGTATAGTTAGTAGGAGAGTATACAAACCATTAAATTTGATCAACAACAGTACGTGGGAATTATGAGAGATTTGTGATCACTCCCGAATGCTAAAATCAGTTTACTAAGTCTTATGAAAACTCCCTCTAACTCACCAATTCACAGGGTTATCCTCAGGGTCTAAATAGGTCCTAAATGGATAGGTCATTCATTAAACAAACAGTTCTTATGCTCCAGCTACAGAGTTAAGAGGCATAGTCACAGTCTGTGGGGAAAACAAACACAAAAATGGAAAATTGAAGTATACTGTAATAAGAACTCTGATGTGGGTAATGCAATGGCATCACACAGACACGCAATCCAGTGGGGTGAACAGGGATGTGGAAGACTTCCTAGAGGAGATGATGTCTTAGTTGCCTTGTGAAGGGCAGGCAGAGAGGATTAAAGGCATCCCAGGCAGAGAGAACAAGTACGCACAGAAGCTCAAGAGAACACTCTAGAATCTGAAAACCCAAAGTAATGCTTATGCTTTAAAAAAAAAAAAAAAAGAAGAAGAGCTGGGGTTTTTTTGTTTTGTTTTGTTTTTTGCAGTACGCGGGCCTCTCACTGTTGTGGCCTCTCCCGTTGCGGAGCACAGGCTCCGGACGCGCAAGCTCAGCAGCCATGGCTCACGGGCCCAGCCGCTCCACGGCATGTGGGATCCTCCCGGACCGGGGCACGAACCCGCGTCCCCTGCATCGGCAGGTGAACTCTCAACCACTGCGCCACCAGGGAAGCCCAGAGCTGGGTTTTTTAGAAGAAAATAAAACTCCCCAACTGAGTTTAAAAGCTGCTGAAGGCATCATCTTTATATTTTCACAGCATCCAGTAGAGAATGTCTGCAATAACCAGCCATTAAATGTTCTGTTGAATAAACTGGCTACACTCTTCTTCCACTGCAGGGGGCACGGGTTTGATCCCTCTCCAGGGAACTAAGATCCCACATGCCGCAGCAGAGCAACCAAAAACAAACGTCAGCCTCCTGTGAAAATTATATATAGGTCACATGGTGAGGATTAAATGAAAATGATGTAAGTGAAGGCTCCTTTAAAATATGTACAGATATAAATTATTATTACATGTATCTAGGATATAGCTAGAGACTGCGAAGTATACAAAGGAAGAAATGTCTCCTCCTTCTACCACGAAGCTTGGGACAGATACAAGTGATGTTATCAACACGAAACAATGACACATTACATTTCAAATTGCTTTGTACTAAATCAGATACTATCTTTTTTTTTCTTTTATTATTTTTTTATTGGAGTATAATTGCTTTACAATGTTGTGTTAGTTTCTGCCGCACAGCGAAGTGAATCAGATATACGCATACACATATCCCCTCCCTCTTAGACCTCCCTCCCCCCCAACCACCCAACTAGGCCATCACAGAGCACGGAACTGAGCTCCCTGTGCTATACAGCAGGTTCCCACTAGCTATCTATTTTACACATGGTACTGTATTTATGTCAAACCTAATCTCCCAATTCATCCCACCCTCCCCTTCCCCCCCATGTCCACACGTCCATTCTCTACGTTTGCCTTTCTATTCTTGCCCTGCAAATAGGTTCATCTGTACCATTTTTCTAGCTTCCACGTATATGCGTTAATATACAATATTTGTTTTTCTCTTTCTGACTTACTTCACTCTGTATGACAGACTCTAGTTCCATCCACATCTCTACAAATAACCCAATTTCATTTCTTTTTATGGCCGAGTAATATTCCATTATATATATGTACAACACCTTCTTCATCCATTCATCTGTCGATGGACATATAGGTTGTTTCCATGTCCTGGCTATGGTAAATAGTGCTGCACTGTTGGTGAGAATGTAAATTGATACAGATACTATCTTGATTCCAAAGTAGACAAAAGGTAGAGGAAGCCAAGTTCCAAGGGGGGAGAATGCTTAAAAGAAAAAACGGGGACTTCCCTCGTGGCACAGTGGTTAAGAATCTGCCTGCCAATGCAGGGGACAAGGGTTCGATCCCTGGTCCGGGAAGATCCCACATGCCGCGGAGCAACTAAACCGGTGCGCCACAACTACTGAGCCCACGTGTCACAACAACTGAAGCCCACGCGCCTAGAGCCTGAGCTCCGCAACAAGAGAAGCCACCGCAATGAGAAGCCCACGCACCACAACGAAAAGTAGCCCCTGCTCGCCGCAACTAGAGAAAGCCCACCCAGCAACGAAGACCCAACGCAGCCAAAAAATAATTAATTATTTTTAAAAAGGGAAAAGAAAAAACAACTGTGATACATTTTAACTTTTCTGCAAACTACGAAAAGATCGCCACTAGGGAGCAGTATAGAGTAATGGGTAAAAGTGCTTGTTCTGGAGGCGAAAGGGCAGAGGGCGCAGATTCTAATCCCATCGCCACTGCTCTTGGACCATCAGCTTCACCTTTCACTAGATCTTGGTTTCCTCGTCTGTACCTGTACTCTATTGTTGTATGGACTGAATGTCGTATTGCAGCGTAAATTCCTGTAACATAACCTGGCATTTAGTAAACGCTCAATAAACAGGCATTATTATTGTAATTGTCCTCGGGGAGGGTAGGGGGCTCTGTCCAGCTCGGGAAACACCAATATTTTGACCATCTCCACCCCCGACACGGGGACAAAACCTTGTCTTGTCCATCTCTGATGCCCCAGCACCCAGCGCACACAAGGCTGTGCAGAGTTGCTAGCGTGCAGTTTACCTGACGCCTCACATTCATCATCTCACTCTGAGTAAGATAGACCGGGCTGAAGACAGCAAAAGCAGGCCTTGGCTCCTCCGCCAGGTCTTTATTTTCCTTTGGCGCTAGAGGGCTCTTCGAACTTATTCTCTCGCCACTGCCCAAATCCACCGAAAACCCACCCAGCTCAGAAGAAACCGCCGAGAGAACTTCCTGACAGCGGAAAAGAATAGCACTCCTTCCGCAGTTCCAAGGCCGCACTCGCTGGTCCAGGGCTAGGGTTTCCATGGCAACACGGTCCTTCGCTCCCGTAGGACTTAAAGCCCCTCGCAGGGCCCGGAGCAACAGCAGGCCCCGGAAGCCGTCTATTCACTCCCCGAGTTCAGTCCGTAGCCGCGCGACTCGCCGCACCTACCTCTTTTCAGACCTGTTCAGCCGCTTCCCGGAACCTCGGCGCTCACCCCGAATCTCCGGCTAAGCCAACTGGACTACACTTCCCAGACTGCTCTGAGTCTCTCTCCTCGCAGAACCCCGTCCTCCGCGTGCTTTTCTCGGAGGCTCCACGGAACAAACCACTCGACGCGCCCAGACTCTTTCCTACTACGATTCCCATCATGCTCCACGCCGCGCAGGACTCTACGTCCGCCCGCGGCCCACTTCCGGTAGGTGTCGTAATTCCGCCTTCCTGGGCGCGCGGTGGATGGTCTGAAACGTAGAGCACGGCTTTCGGTGGAGCTGCGCGGCTCCGGAGCCCAGCATGGCCTCCTCACGAGCTTCCTCCGCGGTACAGGTCTCGGCTAACTCTGGCAGGGAGCGCGGAGGGGTGGGGGTCCCTGCGGAACAGGGCCGTTAGGGAACGGGCTACGGCGGTGGAGGGCTAAGGAGGAAGGCTGCCAGACTCGTTCTGGTCTTAGAGAGCGGAGCAGCGTTTTCCTGATCCCTGAGTGCTTTCCTATTTTAGCCCATTTTCAGCTCTTGCTACAACCCCTTTTCCGTCTGGTTCAGAAACGGAGTTCTGAAAGGGAGTAGTGTCTTGGCCAAGATTTATGACAATGTCAGACCTCTTAATTGTAATGAGGCCTCCTAACTTCCTATCTACTGCCCCACGTCTGAAAACGTTTGAAATGTATAGACAGTAACTTCGTAACTTGTCCCCCTTACCATCGCGTTGGTTATTTCAGTTATCTTTGATATCGCCTGTGATGAGCAGTAACCCTGGAAGTTTCGTAAAACCCAGGAAGAGATTGCACTTGCAACTGAATTAAGTAAACATGTTCCAAAGCACGCCTTTGATAGAAAAATCACCAAGAGAAATTCACTAGTTTTATCTATCTCTTCCTATCTGCAAAACTTAAGTGACCGAGAGACTGGAATCACCCCGCGACCACGTCCAAATCAGGGAAGACACATCTTAACCGGTGTCCAATTTGTCTTTTCTTTAGAGAAGAAATGGGATTGAAGCTCTGGATAAGCTTCATCCTTCTGGGAGGTCTAGTAAATTGCTAAGATTAAGCTTTAGGTTAATCCAGGTCTTTAATTTAGCAGGCAACCAAAACTAAGGCATCTGATGACTTAGTCGCTCCTGTTGTGAAGAAACCACACATCTATTATGGAAGTTTGGAAGAGAAGGAGAGGGAGCGCCTGGCCAAAGGAGAATCTGGGATTTTGGGAAAAGAAGGACTTAAAGCAGGAATTGAAGCAGGGAACATTAACATAACCTCCGGTAAGATGCAAACTGTGAGTCCATCTTTACCTTTGGTGCTCAAATTATCTGTAATGATTACCTTCCTAAACTTAGATATCACTAGTTTAGTGTCAAAAAATTTCAAATATTAGACTTGCATCTATCATAAGGCCATACTCTCTGCTCACTCAGTATCATCTGGAGAACCTTTTTCTTAAAACCTTTTATACAGTTTTTCTTCTGTGAATTGTTAGTAATTTTACTAGGAATTTATTCATTGTGTATTTGGATTCAAATTGATTCCATTTGTCTTCTGGAGATATAGCATAGTTGTGGCATTGGTTTGGAGCTACTATGGTTCATAATATTCTCCCTTTTTTAGTTTTCCAGTTATTTTTCACCCAAAATGAAATATCTCTTTTAAATTATAAAAGTAGTAGCCATTTTTATTTTGAAAGAAATCAGAATACAAGTTTTTTTCCATAAATGAAACCACGATAAGCAAATTGTTCTGTAACCTGCATTTGTCATTCTGTATACTGTTGAGGATATGTTTTCATGTCAGTAACTAGTGGTCCACTATATTTTTGAAATAAAATTATTCATGTTTGCCATGAGAAATTCAGAGTGTACAGAAGGGTATAAAAAGAGTTCTTTGCAGATAGGACTTCTGTCAAGTTTCTCATGGATCCTCCCATGCATTTTCTTTTCTATACACATGCACTTCAGTGACTTTTTAAACCTTTTATGTTATTTTAAACGTAGCTGCATCACTACTATACTTTTCCTTTTTCATCGAAATGCTTGTATTTGGTGTGAGTTTTAAAACTAGCTGATAGATGATCCAAAAAACCTTACAGTCAAAGAATATCATTTTCATGGTAATTATTTCCAGTTAGTGTCCCTATACTGAGACTATTTCAGAGAGTAGCCTTGGCAATTGTTAAAATAATGTTTCTATTTTATCATGGATAGAAAGCCTGCATAACTTATTTGTTAAAGATGCTCCATACTCTTATTGTCTCATGCAAGCTATGTGTTTATGTAAGTTTGCCAAATGAAACAAGATGGCTTCAACTATTTTTCTGCCTTTTAAAACCTCGTTTAGTTTTCTGTGTTTGGCATACTTTATTTATTTTTATTTATTTATTTATTTATTTTTTGGCTGCTTGGGTCTTCGTTGCTGTGCGCAGACTTTCTCTAGTTGCGGTGAGCAGGGGCTACTCTGCGTTGCGGTGTGCGGGCTTCTCATTGCGGTGGCTTCTCTTGTTGCAGAGCACGGTCTCTAGGTGCATGGGTTCAGTAGTTGTGGCTCGCGGGTTCTAGAGTGCAGGCTCAGTAGTTGTGGCTCATGAGCTTAGTTGCTCCGAAGCATGTGGGATCTTCCCAGACCAGGGATAGAACCCATGTCCCCTGCATTGGCAGGCAGATTCTTAACCACTGAGCCACCAGGGAGTCCCTGGCATACTTTAATAAACTGAGAAACTGTAAAGTTTGTAGTAGATTAAACAGTTAACTTTCCCTAGAGGCATACAGACTCCAAATGTAAGAAATTATTTCTGGGCTTCCCTGGTGGTGCAGTGGTTAAGAATCCGCCTGCCAATGCAGGGGACACGGGTTCGATCCCTGTTCCGGGAAGATCCCACATGCCTCGGAGCAACTAAGCCCGTGCACCACAACTGCTCAGCCTGTGCTCTAGAGTCCGCGTGCCGCAGCTACTGAGCCTGCCTGATGCAACTACTGAAGCCCACACACCTAGAGCCCATGCTCTGCAACAAGAGAAGCCACTGCGATGAGAAGCCCGTGTGCAGCAACGAAGACCCAACACAGCCAAAGATAAATTAAATTAAAAAGAAAAAAAATGGAAATTATTTCTTTCTCCCTACTTGAGGAAGGTCTGGTGATTATGCTGATGTTGCCGGTTCTTTGTACAGGAGAGGTGTTTGAAATTGAAGACCACATCAGTGAGCGACAGGCCGAAGTGTTAGCTGAGTTTGAGAGGAGGAAGCGAGCCCGGCAAATCAATGTTTCCACGGATGACTCAGAGGTCAAGGCTTGCCTTAGGGCCTTGGGGGAACCCATCACACTTTTTGGAGAGGGTCCTGCTGAAAGAAGAGAAAGGTGCCCTTTCTAAGTATCTACTGTCTTCTCTTTTAATCACAGGGTTCCAGGTCCAAATTTCAGTTGTAGCTAAAACTTTAATAGAATGTCTCAGATAATGTTGACAGAATACCTTATTAAATTTCATTAATATGTTTTAGCCCATAATTTAAGTCTTAGGCCAGTTTTTACTCCACTACTAATTTTTCTTTATAAACTATGAAGAAGATGTTAACACATTCCCTCCCTTCCTCTCCTCACTATGGAGTTGTGAGTTGGGTAAACATCCGTCACTGAACTCTGAAAATTTAAACAACAAACACATTCTTTGTCATTAACATAAGACATAATGATAAGTGTTTTTTGGGTGTTATTGCAAAAAGGCACTGTCCTCATATAATGCTCCTCTTGTGATTTTGAAGTTACAAAACCTCTTAGTGACAGGCTGGTTCTATGCAGTTATGCGGACCTGGCCTGCCTACCTGCCTCTTTAGGACTTGGGGCTCAGCTATTCCTCACTCATTACATTTACTCTCTTAAGGCCCTTACCGCTCATTTACTCTTCAACCTACTGCAAACTGATCAACCACTACCACGTTGAAATTGCTCTTAATTAAGGTCATCAACTCATCTTTATCAAGAATAGCCCTAGTACATTGCCACCTATTCCCTCCTTCAAACACTCCGTTTCCTTGGCTCTCAGAAGACCAAATCATCCTGGTTTTCCTCCTGTTTCTCTAGCTAATTCTTCTAAGCCTCTTTTTTTCCTGTTTATAAACTGCTGTTTTTTGCCCTTATCCTACATTAACCCTGAGTGATCAAATCCATGCCCATGGCATGGATTACTCTGTGTATATATATATTCTGATGACTCCCAGGTCTCTGTAACCTAGATATTCTATAGGTACTCAAATTTGACATGTCTAAATTGAACTCATCTATTTTCCAGTTCTCCTTGCAAATAACAGTACCATTCACACAGTTTTCAGTTGAAAACCTGCTCACCTTCTGTGTAACCCATCAGCAAAATCTTGTCTCTTCTGCTTCTGAAATGTACCTCCAGTGTGTCCTCTTTTCTCTACCTCCATTGCTTTCACGTTTAGACTGTTGTAATAGCCCCAAATGTGTTGTGTTAATTGTTTGCTTAAAATCCTAGTCTTCTTTTTTTTAAAAATTTTTAATTTATTTTAATTTATTTTATTTTTGGCTGTGTTGGGTCTGTCATTGCTGTGTGCGGGCTTTCTCTAGTTGTGGCAAGCGGGGACGACTCTTCATCACGGCGCACGGGCCTCTCATCATGGTGGCCTCCCGCTGCGGAGCACGGGCTCCAGGCTCGCAGGCCTCAGCAGCTGTGGCACGCAGGCTCAGTAGTTGTGGCGCACAGGCCCAGTTGCTCCTCAGCACGTGGGATCCTCCCGGGCTCGAACCCATGTCCCCCACATTAGCAGGCAGACTCCCAACCACTGTGCCACCAGGGAAGCCCCCTACAGAGTCTCCTTATTAAACTTAGAGTAAAAAGCTCCTAATCATGCTCTTCATCCTTGCCTTGTGCCACTCTTCCCCAGGTTACTAGACTTAGCAGCCATAATGGTCCTGCTGGGATACTCAAGCTCTTTTGCTGTCTTTCCACTGAATTTTTCTCTTTTTGTCCCCCTTCCTTGCCTTTTAGAGCTTTTTTATTCTTTTGGTTTCAGCATAAATGCCACCTCCTCAAAAAAGCCTTTCCTAACACCTGACCCCTTGTAAAGTAAGTCCTGCCATTATTAAGAAAGTAACATACTTTCTTAATAGCCTTTCAGAGGGTTTACTTCTACTGTTTATTGTTTGTCTTCTCCACCAGCAAAGTCTGTCTTATTGTGTCCCTTAAATGAATGTCTTGAGTCCCCACTGCCACTGTCTTGATTCAGTCCATAAGACCCAGGGGATACAATAATATGCCTTTGTTCTTCCCTCTTCAGTCCATTCTCCATACTTTTCCAGGGGTCTTTCTCAAATGTAAACCCTCCTTACCATGGCATTAGGAGCTCTTTGTGACCTGGCCCCTGCTTAGATTTGCAGCCTTATCTCTCACCAACCCTTTCCCAGAACTCTGTGCTCCAGCCATATTGAATTGTTGTGATTCCAAGTTCAACATGCTTTTCTTGCCTCCAGACCTTTACATTTGTTGAACCCTCTGCTTCAACTGTTCTTTCCCATTCTTGACCCATTGACTTGATTACTTGAGGACTCAGTTCAGGTAACATCTTCTCCATGAAGCCTTCCCTGATTCCCTCCAAGCCTAGGTTGTTTACTCCTTTTATGATTCCCTTAGCACCATGCACTTACCACTGTCATAATACTCTAGTTCCCCGATACTTTCTGTATGTCCTGTCCACCCCCCACTCCCTCACCCCCCACTATGCTACTTGAAATCAAGGACTGTTTCGTAGTCATTTTTTATACTTAGCACCTGAGCAGTATCCAGAACATTGTGGCACTGAGTGAAGGTTGTCTGTATTCACAGCCCAAGTGGTAGCAGTGTTGGAGCTAGTTGACTCTAAGTTTAACAGGGTAATTGCTTTTAGTTCAATTTAGGGAATCTTCAAATAAAGACTACCGAGTGAGAGAAATCACACTGGAAGTTTAGGCATCACAACTTGACCCTTAAAGAAGGTTGCTTGGGATTTGAATGGTGAGAGAGTAGGGCAGGCTTGCCGCCTTCTTAGGTATACTTTTCACAGTCTTAACTCTGTTTAAATTCTGATCTTTTTTGTTGCAGGTTAAGAAATATCCTTTCAGTGGTCGGTACTGATGCCTTAAAAAAGACCAAAAAAGATGATGAGAAATCAAAGAAGTCCAAAGAAGAGGTAAAAATGTGTCTTTGGCTTCATAATATAAACATGCAGGAAACAAGGGGGTAGTTCTCTCATTTTCTGTTTTCTGTGGGATGGGGAACAGGGGGAGTTGGAGACTCTACTGTTCTGGAATAGTTGTTGGCAATAGTTTGTGGTTCCTTTGTAGGTATAAATGGAGATAAGTGAGTTCCCCATTCAGGAAAGAACCATAGCATTCCTGGTGTCACTTTTAACAAGTAACCAGAAACTATCCAATAAGAGTTCATAGAAAGAAACACAAGAGAAAGCACATATACCTGATTTCATCCTATTACTGAACTAATTCATCTTTTTTCTGGGCAGTTAACAATAGGGAATTGACAGCTATGAAAGGGGCAGGAATGCTTCAGACTTGACATTTCCGCTCTTAATTTAACTTTCAGTATCAGCAAACCTGGTACCATGAAGGACCAAACAGCCTGAAGGTTGCTAGACTGTGGATTGCTAATTACTCACTGCCCAGGTAAGGAGAGCCTCGAGAAGGAGGAAGAAACATACTTTTTCTTATTTCCTCTCAAGGACTGAGGAGCTGCTTTATAATGACTGTGGCTATTAATTGAAGTTGAGTGGTAAAGAGACTTGTATGGACCTTTGTTTCCAACCCATTTGCTCAGGGTTAATAATGTTATTTCTGTGTCACAGGGCAATGAAACGCTTGGAAGAGGCCCGTCTTCATAAAGAGATTCCTGAGACAACGAGAACCTCCCAGATGCAAGAACTGCACAAATCTCTCCGGGTAAGATGCTCTCATCTTATATATATAAGATGCTCTCATATATATAATTGTCTAATATCCTAAAGATTCTTAAGTATTTAATAGATGCTCTACTTTGGCCCACCTCTAGCAAGTAAAGGCAGCTATACTTATTCCTCTGTGCTTACACTGTTGCTATGTGGGAGGAGCCATCAGCTAAGGTGGCAGGGAACCTACTGTGCTTTGTACTAGGCAGAGACCTATGGGTCTCCTCTTTAATTCTCCCTTTTAATATGTCAGACTGTACTTCAGATCTCGCCATGGCCTTCCTGTTTGTATTTAGCTGACATAGAAGCTAGTGATACTAAGACTGTAGGAGACAGCATGCTGGAGTTCCAGATAAGCCTTGACTCCATTCATTTGTATAAGTGTCTCCTAACAACAACAACAAAAAGGTGGTAGAAGATTCTTGGGGAGGGTTAAAACTGGAATGGTCTTTGGTTTTGTTTTTATGGTGGAAAAGCCAAGAAAGTCTTGGGTTAGCCTGTTAATGATCCCTTGTTTGTCTTTCTTTAAGTCTTTGAATAATTTCTGCAGTCAGATTGGGGATGATCGGCCTATCTCCTACTGTCACTTTAGTCCCAATTCCAAAATGCTGGCCACAGCTTGTTGGTAAGTCCCATTTTACAGTAACATTTTTTTCTAAATGGGGTTCAGGGGAAGAAATCAGTATTTGTCTTAGAAGGCCATTTCAGTACCATTTGCCTCTGCTTCTCGTGATCACACCAAACTAGAGATGCTAGTAGTAACCCACTGTAGTTTACAATATAGCCTTCAATTAGCAGTTCTTACTGTTCACAAGGTACCCCAGAGACCCATGACATGTCAGTCATATTCTTGGCATTAGCATCATTTTGGATCAGATAGTGAGCTTATAGACTAGTATACACACCTTGATATAACTTTTCTTTTTTGGTTATGTGACCTAGGCAAGATGCTTAATCTCTGTAAGCTTCACTTTTGTCACCTGTAAAGTAAGGTGAGATAATGTTTGTAAACATTTTGCCTTGATAGTGCCTAGTATGTGGTAAGGACTCAGTAAACTTGAATTATTGTTCTTATCTTCATTTTGTTTTCTACTCACCACATATGCAGAAAACTCTTAGGGTGTGATAACTTTGTTGTTTTGTCCTATTTAGTTACTTAGTTGTTCTTGAGGAACATTGTCATCTAGTGAGGGGGAAACTCGCTTGCATTGTACGCACAAGAACTACTTGACTAGGCAGAAATTGAGACTGTGGTTCAGGAGAAAGCCAGGGACCTACACAGATCCCTCCCCCTCTCCAAGCCTCAGTTACGTTCATTATAAAGTAGAAATGAGTATGTGTATAACTGACTCACTTTGCTGTACAGCAGAAACTAACACAACGTTGTAAATCAACTATACTCCAATTTAAAAAATTAATTACAAAAAATAAAATAAAAATAAAATAAGAAAAAAATAATAAAGTAGAAATGATCATTCCTGCCTTATATGTACCTCACAGGTCTGTTATAAGGATCATTTGATGATAGATATGAAAGTAATTTGTTGGAAATTTTCCAAAGTAAAACATTTTTTAAAAAACTGAAGTACTTTGGGGACTTCCCTGGCAGTCCAGTAGTTAAGAGTCTGTGCTTCCACTTCAGGGGGCACGGGTTCGATCCCTGGTTGGGGAAGTAAGATCCTGCATGCTTCACAGTGCTGCCAAAAAAAAAAAAAAAAAAAAAAAAAATTAAAGTACTTGGTAAGCAGCAAAATGCTATTCGTATTTAAGAAGATAGTATCATTATTAATATTAATGTTAGATAGTTTAATTTGTCCTACCTTCCCTCAGAAATTGATCCAAAAGTTAAGGAGAAGAGCAACTTGTGCTATAATATTTACAGTCCAGTAGAGGCCTCTGTTTGCATGAGACCTGGATGTAGCTTTCTTCTCTAAGCCTTCAAGCCTTTTCTGTTTCTTTTTCCGTCTGCCACTGTAACATTTTTGCGGAGTGGGGGTGGTGAGAGAGATTGTCCTTTAGTAATGTTACCAAGGTACCTTTTCCTTCCCAGACCAACCCTGGCTGAGATGCTTTCCTTTGTGTTTGTTAGGAGTGGGCTTTGCAAGCTCTGGTCTGTTCCTGATTGCAACCTCCTCCATACTCTTCGAGGTGAGTTAGAATCTTGTCTAAATCTCAGTCTTTTTCTCAGTGTGAACTCTTTCAAGCAATACAACTCTAAAACTCTGCCTGACACTCAGACCCAGTACACGCAGATTAATTCTTGATTTGATTTGACTTGGTTTGGTTTTCTCTGACTGCAGGGCTGGATGATAATGACTTCATACGCATACCACTTTTCTCTCATGTCCAGCCCCACTCTGGCATTTATAATCTCTAAACCAAGAAACATTTTTTTGTGTGTTTAGCTTTTTTTAATGCAATTTATATATTAATTTAAGTTAAAATAGTTCAATTTTTTACTAGTTGAATAGCTACTTTAATACTCTCTAGGTCCACATGTCCTCTGATACGTGTATATATAATATTTGTCATGTCTGTATTTACACTTAAGTTATAAGGGAGCAGGAACCCTTTAATTTTCATCTCTCACACTCCTTCAGGCCATAACACAAACGTGGGAGCAATTGTATTCCATCCAAAATCCACTGTCTCCTTGGACCAAAAAGATGTCAATCTGGCCTCTTGTGCTGCTGATGGTTCTGTGAAGCTTTGGAGCCTTGACAGGTGAATATTACCCTCTGTCCACACTGCGATCGCTAAAGTAAATAGTTGATTGGTTGGTCCTTGAGATTTAAAAATCTACCATTTAACCCCAGAGATGCTCTGAATCAAGGTAACTTGTGTGAAAATAGAATGGAGGATTTTTTTCTTAGACCTTTTCTCACCAGAGGAGTTGTGTCAGGTTTCCTTCTTTGTTAACTTTGTACCTTGATTTTTGCCTCTAACATAGTAGCCACTGTTTCCTGGCTCCAGCTATTCTGGAAGGATCCATTATACCTCCCATGCAATAGATTGACATTGGAGAAATGCACTATTTGGTAGCTTGACTAAAAATAATATTCTAGACAGCACATTAGTTCTTAGCAAACAGCCACAGGGGAGAGGAAGGAGGTTCTGTCTGGCAGTATTGCCAAGGAAGTGATGTCTACTTCCAATAGCATCATCCTTTACCTAGACTACATTTTCCAATTGCAACAGTTTTTTTTTTTAATGTGTTTGTGATGATTGTTTTCCAAGAAATTTTTGGAAGCACTTTGTTTGCCTAAAAGACAACTGAATTCAGTTGCTTAGTTTTCTTTCTTTGGGAAAGCACATGAGGCTTTTGTTCCAGGATTTTGTGAGGAGCTAATTAGTGTCTCCACTCTTTGCCAGACAAGATCTTACCTGTGAGCACAGCAAGTTTTAATTGGCTTTGGTAATACATAGCAATATTTGTTCCCCTAGGGCTTTAGTTAGTTCTGTGTATGCACATTGACAAATTTCCCTTTTTAATTGCCCTCTTTAGGGTTCATGTTTATTTCCTCTTGCTGGTGTTCAGACCTTCTTTCTGTCGTTGCTAGTAGTAAAATTTAATGGCCACCAAAAGGAAACTAAGCCTCTGTTTAGGAGTTCCTGTTTTCATGTGGATCCTTGGACAAGCTGAAGTTTGAGATAAATTTATCTGTAATCCACTTGCACCAAAACTTTTTGATATAGCCTTGCATCTCTATCAAAGTATGTTTTCTTTCTAGAATCTCAGCGCTCCTTTGGTGCAGAGAGCTTATTTTGCTTGTCAGGCTGAAATATCTTTTATTTTTCTCTAAGCAAATGATATAGCATTAAGAGTTTATTAGCATAGTGAATTGAAATAGGCAGTGTTTATTGAAGAGCAATTTTGCCCCGTGGGCACAGGAAATAGTCCCAAAGCTTTTATAATGACCTTGGGAAGTGAGTTAAATTATCATTAGTCCTAAAAGTTTAACAAATTACAGGTTTAGTTACAATTTGGCCTGTCAAACCATGCAGAATGGGTGTATATGTGCTCAACAGTTAATAAATTCAATGAGTATTTACATGACTGTAAAATAGTTTACTTACATATATGTGATTCCTTTTCAGTGATGAACCAGTGGCAGATATTGAAGGCCATACAGTGCGTGTGGCCCGTGTAATGTGGCATCCATCAGGACGTTTCTTGGGTACCACCTGGTAAGCCATCCTCTTATTGTTCTATCCATACAGGCCTGTGGCATCTTGTTAACCTTTTATGGCTAAACTGCCAAGTAAATTTTTAGAGCAGAGATCTTCAAGAGATTTTCTTGGACTTTAATAAATCAGAATCAGAAAATAATATATGACATAGTCAGGGCTAAGTGTATTTGGTTTTAAATTGCAGTTAATCTGAAATTTCAGAGTCACTGACTCCCGGAAAACTATTTTTCCCTCTTTCTTCTCTTTCTTGGCCAATACTAGAGGTATATATATATATATATATATATATATATATATATATATATATATATATATATATATATATATATATATATATATATTGCTATACAGTGTAATTTCTCTGCTTACAAATCAGTCTCCTTTTCTGGTTCTATAAATTCAGTGAGGCCAGAATCTGTTAAAGAATTTTTTGAGATACAATTTACATGTAATGGAACGGATTTAAGTGTGTAATTTAGTCAGTCTTGACAAATTCATACACTCATGTGGCCCACATCCCTGTTGTTGGAGGTCCAAGGGAACAGAAGGTGCCCACCAAACTGAGAAGGCATCTTGAGATTGAAAAACACGGCCAGCAGCTCCATATATCCAATGGATCCGTTTATCATAGGGTCACTTACTCACAGGGTGGGATCTGGCAGACAGCAATCCAGAAGCATTCACAGCTGCACTCTGCACCCCCAAGAGACCATTGAGGCAATTTTATAGTTAACCTAAGGTATGGGGGTATGTGTTTGGAAACAGGAAGTACATTCCTAAGTGAAGAATGGGTAACTAGTGGGTGCTGGGAATATATCAGCAAAGGTCTTCATCAGTGTTGGAGGACTAACAGCATAGAGGCCACCTGGTCCTAATGATTATTAAACAATATCTATTAACTACAAAGCCCTTGACTACAGAAAACTGACTTACCGCACAGTATAGTTCTGGGTCGGGTCAGCAGAAGGACAGGAAGAACTGTACAGGCCCAAGATAGCATCAGTTATGCTCATAGCCATACACTAGTCAATAGAGAGAACATTTTCATCACCCCAGAAAGTTCCCTTATGCCCTTTCCCAGTCAACTCCCTGTTCCAAAGCAACCACTGACCTGATTACTGTCACCATAAATTAATTCTATCTATTCATAGTTTATGAACTCATTTGTGTTCATTTGGCTTCTTTTTGATTGGCTTCTTTTACTCAGCATAACATTTTTAACATTCATTCATGTCGTTGCATGTATCAGTAATTCCTTTTTATTGCTGAGAAGTATTCAATTGTGTAACTCTGCCACAGTTTGTTTATTCATTCTCCTATTGATGGACACTTCGGCTGTTTCCAGCTTTTGGCTAGTCAGAATAAAGCTGCTATAAATACTCTTGTGCAATGCTTTTTGTGGATGTGTTTTTCTTTCCTTTGTCTTGAATAAATACCTAGGAATGCAATTGCAAGGTTATAGGGTAGATGTATATGTAACTTTTTTTTAACTTCCAAGTGGTTTTCCATAGTGTTGGTGCCATTTTACATTCCCAGAATTCTGGAATTCTGTTTTTTTTCACATCCTTGCCAACATTTGTCATTAATCAATCTTATCATTTTGCTCAGTTCAGCAAGTATGTAGTGAAATCTCACGGTTTCAATTTTTATTACTCTGATGACTACTGGTGTAGTCATATGCTTATTGACTGTATATTCTCTTTTGTTCGGTGTCCAAGTGCTTTGCCCATTTTTTTTATTGAGGGTTTTTTGTTTGTTTTGTCTTTATTTCCATATGTATTACAGTTCTACCATCATTTATGGAGGAGACTTTCACTATTGAAATTGCTTTGATGGCCTCATTGAAAATCATTTGACCATGTATATGTGGGCCTATTTCTATACTCTCTATTCTATTCTATTGATCTATTTGTTTGTGATTGATTTTTATATGCCCAGCATTCAGTTTAGGACCCAATAAATGCTCAATGAATGGAAGGACATAACAGTGAAATTAGGGAAGAAAGAAGGCAACAGAATCTTTGCTGGGCCATTCTAAGGAATTCTGTTTTTAAAACAGCCACTGAAGTCACTTCTCTGGTGGCGCACTGGTTAAGAATCTGCCTGCCAACGCAGGGGACACGAGTTTGATCCCTGGTCCAGGAAGATCCCACATGCCGCGGAGCAACTAAGCCTGTGCACCACAACTACTAAGCCTGCGCTCTAGAGCCCGCAAGCCACAACTACTGAAGCCCACGCACCTGAAGCCTGTGCTCCACAACAAGAGAAGCCACCACAATAAGAAGCCCGCACACCGCAATGAAGAGTAGCCCCCACTCGCCACGGCTAGAGAAAGCCCACGTGCAACAGTGAAGACCCAGCGCAGCCAATCAATCAATCAATCAATCAATCAATAAATAAATAAATAAATGTTTCTAAATAAATAAATATAAAATAAAATAGCTACTGAAGTAGGTTTATAGGAACCATGGTTTCCCAGTTAGCACCCAAGACAGATATGCTTAGTTGTTGAGACCTTGTTTATGCCAGAAAAGAGTTTGTTAATATGGTTGTATGAGTAGTTTCAGAAACATAACTTGAGCTACAGCTGTTTATAGCACTTTATACATTGTAGGAACTGAACATCTGCTGGTTAATCGTTAGTTTGACTTTTTTAGCTATGACCGTTCATGGCGCTTATGGGATTTGGAGGCTCAAGAGGAAATCCTACATCAGGAAGGCCACAGCATGGGTGTGTATGACATTGCCTTCCATCAAGATGGCTCTTTGGCTGGCACTGGGTAAGGCTTCTTCCACGTAGCGGGGGCAGCTCAGTAGTCTCACCTCTTAAGTATACTTGCTTCCACAGAGAACTGGATTCAAAATGTTCATTCATAAATTATTTTGTCAGGGGACTGGATGCATTTGGTCGAGTTTGGGACCTGCGTACAGGACGTTGCATCATGTTCCTAGAAGGTCATCTGAAGGAAATCTATGGAATAAATTTCTCCCCCAATGGGTAAATAAGCTCACTGAGTGAGGGGTGGAGAGGGTTATTGGCCAGAAAGTATTCTTTGTTCCTAACTTCAGTACTACATCTGATCCACAGCTACCATGTTGCAACTGGCAGTGGTGACAACACCTGCAAAGTGTGGGACCTTCGACAGCGGCGTTGTGTCTATACCATTCCTGCCCACCAGAACTTAGTGACTGGTGTCAAGTTTGAGCGTAAGCTTTCCTCCTGTTGTAGGCCTAATTACAAGACAGACAAATTGCACTTCTGAGGAATGCAGTCCGGGTGTTAAGATTTGGAAGTGGAACAGGAGAGAATTTGGACTCTATTGAAGGAGCAAATTATAATCTCCTTCCCTCCACCACACTTTCAGACAGAGCTATGACACAGCCTGCGTCTTGTTCCTAGGAAGTAAAGAAGACTTCCATGAATGTTTTGCTTTATTATTTTTTTTCCATGGAAGGTCCAAGCACTGAATCCTTAATATTATTCTGAATAGGTTGTCTATCAGGGAAAGAGCCAAAAGACCTTAATGATGTTATTTGTTTCCCTAAGTCTGCCTGTAGTTGTCTTTTTTTCGTCGACGTCTAGTAGGAATACAGATCAGAGTGTTGAGTTTTTCTGAATGTAGATAACCTTCCTTTTCAAAATAGTATGTTCTAGCAGATTTTGGGTCTTTTATTTTCTTATGCTTTTTTGAGTACTTGAATTCCTGAAGCAACTCCCCTTTTCTTTTGTAGCTATCCATGGGAATTTCTTGCTTACTGGTGCCTATGATAACACAGCCAAGATCTGGACCCACCCAGGCTGGTCGCCACTGAAGACTCTGGCCGGCCATGAAGGCAAAGTGATGGGCCTAGACATTTCTTCCAACGGGCAGCTCATAGCCACTTGCTCATATGACAGGACCTTCAAGCTCTGGATGGCTGAATAGGCAGGACCATGGAAGAAGGATTCTAGCCTCACTCTCTCTTTAGAGCCATTTTCAAAGGAAAGGAATTGATGTGTTTTGTTCTGTCATGTGTTTTGCTAATTACCATATATAGATTCAAAAGAATTGGATTTCCATGTCAGCTCCCACTTCAAGCAGGCAGCCCAGTCCCTGGGTGTTGGTGAATCCCTTTCATGGTTGAAATTTTAACTTTCATCTTCCAGCCCTGCCATGAACTTTGTAGACATTGTTTTTATTAATCTTTTGTTTGAATGCCCTATTGCTTCCCTCACAGCACTCCGGATTGTGACTGACTCCATTTTTAATTCTTGAAACTTGGCTTTCCATTACATGGTACATGCTTCAGGACTACATGTGACCCAGAGAGCAAGGTGGCTGGACTATATTCTGGAAGCCCTCGAGTAGAGAGAGACACCTCACCATGCACTGGCTAAACCATGCCTGACAGAAGAACCCTGAGAACAGAAGGTGAAGAGATGAAGAGCTATGCTCAGGGTTCTGCAGTAGAGAGTATTTTACCTCTTCCTGTTGAGTTCACTGGGAATGCTAACTGCATTAGGAAGCTCAGAACTGAACATTTTCCTCGTCAGAAGATGTCTTCCATTTTGCTTTCAAGTTTGGCATCCTTTGTGTTACCCAAAAGCTAGGCCATTGTGCCAAGATTTCAATAAAATTTTTAGAAAGCAAACATGATGTCTCTATTGTGCAAGTTCTTTTCTATTGGTTATTTAAAGGATATACCCTTCATGTTGAGGTTACTCTGGAAAAAAATCCCTAATGGATATTCCTAAACATAAACCTTTTCTTTATTATACACTTGCTACAGAGTAAAATCCTATTGAAAAAACTGCCCTTTAAAGAATTATCTTGTATAGTTAAGCATTTTCTGAATCCTAGGCATTGGTCCACAGAGGTCCCTTTTTTTTAGTCTGAGATATAGCAAATGATCTCAAGTATGGTGTACTCCAATTCTGTCTCCTTAGTAAGCATTCTGTTAGTAATTTTTTTTAAAAATGGAGGGCTGTTGCATTGTGGGCGAGACTACCAGTGAACTGTATCAGGACTCTATAATTCTTACGCACTGGCCAAGCAGCAGTTACTTTCAGCTCTTTCCACCCCAGGTATACAACCACTGAACTCTGGAAATACACAGTAAATTCACACAAAAAATAGAGGAATTGGCAAGAAGAAAGGATTGCGTATAGAGAATTCAAGAAGGGCTTATACGATGGCTTCTCCTTGAACGTTCAAAACACTTTTCCTTTGCTGTTCCAGGGAGAATGAGAGTGACTTTGTCTGGCTCTGTCGTGCAAGCTAGGAATGTGTGAAATGTAGCTAAATAGTCTGTTTAATCTGACTTCAATTATAACCAAGTAGTTGCATATCCTGTGTACCTGTTAAGCTTCTGGATTATCAGCTCTACTCTCTGTTGGGCACTTCACTATTTAAGTATTAATGGACTCTTATTTCCTCCATAGTTAGCCATGAAAAGGAATTATTTTTCATTATTACCTTTGTAGTGTGTTTAATAATGAATGTTAGTGTATTAGTGTGCAACTTTCAAATATAGTGTGTTGAAGGTTTTCAGTTTTTCAAGTTGAAATTTTACCACTTGTTCCATTAAACTTGTCTTTTGTTTTGCAGGGGGTGGGTGGTTCCAAGAGATCTAGAGGGGTAGCAACTGGATGAAAAGATTTCATCTAAGCCTTTGGCCAGACGAATGTCTTGCGGGATATACACTTCCTTACTGGGAGTATCAGTGTCCGAAAGCCGTTAGCTGAGGAGCATATCCCAAGTGTGTCATTTCGTGCTAACGGTGAGACAAACGTCACCGCCATCACTTAATAGGACACTTAACCGCCGTCTAGACACCACCAGGCACATTCAGACATCTTGTTTAATCCTCACAGTCTTACGAGTTAATTATTATTCCCTCTTTTACAAAAAAACTGAAGTTCAAAGAAGATAAGTAACTTGTTCCAGGTTACCTAGTTAGTAAATGGTAGAGTCTGGTCCGTCTGTGACCTTATAAGAGATTTCATAGGGCTTTACTGAGTATGTCGGCAACATGGGCCAGACCAAAAAAAAAAAAAACAGTCCAGCCAGCATGGCCTGTTCCCTGTACCAAGTCTGAACTTTTTAAGTGCTCCACCTTTTTTTAAAAAAAAAACTTTGCATTTAGTTTTTTGCAGCATTTATTCCCAGGCCGTAAATTTTTGTTTCTTCTGGGATATCTTTTTCTTCTGTGCAACCTCCTCTTCTGGTTTAGGAACAATCTGTTCCTTTTCAGTAAGGATCATCTCAGTGTGGTAGGGAGAGCTCATGTATGGGTTGAACCGACCATGAGCTCTGTAAATCCTGTGCTGCACCTTGGGGACTTTGTTCACCTGGATGTGCTCAATGACCAGAGAATCTGCATCTAAGTTCAGCATTACTCTCCTCATTTTTGAGCATGTGCAGTAAAAATTCAGCACTTTGGGCCACTGACCCTGCATCCATCCCCACTGTTTGCCCTGGGCACACCTACCAACTCCACCATTGTAATGACAGAATGGCACACATTGCTTCTGTAAAGTGACATCCTTCAGATACTTGGTGGCTTTTCGGATGTGCATACCCTTCATGGCCTGGATGGTTTCACGAGTGTTCTTAAAGTGAACATGAAGATTTGAACCTCTCGGTCACCTCAGACCACTTACCGGGAAAGCCTGCTCTACCATTTATACTGCCCTTTTGAGGAGTCACTGCACCTCTTACTCTGACTTCATGCAAAAGGGAGTTAATTTTACCACTTCTACCTTGTGAACTTGCAAGGAGCCTATAGTGTTATTCAACAGGAAACTATTTGCATCTTGGGACAGATGATACTTTGTTGTACATTAAGACCCCTAAGAGTTTATAGAAGCTTGTTTCATTAAACTTACAAAATGTTATTTAGAAATGTCTTCAGCATTGCAGCATGTCTTAGCACCCCTGACCTCTGAGGCGCTAACAGCCAGAAGCACAACCCACCCCTGCATTGGGGTACCAAAGATTCCTAAATGCTCTCCAGAAGAATGGCACTGCCCAACGTTTGAACTATTGAACGTGAAGACAGAAGATGCCACAATGTTAAGTATATCCTTCCCTATCCCAGAAGACTCAAAGCTGTGTCTTGTTTGGTGAATCAGCCACTCCAAGAGTGTAAGTTCTATTTTGACTGAAAGGTCTCCACCACATGCTAGCTGGGTGACCTTGAACAAGGTAACTAAACTTGGGGAGCATCAGTTTCATCTGCAAAATAGGGGTGAAGCGTGCTTAACTCAGGAGCAGTGGTCCCTAGTACAGAGGCAAGTTTTCTTCCCTGAACTTCCCCCGGCTCCTCTCTTCCTTATTGGCTCTGAGAACATGGTGAGATCATTGCCTAATTTACCCAGCACAAGAGTTAAGGAGCAAGGATGTGTAAAGAAATGAAGTCAGTGAGGAGACATCAAGCCCCAGCCTTAGTATAATTATCTTCGATGGTGCAAATGGAGAGGTAGATGCTAGTCCCCTGGCAGGATATGTAGGCGGCTTTCCAATTTCATAATGGAGAACTTTTTCTTCACAGTGGAGCTTAAGACTGTTTGGTTTTACTAAACATGAAGTATGTATGTCTTGGCTATTTTGGAATATCTTGTACATTAAGACCCCTAAGAGTTTATAAAAGCTGGTTTCATTAAACTTAACAAAATGTTATTTAGAGCAAATAAAACCAATTTATGGCCTCTGAAAGCTTATTCTACATATCCCAAAAAACAAAATGTTATCTTTTTGTGATGGTGTTTTAACCGCTTTGAGATTGTTTCAGAGCCCTGAGCCACCAGGCAGTATTAAAAGTGAAGAAGAAATCAGAGTTTTAGGTACTGCAGAGGTGGCAACCTGTAGTCAAGAAGCATCCAAATCCTATCTAGTTTTCCTTGGTTCCTAGATTCTGTCATGTAAAATGAAAACCAGAATCCCCTGCCTGCATGGCCTGGGATGGGAACTAAGGCTTTTACTCTATGCGGGGTTTCTGCCTTACCTCTTTTTTTTTTTTCTTTTTTGGCCATGCCACACGGCATGTGGGATCTTAATTCTCCGACCAGAGATCAAACCCGTGCCCCCTGCAGTGGAAGCACAGAGTCCTAACCACTGGGCCGCCAGGGAATTCCCTGCCTTACCTCTCAAGGCCAGAATTACAATGGTTGGAGGAGGGGAATCAGAGCTCCACCCCGCACCTACCAGGAGGAATAAAAATCTTTTCCTCCAAATCCCAGATTTCTTTTGATCACTGACTCTGGTTTCTTTCACCTTTAAACTTTTTTACTCTTAACACTCCATAAACTACGCACTGACAAGAGGTCGTCTTGTATGAGCAGCAGCTGAGTGAACGTGCCCTCCTTGCTGGTAAGGACTCTGCCACCCCTGGCTCATCCTACGCTTCTCTGCCCCTAGTTCTGACAGAGGACCAGCCAACTGGTTGTTGAATGAGTGAGTGAATGAATTAATGAATGCAGGCCATTTTTACTGGGACTGGTGGCAAAACATCCAAAGAGAAAACTGAAAGGGGAAGACAAACACATTTGCTCACAATTGAAGTTCACTTTCCAAATTTTTTAGCAACTCCAAAAAATGTGAACTGAGTTTAAAGCAGCTCCAGTAAGAGTTGCAGCTTGCTGTCTGAGTGGATCAGGTTCCTGGATGCCATCACCCAGCCCTTTGGTACAACATGCTATGTAGCCCTGTCATCACAGATCTGCTTCTCGGCCCTTCCATGACCCGTGGTTCACACCCAGAGCTCTCTTCGTATCTTTTCCCATTAGCTTTCAGAGGTTCTCATTATAATAGGACTCTCTCCGCTCCCAGAAGCAGATGCACAGCCTAGCCGACCCCTGGCTTGTAAAAAAGAAAAATACTACAAAGGAAGACAACCCCAAATGAGGCTCTGCAGTCCTCATACCCAGCAGCAGCCAAGAAAGGCTTGGTTCTTTGTCTGGAACAGATGCTCACCCCACACCCCCAAAAACCTGCTTGGTCCAAAAGACAGAGAAGATGAGCAACAGAGTGACGCTGAGGATGACGGCCAGCAGGTAGGCAAAGATCCGGAACTGCGGGTTGCGGAAACACCCCCTCAGAGAGTCGTGGTTGGGGCTGGGGATGGGGCTGGGGATGGTGGTAGGGGCCACGTCCTGGGGGGGCCCAGTCTGGCTCCCAGGCCCGGGGCCGAGTTCCAGCGTGTAGGCCTGGGGCTGGCGCAGGAAGTAGCGGCTCTTGGGCTCATCTGTGAGACAGAGGTGGCGGCCTTCCAAGATGACGTGGTGGGGCTCCAGGCGGAGCAGGGTGAGCACGGCAGTGTCCGTGGGCAAGTCAGTGACAGGCTGTCCGGAGGCCAGCACAGTGGGCTGGCGACAGAGCGGACACAGCAGCCGGCGCCGGGCCGGAGTCACCAGGCTGAGGTGGGCCAGGCATTCCACGCAGAAGGAGTGGCAGCAGTCCAGCACTTTGGGGGTGTGGAACGTGTTGTTGAAGGGGTTCCAGCACACAGGGCACTCCGGCTCCCGGCCCTGCTTCTCCGCCATCCTCAGACCAGACACTGGGAGGTCTGGCAGGAGATGTCCTGGCAGAAAGGGAAAAGGAGCAAAGGAACACCCATTAAGCTCCGTGCCGGTACTTGGCCCTAGGCTGTGTCCTGTGGGTTGTTGAATGGTATTATCGCCCACATTTCACAGATGAAAAAACTTAGGTTCAAAGGTGAAGTGAAATGAACTTATCTACAAAACTGAACTAGAGTTACAAATGTAGAAAACAAACTTATGCTTACCAGGGGGTAAGGGGGGGACGGATAAATTGGGAGATTGGGATTGACATACACACACGACTATATATAAAATAGATAACTAATAAGGACCTACTGTATAGCACAGGGAACTCAATACTCTGTAATGGCCTATATGGGAAAAGAATCTTAAAAAAGGATGGATATATGTATATGTATAACTGATTCACTTTGCTGTACACCTGAAACTAACAGGTGTAAATCAACTATACCCCAATAAAAATTAAAAAATGAAGCAATTGTTTCAGATCACCCAGTCCCTAAGCCGTAGAATTAGGTGTGGCACTCCTGCAGCATCCCCTCTACCGGGCCCAGGCCTCAGGCACCCCACGATCATCGAGCTCCCGCGAGGAGACGCCCCCCTGGCTTTGGAAGTGGATAAAAATGCTCCTTGTGCTACACGTGATTGCCCTTGGCCTCTTGGGCTCCAGGGAGAGGGAGAGGAACCACAGTCAGTGCTTCCTGCTACAGGGCAAATATTTCCTTCCCTGCTGCCTCGGATCCTGACTAGCCCAGAGATGGGCTTTGTGAATTCCCTGGTCTACCCCTCCTCTGGAGGCAAATGCCAGGCCCTCTCTCCCTCCTCCCCTTGGGCTCAGTGCGACTGGCCCAGTCTTTGTGCAGGGCACTGCACTGGCCTGGCAAGGGGGCCTCTGGGAAGGCTTTGCCCCTTGACCTGGAAACATGGAGAGGCTCCCCTGCCCAGATCAGCCCTTCCAGAGCCTCCTCCCAAGATTTGGCCTCCCCTGGCTCCTCCTCCCCCCACCCCCCTTTGTCCTAGAAACTCCCAGAGCACCCACCTGGCCTTCCTTGGCACTACGGCTGTCAGGCAGACTACCCTGAAGGGCCTGAGGCTCCAGCCTCTTCCCCTCCAGAATCTGCAAAGCTTTAGGAGACTGCCTTCTCACCACCAACCCCGGGGCCCATCTCCATAGCAGCGTACACACAGCACCTGGAGCTGCCAGGTAGCCCAGGCTGCAGTCTCCTGAGCGCACCTGCCTGCAGCGAAGGCCAGAGAGCTGCCCAGGTGGCGGGTAGTGAGGTGAGGAAACAGTGTTCCTCTGGAGCGTGGCAAACAAGCAACCCTGGAAGCCAAGTAATCTGTGAGATTGTGGGCAGTCTCTTCAAGACCTGGGATTGCCGGCCTGGAAAGGCAGGGGTGGCAATTTCCTTCTTCTAGATTGTGGAGAGGGTAAGTGAGCCTTCTGGGCTTCCTCTCTCCTGGGCCCTCATTTCTTTTCTAAAGTGGCTGAAACCTCCTTCTCAAAGGGGCTGCCTGCCCTACCCTTCAATTGCTATGAAGTCCACCTGCTGCACAGCCTAAAGTCTCTGAATACTCTCTGAATATCAGATTCAACAAGTCCTCTCCCATCCCCTTCCGATCACTTAATGTGCCCAAGGAGCTACACCCAGAACATGCGAGCCCGGCTGCCTTCTTTGTCCTTAGATGACACAGATGGTCAGCCTGGCAGGCACTGACTGCTGAGATCTTGGAGTCCAAGACTCAGCCCTCCCACCATGCTTGGGACTTAAAAGCGGGAGTCAGGGAGGAGGACCACTCCAGCCCCACATCCCTATTTCAACCAGAAACACTTGACTTTTCTCATATTGGTCATCTGAACAAGTTGAAGACTTGAGCTTCTGAGGAAAAAGAAGTTTAAAAACCTCTTCTCCATCCTAACCACTCACTCTGCAGATGGAAGGCAAGAAGTGACTCTCACCCATGGTCACCCACTAGTCAGTGGCAACACCTGGACTTCCAGGCCACCACCATGCTGCTGTCAGAAAGGTAGAGCCCTCAGCCATTCAGTCCACCTGCTGGATGTGTGTTATTAACTGGATAGTGAGTGTTTGCCTTTCACTAGGAGATTCCTCGTGGCCAGAAGTCTCTCATGGTAGGAATCCAGGAACCGTGCAGGGGGGAGTTGGGGGTAACGAGTCTCCCTTGTGCCCCCGATATGACATCATCTACCCTGACTGAGTTGGTGCCTGAAGCAAAACCTGTTTACATTCTCACCCATGGCTTCCTGGTTTCCTTCTAGACCCTAGACCTCTGTCACTGCCTCGTGACAGGGAAGAGGAAGTGAAGACACGCAGGAGGAGGATGGAACAGCTCTGGCTGAAGCTCGGATAGTTTGCCAAAGATCCTCAACAATGAATGCCTCCTTCTGTGGACAATTCGTCCTCTCTACGAGCAGTCATTGAGTTAATGAGAGCTCGCCACATGCCAGGTGCTGTGCTAGGCACTGGGTAAATAATGGGGAACAAAATAGACATGGTCTTTGACCTCATGACGTTTAGAGTCTAGTGAGGGAAAGAGACATTTAATGAGTGATGGGCAATAAATACACAATTTTAATTAATACCATAAAGGACAAAAAGGAAAATGGGCTTAGGGGACTTGTTGCTTCAGGTGAGATCACCAGGGAAGCTTTCTCCAGAGAGACGATATGAAAGCCAAGACCAGAGGATGAGAAGAATCCAGCCCTGCAGGGTGGAAGAAGAGCATTCGAGCTCAAGGGAACAGCACGTGCCAAAGCCTTAGGGTGAGAAAAAGCTCTGTCGTTGTGGAAGTGAGAGGAGGCCGGGTGACTGGGGTGTAGTGGGTGGGTCTGGATGGGGAAGTGGCTTTTAGGAAGAAGCCAGAGATGCTGCCCTGGAGGCTGGGGAGTGCATCTGGGTTTTATTCTAGGGCTGAGCTTGTATGTATGTATGTGCTTGCCGGCAGGGGTGGGGGTGGGGGGGTGACCCAATCCTATTTCCATTTTTAAAGTAACATTCCAGCTGCAGAGCAGAAGACAGAGTGAAAGGGATGAGTGGAAATGGAAGACCAGTTAGGGGCTCTAGCCGTGGTCCAGGTTGGGATGGTGGGGCTTGATGCATGTGAGGCGTTGGTGGAGAAGATCAAAGGGATGGGTGAAAGATATCTTTGCAGATGCAATCAAATATACTTTCCAAGAAGCAGTGGACAGCATAGATTCTAGAACCAGGTTGTCAAGGCTATTGACCCCCAACACACTGCTTGTTAGGGCTGTGATTCCAAGTGAACTGTTTAACCTCTCTGTTCTTCAGTTTCTTCTGAAGAGGAAGCTAAAAGTGGTGCCTCAGAGGGTAAAGCTCTTAGACAGAGCCTGGCACCCAGTAAAGACTATATATGAGGTGGTTGCATTATCCCTTCAAATGGATTTGAGAGAGAGGAAGGCTCAAGGCTGACTTTGAGGCCATGAAATTTTCTGCATTGAGCTTTGAGGAGCCCCTGAATTCCAGAGTGTATCAGAAGCAGACCTTTAGTATTTATCAAAGGCCTTAAAATATACATAACCTTGATTCAGCAGTTCCCCCACTGGTAATTTATCCTGTGGAAATAATCCAGGACCTGTGCCAAGATTTGGGTAGAAAGCACGGCTCTAATGGTTAAAAATTGAAAACTGCCTAATTATCCAATAGTAGGACACTTATTAAATAAATTCTGCTCCATCCATACAAAGAGACATTCTGCAGCCTTTAAATGATGTGATAACACATCTATTGATATGGAAATACGTTCATGACATGTCATTAAGTGAAAAGAACCAGTAATAAAACCGTATTACGGTACGATCTAATTTTTCAATATATGTGTGCAATGGAAAAAAATGTGTGGAAAAACAAACACTGAAATGTCAACAGTGGTTATCTCTGGGGGTAAGATTATAGGTTTGTTAGTTAGTTTGTTTTTCATTCTCTTGCCTGAAAATTCTAACTTTATTGCAGTAAGCTTGTATTACTACCCTTAAAGATCTTCCCCTCCCCACAAAGCAGGCTTCCATTTTCTGAAGTTCCATGGCCAGAGCTGTAAAGGGATGCTCAAGAGGAGAGATGATCACTGTTGAATCAGCACCTGGGCCCTTATCTGCCATGGTCACCTCAGGCCTTGTCTGTGGTTTCAGAGTCTGTCTCCAGGAGGGACTCTGGCCACTTAACCACCAACGACTCACTCTCAAGCCAGGACATCCCAATACCACCCCAAAAACATCGCCTCAGTCTGTGACCAGGTCAGTCAGCCAAATATCCATTGTCTGTAGCATCACCCCCATACTTTCAACCTCCAGAGGAGAGAGGTGAAGAACTAGCATTTTTATAGGACTTCCCAGTTTACAAAGGGCCTCAGTCCTGGCCGGGATCTAAGTGTGGTGACTCACATCTTGATGGTATAATTTGCCTTTTGCAATTTTTTTCCATTTGCATAGACCGTTTGATTCTGTAAAACCACCCGCTGAAGGAAGCAGGATCAGGAGTCGACAGTGTGCAGCTATGGAACCAGACTTCTTTGCTGTGAGGTCTTAGACAAATGGCTTAACCTCTCTGAGCTTTGTTTTCCTCTGTAATATAGGCTAATGATCTCACCTTATGAGCTTGCTGTGAGGAGGGGATAATGACTGTTATGTGCCCAGCAAAGCACAGCAGATGCTCCATACATAGGTAGCGTGCTATTTTTACACTCATTTTATAGATGGGAACATCAAGGCTCAGAATGGTGAAGTGACTTGCCCAAGGCTTCACAGCTAAAGAATGGCTGAGCTTGAAAGATGATCCCAGGAGCCCTGCCTCCCAGGACAGCGTTCACCCGGTCGGTGGACGATGCTGCCTCTCAGGATGCAGGGCCCTGTGAGCCGTCCCTCCATGACCCTCCCTGGTTCCTTACCTGCTCCCTCAGCGCCTCCTCCACCTCCTCCAGCTCCTTTGCCTAGCACGGCCCTGCAGCATGTGCTCTGGGCTCTGACTTCTCCCGGCCTGGTTTCCAGGCGGCTGTGGGCGTGCCTCATTTGCATGGTCTTCAGGAAGCTGTTGGCCAGCTCTCCATCTCAGGATTTTCTCCCTTCCCTCTGCTGCCTTTGGACTGTCTGAGCCTACCAGGGACAGCCTGGAAGCTTTGGTTTCATCTTCCTCCTGTGAGTCACTCTTGCTTTTTCTCTAAGGGGGTCGAAGTCCACTCATCTTTGCAGGCCTCTGTTCTGCACCCGGTTGGCCTCCTGCATCACCTCTGACTGCACCGCCTTGGCTCACACACAGCCTTATGGGCAGTTGACAGACAGGCAGGTTGTCTCTGATGCCACTTCTGCCCCTCGGCACAGATCGATCCTTTCCTACTCTGCGCCCTGCAACTAAAATACAAAGGGCACTTGCAAAATATTGAGAAAATTATTTAATCCAAAAGGAAAACCATTAGGGGAGAGTCACTGAAGCATAAGCCTGGAGAGCCTGGGTTCTCAATCAAGTCAGATTTCTGGGTCAGAGTCAAGTCCTCGCCCAGAATCCAGACTCTACTTACTAGTGATGGAGACTTGAGCAAATTAATTTCTCTAAATATTATTTTTCTCAGCTGAAAATGGGCATAATAATTTTACCTATTTGATCCACAGGTTAAATGAGATAATGCATGCAGAGATCATAACACAGTGCCTGGTACACAGTAACATGCAGTAAATGTTAACTATTATTAAGAGATGATCAGGCAAATCACAGAAAAAGAAATACAAGTGGAATATATATGTAATTGTTCAACCTCATTTATAATTAGAGAAATTCAGATTTTAAATAAGATACTGCTATTTTTCCTATCAGACTGACAAACATTAACATAATATTAGCTAAAACCCGCCACTATTATTAAAAGTAATAATAGCAGTTTATGTGCTTTATTAAATGCTTCTGATCTGGGACAATGAATCCTCCCAACACTCTCACAAGGCACAGTATGGATCACATAAAATAAATGACTTGTCCTTACTCTTCCACAGATAAGGAATCAGAAGCTCAAAGCAAGTAAGGGGTTTATTTGCCCAAGAGCTCATGAGAAGCGAGTTAAAGAGCTGAGACTGCAAGTATGACTCTGAAATCTGTGCCGTTGCCTCACTGTCTCCCAAAAGTGTGTTCATACGATCCATCTTTTGTTCCCTCTCCTATTCTCTGTACATATGGTCCTCTTCTTTTATTCCTTTATTGACCACTTAAATTGGGGTTTGGAGAATAAACAGAAATAACTGTATTTTATGATGTAATCAAATGCCCTAGTCCCCTTATTTTGTGTTTTAAAATTTTTATTTTAGAAGAGGTAATACATTTGCATGTTCAGCACAAGAGGTTTCATTTTGCAATGAAAATGTTGTTCTCCTCAGCCTGAAGGGGGCTAATGTGCCACAGCTAGCCGGGAGGGAGTCCGGGAAAACTCTGGAGCTGCCGAAGAGGCAAGAGACTTGTTCTTCCCTCTTGGTTTCCTGCTGCGCGAGGAGAGGGGATTAAGAGCGCTGCTTAAAGGGGCTCCACAGACGGGCGCGAGTCGCGACTGAAAGCGCGGAGCCCAGTGACGGGCGTGGGACGCTGGGGCTGCTGCTGCCGCCGCCAAGAAGCCCGTGTGCGAGCGCAGGTCACTGTCCACACCGCCCTTCCGGGAGCCTGAGCAGCCCGCCACTGCCGGGGTCCCGGGATCCAGGGGCGGCTTCCCTGGGAGAACGCACGGCGCGCCTCGGGCTGGTGCAACGTCACGCCGACCTCTGCCGCTGCAGGCTCGCCCCGCACTCCGTGCCCCTCCCTCCCGCCCGGCCTGAGTGAACCAGAGTCCCGGAAGAGGCTGCTCCTTTAACCCTTTCCTGTCTGAGCGAAGAACAGACGCCCTCCGGCGACCTACACGCAGAGGCGGGGCCAAATCCAAAGCTGAGACCCGGGAGCTGTGAGAACAAAGAAGAGAAAGGGAAACCTCTCCCAGCAGCCTCAGAAGCAGCGGATTAAAGCTCCACAATCAACTTGATGTACCCTGCATCTGTGGAATACATGAATAGACAACAAATCATCCCAAATTGAGGAGCCAGGAGTCAGTACTGTGCCTCTGAGGTGGGAGAGCCAACTTCAGGACACTGGTCCACAAGAGACCTCCCAGCTCCACATAATATCAAACGGCGAAAATCTTCCAGAGATCTCCATCTCAACACCAGCACCCAGCTTCACTCAACGACCAGCAAGCTACAGTGCTGGACACCCTATGCCAAACAACTAGCAAGACAGGAACACAACGCCACCCATTAGCAGAGAGGTGGCCTAAAATCATAAAAAGTCTGCAGACACCCCAAAACACACCACCAGACGTGGACCTGCCCACCAGAAAGACAAGATCCAGCCTCATCCACCAGAACACAGGCACTAGTCCCCTCGACCAGGAAACCTACACAACCCACTAAACCAACCTTAGCCACTGGGGACAGACACCAAAAACAACAGGAACTACGAACCTGCAGCCGGCAAAAAGGAGACCCCAAACACAGTAACATAAGCAAAATGAGAAGACAGAAAAACACACAGCAGGAGAAGGAGCAAGATAAAAACCCACCAGACCTAACAAATGAAGAGGTAATAGGCAGTCTATCTGAAAAAGAATTCAGAATAATGATAGTAAAGATGATCCAAAATCTTGGAAATAGAATAGACAAAATGCAAGAAACAGTTAACAAGGACCTAGTAGAACTAAAGATGAATCAAGCATCGATTAAAAACACAATAAATGAAATGAAAAATACTCTAGATGGGATCAATAGCAGAATAACTGAGGCAGAAGAACGGATAAGTGAGGTGGAAGATAAAATAGTGGAAATAACTAATGCAGAGCAAAATAAAGAGAAAAGAATGAAAAGAACAGAGGACAATATCAGAGACCTCTGGGACAACATTAAACGCACCAACATTCGAATTATAGGGGTTCCAGAAGAAGAAGAGAAAAAGAAAGGGACTGAGAAAATATTTGAAGAGATTATAGTTGAAAACTTCCCTAATATGGGAAAGGAAATAGTTAATCAAGTCCAAGAAGCACAGAGAGTCCCATACAGAATAAATCCAAGGAGAAATACGCCAAGACACATATTAATCAAACTGTCAAAAATTAAACACAAAGAAATCATATTAAAAGCAGCAAGGCAAAAACAACAAATAACACACAAGGGAATCCCCATCAGGATAACAGCTGATCTCTCAGCAGAAACTCTACAAGCCAGAAGGGAGTGGCAGGACATAATTAAAGTGATGAAGGAGAGAAACCTGCAACCAAGATTACTCTACCCAGCAAGGATCTCATTCAGATTTGATGGAGAAATTAAAACGTTTACAGACAAGCAAAAGCTGAGAGAGTTCAGCACCACCAAACCAGCTTTACAACAAATGCTAAAGGAACTTCTCTAGGCAAGAAACACAACAGAAGGAAAAGACCTACAATAACGAACCCAAAACAATTAAGAAAATGGGAATAGGAACATACATATCGATAATTACCTTAAATGTAAATGGACTAAACGCTCCCACCAAAAGACACAGATTGGCTGAATGGATACAAAAACAAGACCCATATATATGCTGTCTACAAGAGACCCACTTCAGACCTAGAGACACATACAGACTGAAAGTAAGGGGATGGAAAAAGATATTCCATGCAAATGGAAACCAAAAGAAAGCTGGAGTAGCAATTCTCATATCAGACAAAATAGACTTTAAAATAAAGACTACTAGAAGAGACAAAGAAGGACACTACATAATGATCAAGGGATCGATCCAAGAAGAAGATATAACAATTGTAAATATTTATGCACCCAACATAGGAGCACCTCAATACATAAGGCAAACACTAACAGCCATAAAAGGAGAAATCGACAGTAACACAATCATAGTAGGGGACTTTAACACCCCACTTTCACCAATGGACAGATCATCCAAAATGAAAATAAATAAGGAAACACAAGCTTTAAATGATACATTAAACAAGATGGACTTAATTGATATTTATAGGACATTCCATCCAAAAACAACAGAATACACATTTTTCTCAAGTGCTCATGGAACATTCTCCAGGATAGATCATATCTTGGGTCACAAATCAAGCCTTGGTAAATTTAAGAAAATTGAAATTGTATCAAGTATCTTTTCCGACCACAATGCTATGAGACTAGATATCAATTACAGGAAAAGAGCTATAAAAAATACAAACACATGGAGGCTAAACAATACATTACTTAATAACGAAGTGATCACTGAAGAAATCAAAGAGGAAATAAAAAAATACCTAGAAACAAATGACAATGGAGACACGACGACCCAAAACCTATGGGATGCAGCAAAAGCAGTTCTAAGAGGGAAGTTTATAGCAATACAATCCCACCTTAAGAAACAGGAAATATCTCGACTAAACAACCTAACCTTGCACCTAAAGCAATTAGAGAAAGAAGAACAAAAACATCCCAAAGTTAGCAGAAGGAAAGAAATCATAAAAATCAGATCAGAAATAAATGAAAAAGAAATGAAGGAAACAATAGCAAAGATCAATAAAACTAAAAGCTGGTTCTTTGAGAAGATAAACAAAATTGATAAACCATTAGCCAGACTCATCAAGAAAAAAAGGGAGAAGACTCAAATCAATAGAATTAGAAATGAAAAAGGAGAAGTAACAACTGACACTGCAGAAATACAAAAGATCGTGAGAGATTACTATAAGCAACTCTATGCCAATAAAATGGACAACCTGGAAGAAATGGACAAATTCTTAGAAATGCACAACCTGCCAAGACTGAATCAGGAAGAAATAGAACATATGAACAGACCAATCACAAGCACTGAAATTGAAACTGTGATAAAAAATCTTCCAACAAACAAAAGCCCAGGACCAGATGGCTTCACAGGCGAATTCTATCAAGCATTTAGAGAAGAGCTAACGCCTATCCTTCTCAAACTCTTCCAAAATATAGCAGAGGGAGGAACACTCCCAAACTCATTCTACGAGGCCACCATCACCTTGATACCAAAACCAGACAAGGATGTCACAAAGAAAGAAAACTACAGGCCAATATCACTGATGAACATAGATGCAAAAATCCTCAACAAAATACTAGCAAACAGAATCCAACAGCACATTAAAAGGATCATACACCATGATCAAGTGGGGTTTATCCCAGGAATGCAAGGATTCTTCAATATACGCAAATCAATCAACGTGATACACCATATTAACAAATTGAAGGAGAAAAACCATATGATCATCTCAATAGATGCAGAGAAAGCTTTCGACAAAATTCAACACCCATTCATGATAAAAACCCTGCAGAAAGTAGGCATAGAGGGAACTTTCCTCAACATAATAAAGGCCATATATGACAAACCCACAGCCAGCATCGTCCTCAATGGTGAAAAACTGAAACCATTTCCACTAAGATCAGGAACAAGACAAGGTTGCCCACTCTCACCACTCTTATTCAACATAGTTTTGGAAGTTTTAGCCACAGCAATCAGAGAAGAAAAGCAAATAAAAGGAATCCAAATTGGAAAAGAAGAAGTAAAGCTGTCACTGTTTGCAGATGACATGATACTATACATAGAGAATCCTAAAGATGCTACCAGAAAACTACTAGAGCTAATCAATGAATTTGGTAAAGTTGCAGGATACAAAATTAATGCACAGAAATCTCTGGCATTCCTATATACTAATGATGAAAAATCTGAAAGTGAAATCAAGGAAACACTCCCATTTACCACTGCAACAAAAAGAATAAAATATCTAGGAATAAACCTACCTAAGGAGACAAAAGACCTGTATGCAGAAAATTATAAGACACTGATGAAAGAAATTAAAGATGATACAAATAGATGGAGAGATGTACCATGTTCTTGGATTGGAAGAATCAACATTGTGAAAATGACTCTACTACCCAAAGCAATCTACAGATTCAATGCAATCCCTATCAAAATACCACTGGCATTTTTCACAGAACTAGAACAAAAAATTTCACAATTTGTATGGAAACACAAAAAACCACGAATAGCCAAAGCAATCTTGAGAACGAAAAATGGAGCTGGAGGAATCAGGCTCCCTGACTTCAGACTATACTACAAAGCTGCAGTAATCAAGACAGTATGGTACTGGCACAGAAACAGAAAGATAGATCAATGGAACAGGATAGAAAGCCCAGAGATAAACCCACGGACATATGGTCACCTTATCTTTGATAAAGGAGGCAGGAATGTACAGTGGAGAAAGGACAGTCTCTTCAATAAGTGGTGTTGGGAAAACTGGACAGGGACATGTAAAAGTATGAGATTCGATCACTCCCTAACACCATACACAAAAATAAGCTCAAAATGGATTAAAGACCTAAATGTAAGGCCAGACACTATCAAACTCTTAGAGGACAACATAGGCAGAACACTCTATGACATAAATCACAGCAAGATCCTTTTTGACCCACCTCCTAGAGAAATGGAAATAAAGACAAAAATAAACACATGGGACCTAATGAAACTTCAAAGCTTTTGCACAGCAAAGGAAACCATAAACAAGACCAAAAGACAACCCTCAGAATGGGAGAAAATATTTGCAAATGAAGCAACTGACAAAGGATTAATCTCCAAAATTTATAAGCAGCTCATGCAGCTCAATAACAAAAAAACAAACAACCCAATCCAAAAATGGGCAGAAGACCTAAATAGACATTTCTCCACAGAAGATATACAGACTGCCAACAAACACATGAAAGGATGCTCAACATCTTTACTAATTAGAGAAATGCAAATCAAAACTACAATGAGATATCATCTCACACCAGTCAGAATGGCCATCATCAAAAAATCTAGAAACAATAAATGCTGGAGAGGGTGTGGAAAAAAGGGAACACTCTTGCACTGCTGGTGGGAATGTGAATTGGTACAGCCACTATGGAGAACGGTATGGAGGTTCCTTAAAAAACTACAAATAGAACTACCATATGACCCTGCAATCCCACTACTGGGCATATACCCTGAGAAAACCATAATTCAAAAAGAGACATGTACCAAAATGTTCATAGCAGCCCTATTTACAATAGCCCGGAGATGGAAACAACCTAAGTGTCCATCATCGGATGAATGGGTAAAGAAGATGTGGCACATACATACAATGGAATATTACTCAGCCATAAAAAGAAATGAAATTGAACTATTTGTAATGAGGTGGATGGACCTAGAGTCTGTCATACAGAGTGAAGTAAGTCAGAAAGAGAAAGACAAATACTGTATGCTGACACATATATATGGAATTTAAGAAAAAAAAAGGTCATGAAGAACATAGGGGTAAGACAGGAATAAAGACACAGACCTACTAGAGAATGGACTTGAGGATATGGGGAGGGGGAAGGGTAAGCTGTGACAAAGTGAAAGAGCGGCATGGACATATATACACTACCAAACGTAAGGTAGATAGCTAGTGGGAAGCAGCCGCATAGCACAGGGAGATCAGCTCGGTGCTTTGTGACCGCCTGGAGGGGTGGGATAGGGAGGGTGGGAGGGAGACGCAAAAGGGAGGGGATATGGGAACATATGTATACATATAACTGATTAAATTTGTGATAAAGCAAAAAATAAAAATAAAAAAATAAAAAAAAAAAAAAAAAAAAAAAAAAAAAAAAAAAAAAAAAAAAAAAAAAAAATGTTGTTCTCCCAGCTACCTAATTTCCCTAAAAATTAAGGAATTATACTATCAGTTTCTTGTGTATCTTTCCAAAGATGCTTTATGAATACACAGGCAAAACTCCTATGTCAAAACGTCTATGTACTCCTATTCCTCCTTTTTACACAAATGTGCATTTGGTATACATGGTTCTACACCTTGCTTTTTTCACTTAACCATGTATCTGAGATATCATTCTGTGTTAGTGCATAAAGAGCTTTTGCAGTTTTTTAATGGTTGTATCATATTTCATTGAATGGCTGTACCACAAATTACTTAACCATTCCCTCATTGATCTAATCCCTTCATTTGTTGTTGTTTGGTTTTTTTTTGGCCGCACCTCAAGGCATGCGGGATCTTTGTTCCCTGACCTGGGATTGAACCCGGGCCCCCTGCAGTGGAAGCGCTGAGTCCTAACCAGTGGACAGCCAGGAAGTTCCCCTAATCCCTTCTTTTTTTTTTTTTTTTTTTCCCGGCCTCTCACTGTTGTGGCCTCTCCCGTTGCGGAGCACAGGCTCCGGACACGCAGGCTCAGCAGCCATGGCTCACGGGCCCAGCCGCTCCACAGCATGTGGGATCCTCCCAGACCGGGGCACGAACCCGTATCCCCTGCATCGGCAGGCGGACTCCCAACCACTGCGCCACCAGGGAAGCCCTCCCTTCATTTTTAATATATAAATATTGGCTGGAAAAATAAATGCCAAAATGATTGCAGGATTTAGATTAGCCTTGAATTGTCTGAAAAATAGCTGTGTTCTTTGGGAAGTTGTAGATCCCTAACAAAGACCTCTAAGCGTTTTTCCTCTTTCTGAGCAGGAGACAGAGGGATACCTCAAGGCATGACCTGGTGGCCTGGAATTCCCTCTCAGCCCTAGAACGCCCTGCTTTCCAGTATCACTTCGGGTTAACTAAGGTTAGTGAGAATTCAAGACACTGATTCAGCCCAAAGGATCTGGTTCGTATTTGAGAGTTTGGAAGCCATGCTTTCTGGTTTGGCAACTCATGCGAACCATGAAGAAGTTTATACACTTTTACATAATAATATAATTCCCTGTAAGTATCCAAAAGGTATGTGTGATATTGTGATTTATAGTAAGAAATATATGTATATTTGGCCTTCATTCTATTCCTGGCCTGGGATTGAACCCACGCTCCCTGTGGTGGAAGCGTGAAGTCTTAACCACTGGACTGCTAGGAAAGTCCCTTATTTAAAATGCTACTGCAGAAGAATTTTTATTGATCTGTGAAAATGGTCACAATATACTATAAATGGAGGGGGGCAAAGCAGTTACAAAATGTTATATGTATGATCCAGAGTTTGTAAAACAAAATTTATATATAAAGCCTGAAAGGCCATGAGACAAAATGTCCCAATGGTTATCTCTGCGTGCTAAGTTTACTGGTACTGCCATTTTCTTCTTAACTATATTTTCTAAACTTTTGTTAATAAATATGTATCATTTTTGCAATAGGAAAATTCACTTGGAAAACAAGGAAATCTGACTTTTCTGCAACCCGGGAATCCAGAACTTAAAAAGAAGCAAGGAGGGTGTGTAAGAAACCAGTCAGGGCATTGCAAGCATTGACATAAAAATAAAATAACCCATGGCCCTTTCCCGGGTCACTGCTTGTCTAGTGAGCAAATGCATTATCATTAATATCGCTGGGTGGTCAGGGCGAGGGAGTACTTTGCAAACAGTGGAAAATTTTCCGGGGAGAGATACCCAGGAGAGATAGTGAGCCATCTCAGGAATTTGAGAGTTGAACTAATTTAGTTCATGCTTCGGAGGTGAGGTCAGTCAGCTGGAAAAGCACCTCGTCTAAGCAGTACCTTGGAACCGGGTGAGTGAAGAGTCATGAGACTTGGTGGGGCCCAGCCAAGGTCGGGAATGGAGGCGGAGGGTGGCATGAACCACGCGGGGAGGAAGAGGCAGCAGAAGGCAGTAAATGGGCAGTGGAGGATGGAGAAAAGGCGGTGACGAGGCAGGTTTTGGTCAGGTGATCAGTGTTGAGCGAGCTCCCACCCCCGCCAAGGGCAGGGGGCAACTCTCCCTGTGGGGCACCACGTTGTTATCACTTGGAGCCATGTCTTAGGCTTATCCGGAGGCCAGAACAGTCCCAGCAGCAGAGGCATCACCTGGACATTGATAGGAATGCAGAAGCTCAGGCCCATTCCAGACCTACTGAATCAGAATTTGCATTTTCACTAGATCTCCGGGGGATTCAGACACACACTGAAGTATGAGGACTAATTTAGGAAAAAAATATCCCCAGTATATGCTCCTTGACTCATCCCGGGTACATTTGTCTTCAGGTTCTTAAAGACTTCTCAAGGATCTGACACCAGGAAGAAGATGTCCCAGACAGGGCTGGGTGAATCTCAGCCTGGGAATGGACACCGTCCCTCCCTCCCCATTTCCTGTGTGCAGCATCTGAGTTTGTTTTACACGTCACAATCCTCATGCAAAACCCTTGGGGCCAGATGTGTTTCAGAATTCAGAATTTTTCATATTTTAGGAAGATAATATGATGCATTTACCATATACTAGTGAGAACTGAGGCAGCACCTGATAATCAAATGCATTAATATTCTGCAATTTATTTTAAAGATTGATAGCCAAAATGATAAGCACCATCAGGTCAGTTTTGGCACCAAATTTAATGAAAAAAACCTTTGTCTCCAGAATGGGGGGATTTTAAGCATTGTGGATAAGGATTATGAACTGTTTTATTATTTTATTTTATTTTAAAAATGTGTCAATTGAATAAATTTAGAAACACTGATATACCACTATTTCCCAGCCCTCGTTTACCTCAGACTTAGCAGGAACTACAGGATCTAGATATTCTTTCAAATATAAAGTAGTTCACATAATTCCTTTCATCAAGCAGGTCACATCTGGCATTGTTATTCCCAGATCAATTCAAGGGATTCTGTGAGAAGTGATTGGATTTTGATGAAATTAAGAATTTATCCCAGCTAACATCAATGCGAAACGTCAGAGCTAAGGCTAGACCCCAGGGCCTCCAGCTCCTAGCCCTGCGCTTTCCTCCTTTCCCTTCATCTGCCTTCCCCTCCCCTCTCTGTCCCCAGGCAGAGGGTTCCCGGCTGAGGACACAGGACAGCAGGCCTCCTGCCCATGCCACCTGGTGTGTTTAGAAACACAGAACTGCAATTGGACGGTTCTTCCTCCAGCTGGGCTGTGAATGAAGCATCTTGTCTTCCAGTCCCCCAGACATGCCGCCACATCAAGGTGGCAGTAATTGCCCCCTGAAGGTCCTTGGAGTGAGTTGGGCCAGGCACAGCCGGGTAAGTCCTGACACTTACTCTGAAGCCTTTCTCCACATGACCCCTGCCAGGAAGACAGTGGCAAAAAGTTGCAAGAGGCCGTTTGTACAAGAAAGGGCCAGGGCAGTTTCCAGGAAGGTCTCAAAGGCCTTCTCCAAATGCCCGGAGAGAAGGCTCCTGGGCCAAAGTCCATCTCTGCTCTTGGAATGCTCAGCTTGCAAAACCGACAGAGGGATCCTTTCACGGGGCTTTTAGTCGAAATCAGGAAGCCGGGCCCCTCCCTCCTCTCTGGGTTCCCAGGGCCTCATGGTTGGCACTCTTCTCTATGGCACTTTGTCATGTGTGCTGGTCTCTACATCTGTCTAGTTTCCCTTCTCTCATGGGAGTCTATTCTTTAACTTTTATTGTAGTACATGTCCAATATGGAGAAATTAGGCAACTCAGATGAATATAACACTGACACTTAGGAACAATGCTAGGCACTATCCGAGGGGCTCTACCTGAATCGTATGACATCCCTGATGACAACTCCATGAGTAGGTGCTGCCATCATACCATCTCCATTTCACAGATGACGGCACTGAGACACAGATTAAGTCTCTTGCCCAAGGTCGTGAGGCTAAGAAGCGGCAGACTGGGATTTGAACCAGGCATGGTGGTGCTGGAGTCCACGCCCTAAAACCAGGCCACACTGCCACCTCTAAGGAGAAAATAAACTCACCCAAAATCCTACATGCAGAGATGACCACCGAAAAAATAAAGCTCAGGATCCAAATAATGGGAAGGGTCTAACATAAAGCCCTCGCCACAATAAATAAGACTGTAAAAATAACATCTTCTGGATGAGAGGCAACTCAAAGTGGTTTTTGTAATTGTATTATTGTATCCTAATTATCACACTGTTCAAACGAATGGGTCATAGAATCTTCAGTATGAAACTTGAATTATGGTTTCACAATAAGAACTTTTCTACGGATGGTAATTAGAAACAAAGAAAAATTCTTTCTGGACAAAGGTATGTTTATCATAGCCTTTCAGTCCCTTTATAAGTATTTTAAATGCAAAATTTTTTCATACATTATTATAAAATATGTCGTACTCTATGTACTGTTTTGTAGCCTTTCCGCTTATCTTTTTTCCACATCATAAAATAGTCTTCTACAACCTTTTCTTCAAAATGAAAATAGTCTTGTTTTTGATCATAAAAGTGACAAAGGAAAGAACAAATTTATGTATTTGCTTGTAGTATATGCGTGAAATGTCTCTGAAAGAGTACAGTAGATGCTGGTAACACTGGTTACCTCTGGAGGGAGCCAGATGGAAGGCAGATGTGGATGAGAGAGAGACTGTAATGTATAAACTCTTGCAGTCTTGATTATGACTATGTGAATGAGTTATCTATTTCAAAAATAACTAAGTTTTTAAAATGAAACTGATTCATTCTCATTACAAAGAAAAGGCATAAAGTAGAAGATAAATTCATCTTTAAACTCAATACCCAGAGATAGCACTGTTAACATTTTTGCTCTATTTCTTCCAGACCTTCATCTATGAATGTATAGACATATGTGCAGATATATTTTTACCAAAATGGGATGAGCCTATATGGGGCTGTTTTGTCACCTGTGTTTTTCACTTAGGGTGAATCGTAGACAACATTTCATGCAGCCCCATTTTAAATGTGTACAAGGTTATTAGTCATGTGAAGGTGGCTGGTTTCCAAAAGACTATTTCTGGATGGACTGCGAGTTCAGCACCTGGACAGGCAGGGCTAGTTGACACCAGTGTTATTTTATTGGAAGACTCAGATGAAATTATGATTGTGAAAGTAGTTTGTATAGAGCATACAAGGTTTTACTGTTAAAATTCTGGCCTCTTAACTGGAGGTATCAGGAAGAAAGGTACAATCAAAACCAGCTGGTCCAGCTTCTTTCTAATGTTGGCCCGCAGAGCTGACACTTCCCTCGTACAGTCTTCAACATTTACACACTGATCTTTAAAACTGAGGCTTGCAAAGTTTAAGAGCACAAAGTGTTAGCAAGTGTATGGAACAACAGAAACTCTGCTGAAGGTCCTCCACAGCTGGTGGGAATGTGAACTGTGACAAACTTTTTGGAAAAGAGGTGGTATCTACTAAAGCTGATCATGCACTCTACCCTATGGCCCAGAATGGCCTCCCCTGGTTCTACAGTGAATACAATGCCTGAATATTTCACCAGATGACATACTAATGGAATGTTCATAGCAACACTAACTATAAGAGCCCCAAACTAGAAACACCCATATGCCCATCAGTAGTTAAGTGGGTAAATTATAATACTGTCACACAATAGGATACTATCAAACAATGTCAATCTATCTCACAAACATGTTGAGCCCAAGAAGCCTGACGAAAATTAAGTGCACATATTGTTTCACCTAACTCTACTGCTGGATAACAAACTGTCCCAAAAATTAGTCTTAAAACAATTTATTGTTTTTCATGATTCTGTGGGCTAGCTGCGCAGTTTCTCTTCTGATTTCATCTATGGCTGCATTCAGCTGCAGGTTTGGCAGGGCTGGAAGGCCCAAGGTGACCTTGTTCACATGTGTGGTGGTACTGGGTTCTTCTCCACAGGGCCTAGGTCACTCCCTGACGTGGCAGCCTTGGAGTAGCATTCCAAGAGGGTGAAAGTGAAGCGGCAAGCTCTCTCTAAGGCTGAGCCTCAGACTTGCATAGCATTTGTTCTTCTGCATTCTGTTGGTCAAACCAAGTCAAAGGCCATCACAGATTCAAGGGCTAGGAAAATAGATCCCATCTACTAATGAGAAGTTACTTTGCAAAGGGTCACACATACAGGGATGGGAGAAGCTTGTGGCCATATCTTCCATCTACTACAATATGATTCTACTTATATAAAGTAGAAAAGCGGACAAAACCAGTTTATGCTGTTACAAATACCTTGGCAGATAGTTCTGAAGGGGAGTATGAGGGAGGCCATCTGCGTTCCTGGATGTATTATGCTTCTTCATCTAGGTTACTAGAGTGTGTTTAGTTTAAGAAAATTCAGCCAGCTATAAACTTAAGACATATGAAACTCTGTGATGGCTAAACTTGAATTAAAAGTTTATATGTGCGTGTGTGTGTGTGTGTGGCCTAAGAAGAATGAAGTTCTCTTTCAAGTCACAGTACAGCTGGTCAGGCTGTTGGAACAGCTCAGCTCCTGGAGGTTATTTGGGGCCCCAGTTTCCTTCTTTCTTGTTGTTGCATCATCTTATCCTTATCTGAATAGCTGAAGCTGTTGCTGGCAGCCTGCATCCCACCTAGTGGGAAGGGACTCAGAGGGGAAATCCTGGACAAACATACTCCTTTTGAGCTAATAGGGTGGAAGTTACATCACCTCCACTCACACTCCACTGAAACCAACTTATTCTTATGGCTGTGCCTAGCTGGGAATCCTGTCTTAGCTGGACTGCCCATGCCAAGAAGTGCCCATTTCAGGAACAACTAACAGTCTGCTGTGTTTTAATGATGAAGGTGTTCTTTGATAATTATGCTCTAAAAAGGCCATTCAGAAAAAGCTAAGTTCCTTTATCTCAGTGTTAAAAGACTAAAAAAAACAAGTGGGGGCTTCCCTGGTGGTGCAGTGGTTAAGAATCCGCCTTCCAATGCAGGGGACGTGGGTTCGATCCCTGGTTGGGGAGCTAAGATCCCACATGCCGTGGGGCAACTAAGCCCCCTGCGCCTCAACTACTGAGCCTGCGTGCTCTAGAGCCCGTGCACCACAACTAGAGAGCCCGAGCGCCGTGACTAGAGAGACGCCTGTGCCGCAACAAAGAGCTCGCGCCCTGCAACGAAAGATCCCGTGTGCTG